>NC_142068.1:96192500-96527500 GCF_059756535.1 Pantherophis guttatus | reverse complement strand
ATACCATCTATACCGCATTTTGTACTGGTTCTCTTTATAAGCCACTGATTTTGTTATAATATAATTATTTTCCCACACTCTTTCCCAGTCCTCCAATTCTATGTTATGTCCAATGTTTCTTGCCCATGCTATCATTTGTCCCTTTACTAATTCTTCTCCTAAATCAAATTCTAATAGATATTTATAAATTTTTGAAATCAATTTTTCGTCTGTGGTTTCTAAAAGTTTATCCAACCGATTTGGTTTTAATTCAATTCCTCCTTCCTCTTGGTCTTTTTTGTATCTTGTTTTTAATCTGTAAATAGGGCCACCAGTCTATCTGTATTCCTTGCTCTCTAAATTCCTCTTGTGTTTTTAATATTCCCTGGGGATTTAATATTTCATGATATCTTACCATTTTTTGAATTGTCAAAGTACTGGGGTGTATCATCGTCTCCATTGTGGATAGCCATCCAGGAACTTTCATATAGTGTTTATTTTTAATTTCTTGCCATGTACAAGTTAATGAGTCTCTTAATATATGGTTACAAAAATACATATGTGTTTTATTCCTGGTGTTCCATAAGAAGACGTGCCACCCCATCATCAGATCGTGTCCCTCCAACATTAGCAATCTTTGATTTTTCAAACTCACCCATTCCTTAATCCATGTCAAACTCATTGCTTTATAATATTTTTCCCATGCTGGTAACCTGAATCCACCTCTGGCTCTCTCATCTTGCAATATATTTAATTTAATTCTTGCCTTTTTTCCTTCCCATACAAATTTTGCAGTTATTTTGTTCAAATTTACAAAAAAAAAATTGTGTCCAATTTTACTGGAATTGTCTGAAATAAATAAAGCCACCTCGGCAGAACGATCATTTTTATCGCTGCTATTCTCCCTAATAATTATAATTTCAGTTTCCCCCAATTTTCTAAATCTTATTTGTTGGACTAAGATTAACATAATTATTCTCCTTTATTGTTGCACATCTGGCTGTCAAATATATACCTAAATATTTCACCTTTTTTACTACCTGTAATCCTGATTCTTTAATTAATTCCTCTATTTGTTTTCCTATCATATTTTTCGTTAACATTTTGGTCTTATCTTTATTAATTTTTAAACCAGCTACCTTCCCAAATTCCTCTATTTCTTTTATCAATATTTGTCCTGTTTTTAATGGTTCTTCTATGAAGAATACAAGATCATCCGCAAATGCTTGGACCTTGTATTCCTCTCGTTTTACTTTTAACCCTTTTATCTTTTTGTTTGCTCTGATTTTTATCAATATTAGAAATGTTTTGAATGCTCTGAAATACTTGGAGCAACATAATGAAAAACAAGCTGCATTGATATTCTTAGATGCACAGACGATCTTTGACCATTTGAATTCAGATATTTTTTTTGTTTAGAGTTATGAAACTAAGAGATAATTTTAATAAATGGGTATGGTCAGTTTATAATTCTCAGAAAGTACAAATAATTGTTAACAGGGAAGTTACAATTAAATAATAATTTCTGACATACACAAAATATGTGGACAATTCCAGTTCCAATAAACCTGGATCTCAAATAACAAATAATAGCAATTATAGTAAATAATAGATTAATCTATTAATCTATAATATTATAGATTATAGTAAATAATCCCTATTTTTTTACATACTCTTTGTAAAAAAAAAAATTAAAAAATGAACAGGGTTTTTCAGGACAACCTAATCTTTTTTTAACACTGGTTGGTATATATTATTTATTGATAGCCCTTGGGCCATATCAAAGTGCAGAGTTCCAGAAACAAATTATTACTAAAATTTGATAAAAACAATTTAAAATGAAATGGGATAAAATACAATTTAAAATGAAATTGGAATAAAATACAATTTAAAATGAAATTGGAAGAAAAAGCAGTCTAAAATGAAATAAAATAAACAATAATTTAAGATATAGATAAGATATGATAAAATTATATTTTGGTGTCACCCCTGCAATCTACCCCAATCAGTCCCACATATGCAGATCTCAACCGAACCATAAGTACTGTACTGTGTTAAATGTTATTTTCAGATTCTGGCAGGACATAAGGTAAGTTGTTTTGATATGGAGATCCCAATGGGTCATTTGTTTGATATACAGTATAGACCAAGATACTTGTCTCTCACCCTCTTATACAGGCAACAATCAAATAGGATGTGAGCTAGGTCTTCTATCTCTGTCGATCTGCAAATGCAGAGACGTCACTGGTTGAGTTGTGGCCCGCCAGACTTGGACAATGAGGAGGTTGGGGAGGAATTTGGGCCAGTTCTGGAGTCTGGGGAAGGCTCTGATAGATGCTCTGAGTCGGAAGCAGAGTTAGAGCCAGGGCAGTCTGACATTTTCCAGCCACCGGAGAGGCAGCTGCCTTTGGAGGCTGAGATGAGTGAGGAGGAAGAACAGCTGGGACCTGTTCCAGATGCACATATGCGCAGAGCAGTTAGGAGAGGTGAACAATGGAGGACAAGGAGTCGACTTGGGAAGCAAAGCAAACATGGACATGGATTGGCCCCTTCCTGGCTGGGGAATAAATAGAAGGAAAGGGGAGTGGTTGTCGTAGGAGACGACAGTTCGTATTTCTGGAGATTTTGCTCATAGTGTTTCGTGCAATACAGACTGCTTGCCAGAACTTAATTTGCAGCCTTTTGGCTGGGAGCTCATGGCCCGGCAATTATCTCAAGGAAGTGATAAGGTCTGTTACTGCAGTGAACTCCTTGAAGGACTCTTGCCTGGACTTTTCGGTGGGTGAATGCAATTCACAAGAGGTAAATAAAGAGGGGTGGGGGGTTGTGACAAGGAGTCTCTTTCTTGCTTCTGCTAAGGCTGGGTCATAACAGGTTAGGTTGGTAGATTTGGGTTGGTGATGTCCCCAGTAAATCCTGAGATGGTTTAAATTTATTTTGAACCTGAACTGGCAAAATAGGATTTCAAAAGAATCAACTGGTAAATCAGAAAAAGACACTCTTGCAGAAGTCAAAATATTGAGTCCAACAAGAAAAGCAAGTCAGTGACATGATTCATTTGTACATGTCTATATTTAGACAGAACAAGGTCAAATGGACACAATTTCTTCAGGATCAAAGCTTGTCCCATTTCATCTTATCAAAGTGGTATTTTCATTAGCAGACGCTGGTGCCATTTAGGAGAAGTCATCTCTAATTCTCTGGACAACTCAATCTTTGCCTCATACTGAGTAGCAATGAGTAGTAGTCTCATACTTGGCATGGTATCTCTGGCTAAAATCTCTCTTTTTTTAAAAAAAAAGATTTTTTTTTCTTTAAAAAAAAGGAGGTAAAAGAGGAGTAGTTGTAGCTTCAATTTTCTTCTACATCATGAAGTTCACAGATTTGCCGTAAGGATAAAATGAATGTGTGTTTGTGTCTTTCATGTAGTCAATAGTCTCTTGACTGTAGGCTTACTAGCACCAGCTTCACAGAATTATGTTTAAGCCTATTGGTCTTATCTAACAAATGCCATTACTCTGCTAAACAAAAAATTCCCTCAACACTGTCAAACTAGTTACTAAGTCTGCGTTACGATTAATCTTCTCATTGTTCCTATCACTCATCTCCTCCCACTTATGACTGTATGACTGTAACCTTGTTGCTGGTATCCTTACGATTTATATAGACTGTTTCCTAATATGATTTGATTGCTTATTTGTTCCCTATAACTATCATTAAGTGTTGTACCTTATGATTCTTGACGAATGTATCTTGTCTTTTATGTACACTTAGAGCGTATGCACCAAGACAAATTCCTTGTTTGTCCAATCACACATTCTATTCTATTCTATTCTATTCTATTCTAGTCTAGTCTAGTCTATTCCTTATTCCTTATTCCTTACTCTACTCTACTCTTATTCCATATTCTATTCTATTCTATTCTATTCTATTCTATTCTATTCTATTCTATTCTATTCTATTCTATTCTATTCTATTCTATTCTATTCTATTCTGACTTTTATTTGGGTTGCTGTCACCTGATCTGTTTATTAAATGTAATGGGAAAACTTTTATTCGTCTTGAGACTGTAAATGTCCCATGGTGATAAAATGTTCCATGGTGGACCAGGGATATTTGGATGAGATCACACAGTGAAGGTTGGAACCAGAATTCTCTTTCCTAAATCCTTCATGCTACAATTTTGTGGATGTTTCTATGGGCTTTTGGTTGATCCAAATGCTCTTTGCCAGCAAGTAGTAAGGACTGCTTACCTCTTGTGTTATTTATTGAAGCAACATTTCCCTCAAGATACAGAGGCTTCCATACCTGACAAAGGAGATCAGTTCCATTGTTTCACATGTTGGGCCTTCAAAATTGTATATCAGGTCCTCCTTTGAATTTTATTTTTGCTTTGGTTCCTTGGGAACAGAAATGCATTTGCATGAAAAATACTTCCTCATTACGCTTTTTTTTTTTTTTTTAAATGTCCTCAGTAAGGGATTGGAGGCAGGATTTTTGCAAGCCTGCAATGTAGAGAGGATTGTTTTTCTTTCACTGGTGATCAAAGGCCCTCCCAGCTTCATTTGTGTTGCGGTGTCTTCCAGAAAGATGAATGAGTTCAAACCAGGATACAAAGAGACAAAACAATTGATGTCTCTCCCTTTGATATCTTATTTGCAAAGCCTGTGTAATTGCTTGCTGGTCCACTCCTGGAAGTACCTCAAAAAGGAATCTTCCGTCCCTTCTTTGTATTTTAATTGTACTGACAATCTCATTCTCGGAGGCAACATCACAAAGAAAATTGAAGCCATGTGTACAGCAAGTCTTTGAAATGGATGGCAAGGCTTCAAGAGGCTCCAACGGGCAGACGAGGAGGACTAAAGCAGAGAAAAATCTCCTAGATTGGTCTTCTGCAAACATTTGAAGCTTGTAAAACTTTTTTTTAAAAACACACATAGTATTCAGATTCTGTCTTTCCTTGGAATGCCTAGGAGAAAAAGTGACACTGGAGGTGGGACTTGCTAGACAAGGAGGAGGAGCTATGCAAATTGCAGAACCTGGATTCCAAGTGGGTGGAGTCTCTCATGACCACTGGAGGAGGTGGTGATGGGGAGAATTTTAGATTTGATTTGTAAATATGAAGATTCCCCAATGTACAAATCACGAGAATTCACCACATATGTCTATGGCAGGGGGGAAATTCAGCAGGTTCTGACAGGCTCTGGAGAACCGGTAGTGGAAATTTTGAGTAGTTCAGAAAACCAGCAAATACCACCTTTGGCTGATCCCAGAGTGTGGTGGGAATGGAGATTTTGCAATATCCTTCCCCCAGGAGTGGGGAGGGAATGGGGATTTTGCAATATCCTTTCCCCAGGAGTGGGGAGGGAATGGGGATTTTGCAGTATCCTTCCCATGGAGTGGGGAGGGAATGGGGATTTTGCAGTATCTTTCCCCCAGGAGTGGGGAGGGAATGGGAATTTTGCAGTATCCTTCCCCCAGGAGTGGGGAGGGAATGGGGATTTTGCAGTATCCTTCCCCCAGGAATGGGGAGAGAATGGGGATTTTGCAGTATCCTTCCCCCAGGAGTGGGAGGGAATGGGGATTTTGCAGTATCCTTCCCATGGAGTGGGGAGGGAATGGGGATTTTGCAGTATCTTTCCCCCAGGAGTGGGGAGGGAATGGGGACTTTGCAGTATCCTTCCCCTGCCATGCCCACCAAGCCACGCCCACAGAACCGGTAGGGAAAATTTTTGAATTTCACCCCTGGTTCTATGGAAATTCTCCCTCATCCAGGTCATGGTTGTCCCAAAGGTGCTTTTTCAAGGGGCAACTGGACTTTCTGGTTTTTCTTTGAAGACCTTTCGCTTCTCAGCCAATAAGCTGAGCTGAAGAAGCTTCTTGAATGAGAAGTGAAGCATCTTCAAAGAAAATCCAGAAAATCCAGTTGCCCCTTGAAAAACCAGCTTTGGGGCTTCACCACATACATTAATTTCAGGACTTTTCTTTCCCTAAAGCAGGGATCTCCAAACGTGGCAACTTTAAGACTTGTGGATTTCAACTCCCAGAATTCCCCATCCAGCCGCTGGCTCATAAGGAAAGCATGTTTATTTTATTTATTTTTCAAATTTCTGAACCACCCATCTTTCCTAGGTGACTCTGAGTGATTTGCAATCATCATAAAGCAATATGAAAACTTTAAATTGAGCAAAACTGATGTCATGTCAGGTCCTTCCTTTATGGATGGTCTAGATTTTAGGATGGACATTATGTTGTCCATTGTAAGCAAGTTGGAGTCTGGGTTTGGAGCAGGATATTAACCAAAGTCATAAATCAATAATCCGACCAGCAGGAGTGACAGCAGGAGGGAGGGAGAGAGAGGAATATATTGTATGGAATTTAGAAAGACATTTCTTTACTTCCATGTTGTACCTTTCATGAGAGTAATTAGGTATACGTGGGTGGGTCTGCATCTTTGGTGCAAACTGGGACACAGCTGCTGTGTGCTTTTGCTCTGTTGAGCAATAAAATGGTTCAAGAACTTAGTAGGAAGAGAAGATTGATTATCTGCTTCAATTTGGATCAATTTAGCAAACGTGCCTAAATTGTCTCTGTGTTCAATTTCATTGCAATCTAAGGCAGATTTCTTTTAAATCTCTCCCTAATTAGGATCTAATTTTCACACCATTTTGTTTACATGCTGAATTTTGTTTTTTTAATCTCTCTCTCTCTCTCTCACTCATTCACTCAGGCTCCAAAAATCAACAAAGACAACTTGTGACTCTTCCAGGCAGATTTCTTTATGTTCTTCACCCAGAATTTTTTTTTAAAATTTTATTTATATGCCACCCTTCTCCGGAGACTCAGGGCGGCTTACAGTGCGTTAAGCAATAGCCTTCATACTTTTGTATATTTTATACAAAGTCAACTTATTGCCCCCACAAACTGGGTCCTCAATTTACCTACCTTAGAAAGGATGGAAGGCTGAGTCAACCTTGAACCTGGGGAGATTCAAACTTGCAGTAATTGCAGGCAGCTGAATGTTAATAACAGGCTATTAGTCTGCAGAGCTATCCAGGCTCTAATTTTGCCAAACTAAAGAAGACTACCAGCCACATAAAGCCTATAATACTCTGGGAACTATTAAGGAGGAACCATCTTCACCCTCTTCCTCTCACAGAAACTATATTAACTGAGTTGTCCCTTGCTTCTCTAGAATGCACACCCCACCTCCATATCCTGAGAATCTGGACTATATTCCATCACAATCTTGTTGAATAGCATAATTGGCCAGAGAAATATCTTGTCAAATCCCTATCGTGATACTGCCATTCAAGTGGGGAGGGGACTCTGGATTCTTTTACTCACTTATGGCTCTCATTCTGTTTTCCTATGTATCCTGTAATTCCCTAGTTTATAACTTTTACCCTGTCACCTATTCTGTCCTGTGCTTGGATTTACCTTGGGGGATTTATTTTTATTTTTATTTTATTGAATTTGTATACCGCCCTACTCCCGAAGAACTCAGGGCGGTGAACAGCCATGGAATAAAACATATAAATACAAAATTTAAAATAAAATAAAACAAATTAAATAATTTGGCTGAATTTAAAACCCCAATAATTTAAAACCAAATTTAAAATTTCCATTTAAAAAGGGGAAAGACTTAGGTCAGGCCAGCTTGATGAAATAAGAAAGTCTTGAGCGCGCGACGGAAGGTACGCAGATCCGGGATCCTCCGTATCTCCATTCCAGATAGTAGGTGCCCCCACAGAGAAGGCTCTCCCCCTGGGGGCCGCCAGTCGACATTGTTTGGCCGACGGCACCCGGAGGAGCCCCTCTCTATGGGAGCGTACTGGTCGGTGGGAGGCTATTGGTGGTAGCAGGCAGTCCCGTAAATTACCAGGTCCTAAGCCATGTACAAGCTTTGTACATCCCTAAGCCAGGGATGTACAAGGGGGGAGGGCCATCTGTTTTCTCTCAGTTTGGAAGCCTCACAGAAGAAACATGTGGGAACGAATCCTTATCTCTTTCTCAGGACAACCATTTCCACAACATCTTTGCACTTGTGGATTAGCTCATTCAACATCAGGGGTTTCTAACCACTTTATCCTAACGGAATTGCCTGGAGGGAACTTAGACCCTGCTTTGCATTGTCTTGCAATCACTCCCTTTCAATAAAAGGTTCCTTTTGAAATGCTAAAGTTTCGAGAGCCCATGCTTTCTTGAACAGGAGGGAGAGGCAGGACCTTACAGATCTTTCTCTTCAGTAGATCTCTTCAGATTTTTTTTTTAATAAAAAAAAATGCTATATTGTCTTGTTAAAAAAAGTTCAATGGCATTTTAAAGCTAAAAATAAGAAAGGTGAATATTTGTGTGTTGATTAGTTTGTTCGCTGAGGCTTCTGTCTGTTTAGGGTAATTTCATGAACACCAGCAACAAACCAGAAGCTTTCCTTCTTGATGTTCACTCACCCCATTATTTGCTTTGCTGCACATCAATAGGTCTGATGATTTCAAGAGTAATTGTATCCCCTGTTTGTAAAGAACATTAAAAATGTTTGCAGAAAATATGCCTGGACTATTGAACTGCCTGAGTTTCCACAGACAACCATTCCTATTAGAGATAGTTCAGGTGACAGCAAGAAGAGGTTGGCTTCCTTCAGGCAGGAAAGGTGCCCACCACATGTTCAAAGCTTCCTTGGAGAGAACATTTGGGGCTCAGAGGGTCATTGAATTGTTTAGGCTCTTGCCGAGTTGCTGAAAGAAACATTCTTTGAAGAGTTGTTAATTCCATTGGACCAGACAACTGTTTTCAAAGGCTCCTTATCCCTTAAGTCAGACATCATTGTATTTGCAGACTGCCTCAGAGGTGCTTTTCAAGTTCCCTGAGTTCTGACTGCACGTTATTTATTTTTTAAAATTAATTAATAAAGAAACAGGAAGCTGTCATGTTCAAAAGCAAAGCGCCAGCCTCTAGCAACATCTTTATAAGAAAGCTTCTTGGAAGCAAGCAGATAAGCACAACAGGTTTTTTCCAGAAAGAAAAACGAAGATGGTTGTGGAGAAGAGTCTTGTATTGAAGGGTCCCTGACTGACAGGTCCAAAGATATGGGGGGCAAGGGTGGGTGAGAACCAATTCCACCAATTGGCCTTCTGTTGGAGGGGTGTTTTGTGCTGGCCACTTTCGTCATGACTACCATCTTGTCAATTCTGTGGCCAACATTGTTTGAATATATTCAAGACCAGGGGTGAAATGCTCCGGTTCAGGCAAAACGGTAGTGACAAAAATTACTGGTTCAGGCAAACCAGTAGTAAAAAAAGCTACCTGTTCCTCCAAAACAGTATTTCCAACAATCAGCTGTGCCGTGGGGTTTAGCTTTGCTAGAAAGCAGGAAATCCTGCTTTCTAGCAAAGCTAAATCATGCGGCACAGCTGATACCCCCGCTGTTCTACTTACCTTCCCAAGCCTCCTTTTGGTGCGCACTGTGCATGTGTGCATGCATGCAGGGCATGTTTGGCGCACAGCGCATACGCGTGGCCAGCAAACCGGTAGCAAATTGGTTTGGATTTCACCACTGTTCAAGACCATACCGCAAAACTAAAAACATGTCTTCTGATCCCAGTTGAATGTTTGCTTGCTGCTCACTTTTTTTCAGTATGGCATCAAGACCAGAGGTGGGTTTCAGCAGGTTCTGACCAGTTCTGGAGAACCGGTAGCGGAAATTTTGAGTAGTTTGGAGAACCGGTAAATACCACCTCTGACTGGTCCTGCCCCCATCTATTCTCTGCCTCCTGAGTCCCAGCTGATTGGGAGGAAATGGGGATTTTGCAGTATCCTTCCCCTGCCATGCCCACAAAGCCACACCCACCAAGCCATGCCATACTACGCCCACCAAGCCACGCCCACAGAACCAGTAGTAAAATTTTTTGAAACCCCACCACTGATCAAGACCATCAATAGAAAAAAACAGCACGTTAAGTAACCCTTATCTCCCTACTCAACAGATATTCCTATGCTGTAAAAATACCACATTTACTAAAATACCCTTTTTGATAACATTCCACGGCATCAGGAAGGGCATTTGGCCAGTAAACACTCAGCTCCATCCAGTCTCCCCGATTCTATCCCAAATTAAGGGATTAGAGGGTCGTTGTATTTGGTGGAGCATTCTTGAAAACTCAAAAGCTTGTGTACTTATTTTTGTTCCATTTCCCAATAAAAATACTCTTGTTCTATAAAATTTGGATGATTTCCCTCTACCCCATGGATAACGTGGTTATTGCTTTTTTTATACCGAGAGGAGGTTGTGCTTTGTATAATTTCGCCTACACAAAATAGAGTAAAACTGCCTTCTTTCAGCCCCAAGCAGTGCCTGATCTAATTACATCCTCTTGGTTACTACCAGTCAAAGACAGTAGGAATAAAGGTTTTATTTTGGTCGGGTCCAGCAATTCAGATAAATTGCAGCCAGCTCTTCCAGCTATGTTCATAGCAGTGATTTTATTATCCCACTATAGTTCCAAAATTCATTCGGTGACATCTTGTGCCTGTCTACACCAGCAGTTTGGAAAATAAAACGGGATTTTCATATATTTTTTGATGTGTTGTATGAGCGAGGATTATGACTATATATATATATATTTCTCCTTTTATGGGATCATCGGTACACCACTCTTAAATCATTTAAATGCATGGGCTTGTTGGACTTATTAGTTATCCAGGGAGATTGTTTGGAATAGAAATGCTGACACTCCACAAAGAGCTGAATCTTAAGCAGTTGATCTAACAGATGAGTTAGTTCTGCTTTATGCGGATATCTTCCTCCGTTTGGCTTCCTCTTGTTTATAGCCTTGTGACACACAACCCAGATCAACAGATGGAAAGTTCCAAGGAAGAGGAACATTTTTTCCCTGGGTCTAAATATACAGAATTTGTGCTCTTTTGGGCTTGGTGGCACTGTCCAAGTCTCAGAATAACAATAGAATAAGAGAATAACAGAGTTGGAAGAGACCTTGGAGGTCTTCCAGTCCAACCCCCTGCTCAAGCAGGAGACCCTCTACCATTTCAGACAAATGGTTCTCCAATCTCTTCTTAAAACCTCCAGTCTTGGGACACCCACAACTTCTGGAGGCAAGTTCCACCGATTAATTGTTCTGATTGATTAATTGTCTCAGGGGAAGTACAATGGGGCAGAGATCCAGGGAGAAACAAGGGCCCCTGAACAGGTTTGGCTTAGGACTTCCTGAAAGAGATCTTCTCCAGGAGAAGCCAGGATGCTGAGAAAACGTTCTCACTCTTGTTGGGAAATGTATTTATCATCTTAGGGTCCTTCTCTTTTGGATGAGTCGCTTATCAGTTCACTCAACGTGGGAAGGATTAGAAACTCCATGGAGAGAGAACCTGGTTGTTTAGCCATGGTTTACATCAGAGGTCTTCAAACTTGGCAGCTTTAAGACTTGTGAACTTCAACTCCCAGAATTCTGGGAGTTGAAGTCCACAAGTCTTAAAGCTGCCAAGTTTGAGGACCCCTGGTTTACATTAACTGATATGCGTGTTCAACAGGAGGAAGCAATGAAACATTCACAACTTGGCTAGAAATAAATCCCTCCATCTCCAACCGGGCTTTGTCCCTGAGGTGTGCCTTCCGCATTGCCGTCTTTTGTATGGTACAACAAGCAGAGCAACAGAGGGGACTGAAGAAACCTGGTTTCAAATTCCGATTCATCCAAGAGAATTTAGTTTTAGGCACGAGGCTTTTGTGGAAGAGAGTGAACAGAAAAGAGCCTTTGAACAGGTCCAAATCCAGACCAGAATAGGCTGCTTTTTAAAATAAAAGGATCATATAGGAAAGAAAGAAAGAAAGAAAGAAAGAAAGAAAGAAAGAAAGAAAGAAAGAAAGAAAAAAAGAAAGAAAAAGGAAGGAAGGAAGGTAGGTTAAATTAAGATAAGGACCTAGAACAGAGCTCTGATTTTCTTCAGGGTGGCTTCAGATGGTTCAGATGGACCCACAAATAAACTTGAATTGAGCTTGATTTAAATCAAAAGTCCTCAGCAAATCCACCACAAAACTTCAGATTGTTCATCAATACCCCCCTCACATTCATTTTATTGAAAATAATTTAATAAATATACTTAGTATTACAAATAGTAACAGCAACAACAGTAACAGCAAGAGTGGAGAGTCCCATGACAACATATTGACAACTTTGGAGAACTTTCATCTAGCAATAGCAATAGCACCTAGATTTATATACCACTTCACAGTGCTCCACAGCCCTCTCTAAGCGGTTTACAGAGTCAGCATATTATCCCCAACAATCTGGGTCCTCATTTTACCCACCTCGGAAGGATGGAAGGCTGAGTCAACCTTGAGCCTGGTGGGATTTGAACTTGCCAAATTGCAGGCAGCCAGCAGAAGTAGCTTGCAGTACTTTACTCTAACCACCGCGCCACCAGAGCTTGAAGGAAAACTTTACTTTTTGTCCTGATGGAAAGGTGAGGTTCTTCCTCATCTATTACTAATGGAGCTGAGAAGCTCCTGAACAAATTTCAGGTCAATTCAGCACACCTATGTGAGTTTTCTGAGTCTGCTTCTTTCTTTGTCACTCTCTTGATTTGTTAAAAATAATAATAATAATAAAAAAATCAATAGCTATCAGGAAGAGCTTTGTATGACAGTTTTATTTATTTATTTTCAAATTCATGCAGACGCATTAATCAAAAGAACTGAGCACCAAAAGCAATGTCAAGCTTAATAGCGTGCTGCTGGGGGATGGGGGAAGCTTCTTTCAGCTAATTTGCATGGATTTGGGTGACGCTAATTAAGAGACCTGGTGGCTTTTATAATGTGATAAAAGGGAACACTGTGAAGTGTGTGTGAATGCACGCGGGTGCGTTGCTTGCAAGGGGGGAGGAAGAGACCGCAGATAATTGGGACTTCAGAAAAAGGCTGTAACAGAACAGAAAGCAAAGGCAGTGAAAACAATAAGCCATATTGTTTTTGGTGAGCTTCTTTGTAATAGTTAAAGGACTCAAAAAAAGTAGGAAAGAAAAGTTGCCCACCAGCCCATAAATTGTAGCTCAGCCAGTAATGAGTGGTGTTACCCTTTGTTTCCTGTACTTGGACATTTACCGAGGAAATGTACGTTGTTAGGGACTTAAGAGGTATTCATTATCTTTAAATTAAGTAAAGAACAGACACCTGGGTCCACCTGCTAAAATCTCCTTCTTGTCCCCATCCTAGTAATATCATGAACATGTCCTTGTTATCTCTTGCCCACAAGACAGGTGTGGTTTGTCATATATCTAAGGAAGTTTTCTTGACTTCTAAATTAGGCTCCAGCCCTGGGATTTCCTGACAATCTCCCTTTCAAATAGCAACCAGGTTCAACCCTGCTTAGCTTTACAAGATCAGATACGGCTAACTAGATTCTGTCTCCAGATTTGGAGGCAGAACCCGCAAAGCATCTAATTCTTACCTGGGTTAAGTAGACACTCATACAGACTCACACTTCTGATACAAAACAGACGTTTCACTTTTGTTCAGTTTAGTACATGATACTCTTCTACTCCTCTCACATATTCTCAAGTTTTTGTGGATATCTTCTCTACACCAGGGATCATCACCAACTCTCATCTGGTCCTATGTTTAATTTGGGAGCTCATTTTTTTTAAAATTTGATTTATATGCCGCCCTTCTCCGGAGACTCAGGGCGGCTTACAATGCGCTCAGCAATAGCCTTCATCCTTTTGTATATTTATACAAAGTCAGCTTATTGCCCCCACAAACTGGGTCCTCAATTTACCTACCTTAGAAAGGATGGAAGGCTGAGTCAACCTTGAGCCTTGGCGAGATTCGAACCCTGCAGTAATTGCAGGCAGCTGGTCTTAATATCAGGGTGCTTTAGACCACTGTACTACCAAGACTCACTGTGTTGCTGAATTACTCTGTTAGGCAGTTACTATTTCTATTAGTCAATTATTCTATCAATCATATGGTGACCACTTAGAAGACCCTTCCTTTGCCTTGGTGGATAAATGGAGCCAGGGACTCTGGTTCAGAGCTCTCAGCATCCCATAATTATCACAGCCAGTCTGGTATCAGATGCCAAAAGAATCATTGGACCACTGTTCCCATGACTTCCTTTCCCAATTTTGGGTTTCCTGAGCTTCTACAATTGTACCTTTACTTTGTCCCTGAAAGTATATCTGGATTGTTCTAAGAAGACACTGTTAGATATCCAGTTGTCTCAATATCCAAACCTCTGGAGAAGCAAAGGGCCAGTCTAGAGAGTTATGTCATGGTTTTACTGCAGGGAGAGACCACATATGGTTCATGGACTCTCCAAAACATGTTAATTGCAAAATCTTGTGTTGGTCTGACCATCAGACAGTTGGTTCATCAGAAGCTTGTCCCAACCATGAGTCTCTGGATCAAAGCTTCAGTTTTTCATCTTCGTAGCTGGGTGAGGAATTCCTGTTATGCATGGAACGTGTGTTCCAAGAAGCAAAATCAGCTGAGGTGTTGTGTTCTCTCTCTCTTGTCCCATCAGTCATCTTCAATGGTTCTGCCTCAAAGTGCTGATGAAGCAACTTAGAAGATGCTCCCATTTCTTCAGTGACATTGGAAGACTCATGAGTTGCTCTGGTTTGGCTCCAATGAATTATTAGAAAACCAGGCTAGGGAGAACTTCATCCATCATGGGATATTTCTCTGAGCTGCTATTTAAATGAGATGTCCAATATGCTGGAATCATCACTGTTCAAAAAATGCAGTACAGCTTTTGGGAGTGGTTGTGGGGGGGAGAAAGAGAGAGAGGGAGAGAGAGAGGGATAAATAATCAGAAGACTGTTCCTAGTGTACTGTAGCTTAGCAAATGTCTTCCTACAATCTAGGTCTTCCTGCACCTAGGTACACCCACATTACACCAATTCTCCGCAAGCTGCACTGGCTCCCTATTGGTTTCCGGTCACAATTCAAGGTGTTGGTTATTACCTTTAAAGTCCTACATGGCTCAGGGCCAGGTTATCTTCGAGACCGCCTTCTGCCGCATAGCTCCCAGCGCCCGGTAAGATCCCACAGAGTTAGTCTCCTCTGGGTCTTGTCAGCTAAACAATGTCGGCTGGCCGGCCCGCAGGGGAGGGCCTTCTCTGTGGCTGCCCCAGCTCTCTGGAACCAGTTACCTTCTGAGGTCCGGACCATCCCCACCCTACTGGCCTTTCGAAAAGCGGTGAAGACCTGACTTTTCCGGCAGGCCTGGGGCCGTTGATCTCGCTCTTGCGATCTGGCGAGATCCAGCCATGAATGGTGTGAATGAGTTTTTAATGTTTTTAATGTTTTAATGTTTAATGTTTTTATATATGGTTTTTAATGCATTGTAAGCCACCTTGAGTCTTCGGAGAAAGGCGGCATACAAGTTGAATAAATAAATAAATAAATAAATAAATAAATAAATAAATAAATAAATAAATAAATAAATAAATAAATAAATAAATAGCAAGCGTGCAGATCATTGGAGGAATGATGGTTCCAGAAGCCTCCAGAAGATGTGGGTGTTTCCATCATTGGAGGTTTTCAACAAGAGACTGGATAATCATTTATCTGACATGGTATAGGGTCTCCTGCTAGAGCAGAGGGTTGGATTACAACAGGGGCCAGCAACCTGCGGCTCTGGAGCCACATGTGGCTCTTTCATCCCTCCTGCTGTGGCTCCCTGTTGCTGGTCACAATTGATAGGGCTTTCGGTTATGACAGGTAAAGGAAAAAGGACGCTGTGCTAGGAGGAGACTCTATGGTGGGGGAACTGACTTCCAGTCGGCAGAGGAAAAAGGATGCCATGTTAGGAGGAGACTCTATGGTGGGGGAACCAGACTTCCGGTCGGCTCCAGAATTGAACAGGGGCTTCCGGTTAGGACCTTTGTGGCTCTTTGAGTGTTTAAGGTTGCTGACCCCTGAACTAGAAGACCTCCAAGGTTCCTTCCAAGCCTGTTATTCTGTGTTCTATGAAGGTGGTGGAGAGGCGGACGAAACCAGGTTGACCAAAGCATTGCATTGGTCAACTGAGCCCCAGTTGGTCAGGCCAGCCTTGCATAACTCCTTGTTACTGCACAACTGCTGTTAACCCTCTTTTCAACTCCACATATTTACCCCAGTGGATACTTGCCCAAAGGATTTCTTCTGGGCATGGATTGCGGAGATAAACAAGAACTCCATGACCTATGGGGATCAAAGGAAGGCAGCAACATGAATGCGTGTGAAAAAAGTTGGTGTTGGTATTGCAGATTAACAGAGTTGGAAGGGACCTTATAGGTCATCTAGTCCAACCCCCCCCCACTCAGCATGAGACCCTACACCATTTCTGACAAATGGCAGTCCAATCTTTTCTTGAAAGCCTCCAGTGATGAAGCTCCCACAACTTCTGAAGGTAACTTCTGTTCCATTGATTGATTGTTCTCACTGTCAGAAAATTCCTCCTTATTTCTAGGTTGAATCTCTCCTTGTTCAGTTTCCATCCTTTGCTTCTTGTCTGGCCTACAGGTGCTTTGGAAAATAGCTTGACCCCCTCCTCTCTGTGGCAGCCCCTCAAATATTGGAACACTGCTATCCTGTTTCCCCTGGTCCTTCTCTTCACTAGACTAGCCATGCCCAGTTCATGTAACCGTTCTTCAGATGTTTTAGTCTCCAATCCCTTAATCATCTTGATTGCTCTTCTCTGCACTTTTTCTAGAGTCTCAACATCTTTTTTATGGTGTGGTGATCAAAACTGGATGCAGTACTCTAGGTGTGGTCTTACTAGGGCTTTACTTTACTACTTTACTAGGTATGATTCTCTCTCTACATTGTAGGGATGCCCAAATCAGTCAGGTTACTGGTTTCAGCAATTTATGTTTTTATATTATTATTTTGAAAAAAAAAATATAGTATCTCTGTTATGGCTACGAGCCTATGGATGGATGGATGGTGCCTGCTTCATTTATCCACAGCATCTCTGATCATCTGCAGTTGGCTCACTGCTTATTCCACCTGTGCTTTGCAAAAACAGTCTGGGTGATACAGCAACTGCCAAAGAAGAAGGCAGCCACTGGGGACATCTTACAGGTCTTTCTAATAAAAGTAGGTCAACTTTTATTGAAAAATAGTAAGTAGGAATACAGAATAACAGAGTTGGGAGGGATCTTGGAGGTCTTCTAATCCATCCATCTGCTGATACAGTAAACCCTAGTATATAGCATTTCAGACAAATGGCTGTTCAATCTCTACTTAAAAGCCTTCAGTGACACAGATCACCCACAACTTTTGGAAGCGAGCTCCATTCCCAGGAGCTGGGAAACTCCCAGTTTCTGCTTCTTTCTTGGACGGTGGTCTTCTTTGGAGGCCTTCTTCAGTGGTCTCTTTCAGATAATAAGGCAGCAGACTGAGTGGTGAAGCTTCTTAGCTCTAGTGCCTTTTATCCAAAAGAGCTGAATAATGTTTAGAACTGCAATAATTTGAGATAATTGTAAATCTATAAACCCGATTTAATGTATCGTTGCTGTGGGATTTTTAACTCATGAATTATAGCTCACTTTTAGTCTACTATTTAAATTTACAGCCTAGGAATAATTTGCTAGACAGGTTTTTGCATATTGCGCTGTTTTTCTCGAGAAATGTAAATTCCAACACTGAAGTGCGTTGGGATTTGTGAATCTCGTGAATAAACAATTAAGGTAGATTCACTTCCGCTTTGTATTTCTCACAGAGATGTGAAGACATTTTCTGACTGCTGATTTTTTGTGCTACCTTGTGTGATATTTTGAAGGGAGGACCACCTAGTGCAGGAACAACAAAGACAGTTGTAAGGACTGAAGAGGGTTGGGGTGTAATGCTCTGCCCTGTGGGAATGAGGGAAGTACCCAGTGGTGGGATTCAGCCGGTTCGGGCTGGTTCGGGCAAACCAGTAGTTAAATTGCTGGCTGGCCCCTCCCCTCCCCTTCCCTTCCAGGAGTCCCCACACGCCCCATTTTGGCTCCCAGGTAAGTGCAGGGAGGCCTCCTAGGCCCAAAACGGGGCACTGGGCAGTCGTGGGATTCAGCCGTTTCTCTCCGGATCGCGCGAACTGGTAGCGGCGATTGTGGGAGGCTCCGTCCACCCACCTGGACATAATGTGTGACTACTGCGCATGCGCAGAGGTGGCATGTACACTCACATTTGTGAACTGGTAGGAAAGGTAAGTGAATCCCACCTCTGGTGCGGGAGGGGGGCAGCGCCCCCCATGGCCTCTTATTGCTCCCAGGAGGCTGCAAGACGGCCTACTAGGCCCAAAATGGGGCACGCATTTTGGGGGAGGCAGCGCATCCCTCCATGCCCCATTTTTGCTCCCAGGAGGGTGCAAGAGGCTGCCTGCCGCCTGTGAAACCCCCTGGCGATGCCCACCAAGGCCACACCCACCCAGCCGGTCATTAGGGCAGAGAACCTGTTGTTAATTTATTTGAACCCCACCAGTGGAAGTACCTGTTGCACTTGTACCACACAGCTGCTCCTCAGGGTTCAGGGAAGAACCAATCTGCCCACCTGGTTTTCTCAGGCCCAAATTGGGAGATGCGCACCTGCAAAGAGGAAAGCAAGCAGGCAAGGGGACTGCAATTTTCTCCAATAAAAGTGACCTTCTCCAGCTGATATAAATTAAGCACTCTTCTCCTTAGCCTTTGTAATTCTCCTGCTTTTATTCATCAGGAAGATGAATGAAAGTTGAAGCTTAGTGAGAAATTCTGTGTGAGCATAAACAAAAAATTCTACTCCTTATGCTTGGCTGTGTGAGTCCAGTTTATTTCCTTCTTGGTTATCTGGAATGCAGTTTTGCTAGACGGTAAAGGCAGATGGGAAACCTGATTTACAATTATTTTCTTAGATATCTACAAAATCAAATTGCAAAAGAAAGCAATGACCAACCATTTGATTCAGATTGTTATTGAACATACCATAATAACTATATATTTGTGTGGGTTATTGCATTTCCCTGACATCCAGACCTTTCCTCTTCTAGATATCAAGGGGAGTCTGCATTGGGGGAAGGGGCAAGGGAAGCTGATATAAACTTGAAAGGCAGGAAAATTCAATACAACTTTATTGAAAATGCTATTTTGCAGAAATGGTAGCCACAATAAAAGCATATTAACTTTTCCGAAGGAGGCTTGTTCTCAATTTCAGATATACAACGGAGTACAATTAAAAAAATATATATATGGGGAGGAAATCAAGTTGATTTTCATATTCATGTGTCCTAGGATCCTTTTAGCTGCTGCATGAAGCTTATTTGTTGTTATTGTTGTTGCTGTTGGGTCTCATTCATATTATTCTAAAAAAGGTTCCAATAGAAGAGAATATTTGTAGCTCAGGATTGAACGGTTGGGCCCTTGGTGCTCTCTGGGCTTGGCTGCTTTCTTGCAGATGTTTCATTACCCAACTAGGTAATTAGGGACTGGGGTTTGGGATGATGATGATGATGATGATCAGTGGTGGGTTGCTACCGGTTCACCCCGGTTCAGGCAAACTGGTAGCAGCAGCAGTGAAAGGCTCCGCCCACCCGCCCGGACGTCATCAAATACGCTCTGTGCATGTGAGCAAACTGGTAGCAAAGGTAAGTGAAACCCACCACTGATGATGATGATAAGGAGGAGGGGGAGGAGGAGGAGGAGGAGGACTCTGGGGTCCCTTTGGTACTTTCTCAGCTTGGCGGTTTTCTTACCGACATTTCATTACCCATCTAGGTAACATCATCAGTGCTAGTAGGGAGTGTGATTTGGGGGGAGGAGGAGGACTGTGGGATCCTTGGTGCTCTCTGAGCTTGGTGGTTTTCTTGCAGATGTTTCATTACCTAATTAGGTAACATCAGGAGCAGCACTGATGATGTTACTTAGTTTGGTAATTAAATGTCTGCAAAACCCACCCACCCCCAACTTCTAAAAAGTTTGCTCACTTATATTGTGTGAATAAAAGTTTTTCAATTAAAAGCAAAAATGGATAAACACTGATCCAATGGCCTAGGAATTATTTTTGTGTATTAATTATATAAAGAATTGTAGGTGGTCCATCTAGTGAAAAAAAAAATCAAAAATAAGAGAGATTTATTATTTTTGTGAGGACAATAAACAAAAACTCCAATAAGTTTTAGAGCTCTCTAGATCATTTTTTGTCTGTAAAGAAACAGTACTAAAAATATTAATAATTGTTTCCACTGAATTTGTTTTCCCTCCCAATGTCAGCAGCATAATGAGAACTTCAGATGAAGAATGAAGAAAGTTGATGAAGGATAAAACTTCTCCTTGGAAGCCCATCAGTGATCATTGGGGGAATCAAATCAAGGAACAGAAAATGAATAAATAATGACATATCTCAGGGCTTTAGAAATACAACCTGACAGTTGCTAAGTTAATGCTTACTTTTTACATAAGGGGAAATGGATTCATCTGAAGAAAATGTCTTACACTTTCTTGAAAATAATCATTTTTTTTTTCTTTCAGCTACTGGTCTAGGAGTGAAGCAATTGCAAACAATCAAATAGTAAAATAAAGCAGAACTCACAACATGTCATCAACATATGTCTGTTTATAATGAACAAGGTTGTTTATGAAATCCATTAACGTCAGCAGATTCCTTTCAGGATCAGAGTTTCAGGTCATTCAATATTTATGGAAAGCAAAGGAACAAAGGTCTAGGACACTCTTGAAGATAACTGAGGCACTAAATAATTCCTGCAAATGTGGATCAAATGAGCAGTCTAGTCATTTTTAGAACGGATGCTCTAAATTGAGGTCTTTAGCCTTTCTTTCAAAGGACATGCAGACTTTAAAAATAAAAGTTTTCTCAAGAGCCACGAGAACGCTTGCCTTTTACATGCAGAAATGCCATCCTTTCTACCCTTTTTTAAAAAAGTGCTAATATTGATGTGAAACAGAATACATTAATAAAAAATGATTTTATGCCTGTCCAGTTTGGCCAGAACAGCAACAAAAAAAAGTCAGCATTTGAAACAAAATTAACTTTAAAATAGGTCCATATTTGTCTATACTTTTAATTCTATTGTGCAAGCCAGATCTTAATTAATACAGAATCGAATCCTTCAATTAATCTACAAGGGAATGAAAAGTTCTAACACTCATCACTTATTTTTTATCTGCCTGCTTGCAAATAAGAAGGTGTCTTTGCATTTTCTTATTGCCAACCTGAGAGCCACTTTTGCCCGAAGAATTTAAAAGTTGGAACATAACAGATGTATTAGATATGCAAATCAAAATCCTTTTTATTTGTCATGGGCAGGAGCGATCCTCCACCTTGCCTTGGTGCATGCTTTGACAGCCAAATGAAGTTCTATAGAAGGAAATGTAGATTCTAAAATAATTGTCTTCCTTTCTTAACTGGCAGTAGAATATCGGGGGCCTTAGAGGAGAATGATTTATATTCTGTCCTTGGCATCAATGCAGCCTTTGCAAAATTCCAGTAAAAACCTTTAGATCCTGGCCTATGGAACAAATCAAAGCATTTGGAAAAGGAAGTCAGTGGGTAGAGGGCCAAGTGCAATTTATCAGTGCAACATGGTGATTGTAGCTGGATGGGTCCAACCTCTGGTGATGCTGACAGGAGAGGGACAGTTTTGGGCCTAATCTCTGAGTCCATCCCAGCGAAGACCTCACCTCGAAAAACAACATGATCCAGGTGTCCAGGAAGGCCCAACAGAGTCTCCATTTCCTTAGGATCTTGCATAAAAACAGGTTGGAACAACAACTGATGACCTCCTTTTACCGGTCCACAATAGAAAGCGTCCTCACATTATTGCATCACGGTATGGCATGCCGGTCTGACAGCCATGGATAGAAAAACATTACAGAGGGTGGTGAGCACAGCACAAAATATTGTAGGCTGTCCCCTGATACCACTAGATGAGATTGCTGGGGCTCACTGCCTTAGAAAAGTGAGGAAAATCCTCAGGGACGACTCACACCCTGGTCAGCACTTCTTTATCCTCCAACCATCCGGAAGGAATTATAGAAGCCTAGCCAGCCACACAAACAGGTTGAAGAACAGTTTTTATCGGTGGGCTGTCAGACTCCTGAATGAGAAATAACATCGTAACTACATAGAATGATGGACTGCAGGGCCGGCGCAACGTGTAACATGTTCACACTGGTGCAATAGGACTGGGTGTTTTGTTAATATGATTTATTGGGTTGGGGATTTTCTGTCTTCACTGTGAGTTGTATTGTGTTGTGGGGGGTGCACTGAGGGAGCTCAACCAATCTCATTGTACATATGTTGTACACTGACAATAAAGGTTTGAATTTGACTTTGGTGCTGAGGACAGGTGTGCCGAAGGTTTTAGAACTGCCCACCTGCTCCAGGCATCTCAAAAGGTCCAGAGGGCAGGACTTTTCTGCTGCAGCTTCTTTGCTGGGAATTGCTTCTTCCTCCCTCCTGAATTTCTGTAAAGCAACAAAAACAAATGTATCCCACCAGGTCTTTAATCCTCATTAATTCTAATGAAAGAGCTTGATCAGTTCTAAAACCTTTTGTTTTTATGTAATTACTTTGCGGTCGGCTACCCAGAATCTGCAGATTAGTGCGAGTTACATCTATAAATGTAAACAAATGAACCGATTATACAAATAAATCTCTGGTCATAGATCTTGAGAAATATTATCCAGGAAATGAGATCCTTCCCCGCCCCATAAAAAAAGAAATCAGTCCCTATTCCTACTATTGGCTTCAGAAACTGTCAAACTTGTCAAAGCCATAATAATCAGATGTCTTTGTTCATTTTTGGAGCACTTTATAAGATCTGCACTCCTTTTCCATTAAAAAAAAAGCTTGTCCCACTTTTCAGACACCTGCCCAGGACCCCAATTTCACAGTGGCTGCTCTTTGAAAAGTGCCACCACAGTTCACTTTGAGCTACAAGGAAAGAAAACTCCTTTTGAAGGTTGAAATTAACTCTGGTTTGTAGCCAACATTTACAAGGCGGAAAAGTGCCTCCCCTGCCTGGTGTTTTATTTTTGTTCAATTTATTCTGGTTTCACCAAGGCTTGGTAAATGCAACCTTCAATGCTACAAGGGCTGGGAATGTCAGGGGCCATCTTGGAGCTCAGTGTTGTGGCCCACCAGTGGAGCTGGCAGCAGATTCAGACAGTGAGGAGGTTGGGGAGGAACATGGGCCAGTCCTGGAGTCTGGAGAAGGCTCTGATGAGGGCTCTGCATCAGAGGCAGAGAGGAGGCCAGGGCCATCTGACAGTTATCAGCTGCCTTCGGAGTCAGACATCAGTGAGCAGACGAACAGCTGGAGCCTGTTCCCAGTGTGTGCATGCACAGAGTTGCCAGACGAAGGGAACAGCTAAAGAACAAGGGTCAACTCAGGAGTAAAGCCACAGGCGGATGATGAATGGCCCCTCCCAGAGGGAATAAAAGTGGAGCAAAAGGGGAGTGGAGTTTGCAGGAGACAATTAGTTTGTCTAATTGGTTTGTGACTCTCTGAGACTCTTTGCCAAGTTTTGAAGATATCAGCCTGGCAGCTCTCCAAGCCAGATAAGGTTTGTGACTGTAAATTCTCCCTTGAAAGACTTTGTTGAAGGTGAATGAGAGGAATTCACTGTTTGTTTAATAAAAGGGGTTTTGTCGGGACCAAGATTCTGCTTCGTGCTTTTTGGGGAAGCCTAGATCAGAACACCCAGATTGGCAAGTGGAAGAGAAAAGACTTCTCTCCGTCCTTGGTGCTCTCTGAGCTTGGTGGTTTACCTGAAGACTTTTCATTACCACACTAGGTAACATCATCAGTGCTAGTAGGGAGTGGGGTTTGCTCTCATATGCTACGATGTCAGGGTTCCAAGTAACACTCCCAACCAAGTAAGACTCCGAGGCAGGCAGTTCCTCAAAGATCCATTTTATTAGAGATGTCATATTGGCATATCTGGGAAAACCCGACTCTGAAAGTTCTCGGGTTTTCCTCACCCAAAAGAAAGTCAAAGCCCCTTCCCCCTGCACTCACATGTCCATCACATGGTCCAATCAATCCACTGTCCCAACTGGAGATGCCTCCCAGTCACGCCACTCCAGGTACAGGCTGAACGTCCTTGACTCTCAGAGAAAAGAATGTTGTTATGGCTAAATAACTCTACCAACTCCATGCAAACCTCTCCCACTTTCTCACAGCACTAAGTGTGGCAACCCTGTAGATCCAAAGAAAAAGATGGCCTCCAGAGCTGACATACTGACTTGCCTGTCAACGTTGGTGGGAGTGGTCTCGGTAGTTCCTTGCTTGGGCTGTTGTTTACTATTAGCAAGTTTGTCTGAGTTGGCACTTCCTTGAGTAGGTACTGTTGGGACAGCACCAAGCACCTCACAGAGGACTCTTGCACAATGTTGACAGGATTAGTAATCAGGACTGTGAATGGGTGAACGATTTCCCAGTGATGAAACTATGGTTTGCCAATGCCATTTGCTAATTGCTTTAATGATTACAGGGTGAATGTTTTCTGTCTTCAAAGATGCAAAGCACCGCCAAACGATGTGGTATAAAGGTTAACATTGTTCTGGGTGTTATTCGCTTTCTTAGCTTTAGTTTTCTTTAAAGCAGATCGCCACAAATTGTAACTTGACTCCCTCTGACCCTGAGGAAAGGTTGCACTCTGGGCTGTTCCTGCAAATGCAAAGGAAGTGTAAGGACCAGCTTCTCTCCCCCCGCCCCTTCCAAGAAAGTACGAACTCTTGAGAACTTTGTATTTCAAAAGGAATCTTTTATTTGGTGCCTTCCGCCGTGCCCTTAAAACTTTCTTTTTTCATCAAGCCGGGCTGGCTTAACATATTTTTAAATTTTAAATTTTTAATTGGTTTGTCATTTTAAACTGGGGCCAAATTAATATATATTCTTTTAATTGTTCTTAATGTTTGTATTGTATGTTTTTATCTGGCTGTACACTGCCCTGAGACCCTTGGGAGAAGATGCGGTATATAAATTTGAAATAAAATAAAAATAAATAATAAATAAAATTTAAAGGGAGGAAAGCAAGTCAAAACTCAAAGCAGGCTCTGGGGTCTCTCAGGGCATGCAGTTCAGGTTAAAGGAAATTAGGAACTCCCTCCCCACCTGCCAATGTAGATTCCGACCAATCCGCCGGTGTGAAGGTGAATTGTACCAGCCTCTCTGAGAAACAGATAAGAAGAGCTTCTCAGGGTCATCTTGCAATCCACTCGTTTCCCCCCCTCCCCTTTCATTTCCCAAGGTGTGAGAATTCTCCAGGCATTCCTGGCGCCAGGCAACGGTTACAAATCAGGTTAAAGTTTATACAAAGAGGACCAGGCAGCAAATAGGATACTAGGCCCAAGTAGTTATTACCAGACACAATCAGTCCTAAACAAACATATTTTATTAGAATAGCTGAGAATTACTTCATTCTCAGCTTAATCCAAATTAAGTCCAAAACAAATTCTTCATAAACAGTCTTTCAGTCTTATCACCAACCTTTGTCTTCTTTGGCACCCTGCCAAAGGCTTTTCTTGGCAAAAGTTCAGAAGCAAGAGATGCCAACAAGAAACAAATGTAGCAATGTTGCTTTCCTACAAAGAGCCCAAGAGCCGTTGCTGCTCTTTTAAGCCTTCTGGGAGGGGCCAATCATCTTCTGGCCTTACTCCTGAGTCATCCTTTTTGCTTTAGCTGCTCTTGCCTTCTGGCAGCTCATCGCATGTGTGCACTAGGAACAGGCTCCTCCTCTTCCTCTGCCTCTCTGCTATCCACCTCTGGAGGCTCCGGAGTCCACGCATTGCTTCCAGATGGCCCTGGCCCCATCTCTGCCTCCGATGCAGAGCCCTTGTCTGGGCCTTCCCCTGACTCCAGGACTATCCCATTGTCCTCCCCAGCCTCCTCACTGTCCGACTCTGCTGCCAGCTCCGCAGGCTGCTGGCGGACCACAACACTACTGTCCCAGTACTGTCTCCATTTATCGGTACTTACTTCCTTTGTTTATGTTTATGCCTATACTTGCTATCTTGTACATGTTTGACAAAATAAATAAATAAAATAAAATAAAAATAAAACTACTTCTGAAACTTTGTCAAGAAAACTGAGCAGGGACCTGTCCAGACTGATTCAAAAACAGCCACACAAGATATAGCAAGAAGGCTCACTCTCCAAAATGGATTTTGCTATTTTACCTTTGCTGAAGACCGTTTTCTGCAGACTGTCAGTCACTGCTAGCTCAGATTCCATCAGAGAATGTAAGATCTGCATTTCACTACATGGATCCATATTTGACTGCCCATTTTCTACTTCAAATAGAATCCTTTGGATGTTCTTTGCTGTCATTTTCTTTCCATCCCCCTAATAATTGAATGTCATTGATGAACCTGGCTACCCTTAATTTCAATTCCTTTTTTTAACCATTAGGGAAGAAGACATTTCTTTGGTTCACATTATAATTACAATTTAGCCAATCTCACACCTTTGAGCTGTTACTGAGCTAGTTACTCCTTCGGAAAGTGGATTTATCCAAATCTTACA
The DNA here is from genome assembly GCF_059756535.1 of Pantherophis guttatus. Taxonomy (NCBI): domain Eukaryota; kingdom Metazoa; phylum Chordata; class Lepidosauria; order Squamata; family Colubridae; genus Pantherophis; species Pantherophis guttatus. Next base: position 96,501,020 of record NC_142068.1, on the reverse strand, counting down.
GTGTACTTTTACAATAAAAAAAAAAAAACCAAGTATCTTGCAGGAGGAATATAAGTGTGTAAAACATTGTAGGAGGGTTGCTGTGCTACGGAAAGAGTACATATAATTATTATGTATTAATAATGTATTAAAATACATCTCATTAAAGAAAATACATCAAGTGTGTAGTTTAGGCAAAATTGCTTCTAACGTAAAAAGAGATGTACACATTAAGATATGAAATTGCAAGCAAACAAATTTAAGGGGATCTGCAAGAAACTGAAATGGACAGACCTGGTCTATTTTAAGTCCCAATGCTGAACTTTGGCCAATGTCTAAATGACCAACAACTCTATAATTCGTTCTTCATTGTTAGAACCGTCTATTCTTGTTTTTGCTTCCAGTTTCAATAGATATAAATCCATCAAAAACTGCCTTCCCTTATTTCATGCCTTTCTTTAGAAGCTTTCAAAAAATCCAAACATGTCGTGTTTCCTGAATCTCTCATCATCTTTATCTTGTTGACCACAGATATAAGACTGACAGCCTCAGGAAGCTGAGGTGATGTTGCTTCACATTAATGAATACAAATTATACAATCTAGCAGAGGGCAAATATCCCTCCTAAAAAAAGCTTCTTGAGTATTTGTCACGCAGAGGATTGTAAAAAGAATATTTATAACCCATCCAATGTGTGATGTGCTCAGCATACATAGAAACAAAGGAACATTTTACTACCTCTATTGTTGTTTAATGTTCGCTTTCTGAATTAAAAGTTTTACTCTGCTCCAGTGGTGGGTTTCAAATTTTTTTTACTACCGGTTCTGTGGGCGTGGCTTGGTGGGCGTGGCAGGGGAAGGATACTGTAAAATCTCCATTCCCACCTCACTCCAGGGGAAGGTTACTGCAAAATCCCCATTTCCTAAGAGCCTTGGTGGCGCAGTAGACTAAAGCACTGTTAAGTAACACCAGCTGCCTGCAATTATTGCAAGTTCAAATCTTACCAGGCTCAAGGTTGACTCAGCCTTCCATCCTTTTGAGGTAGGTAAAATGAGGACCCGGTTTGCAGGGGCAACAAGCTGACTTTGTATAAAAAAAGAACACTGCTTGGGGGGCCCCCAAAAGCCCTACTAAACAGGTATATACAAAAGTATGAAGGCTATTGCTTAATGCATTGTAAACCGCCCTGAGTCTCTGGAAAAGGGCGGCATATAAATCGAACCAATAAATAAATAAATAAATAAATTTCCTCCTGATCAGCTGGGACTTGGGAGGCAAAGAATAGATGGGAGCGGAGCCAGTCAGAATTTTTACTACCGGTTCCCTGAACTACTCAAAATTTCCACTATCAATTCTCCAGAACTGGTCAGAACCTGCTGAAACCCACCTCTGCTGTGCTCCACTCAAAGTCTAGCTGAGCAGGCTAGGTATGAATTGTAAAAGATGCCCGCGAGACATGAAGACTTTGGGTAAATGCCAGTAGAGCTTGGCGAATCCTTCTTACACTTCCTGATACTTTCCACTTGGGTGCCATTGCCTAATCATGTTCACATGGAAACCATTCTGAGTGTCTTCTTGATTGTATTCAAACTGGTATTTTTCCACATGCTGCTTAAGGTGAGAACTTCCACAACAAGCCCTGTTGTCTTTGTTTTGCTTCAAAGGGATCTTGATGAGATAATCTTTTATACATATAACTGTCAGGTGCAAAAGACCAGATTCACATGTGAAGGTCCAATTAAACTGATTTATTGCTGCTCATGCCTATGCATAGAAATCTTCTCAACTAAGAGTCAGCACCTGCTTGGAGTTAGATAAAGGTCTATAGCAGAGGTCTTCAAACTTGGCAGCTTTAAGACTTGTGGACTTCAACTCCCAGAATTCTCCAGCCAGCTATGCTATGCTGGCTGGAGAATTCTGGGAGTTGAAGTCCATAAGTCTTAAAGCTGCTACTTTTGAAGACCTCTGGTCTACAGAATTCAAGGAGGGTTGGACTTGGTTCGCTTGTGTCTACCTAGGGATTCTAGGCTGATCCTTTTTTTAACTCTACCCAGGTTCTGCCACTCCTTATCCTACATCTCTATCTTCACATGGCACAAAATATGTACCCATAGCCACACAGCCACAAATCAAAGAGCTGCAGATTCATTTGTGATAGCCACACCATCATACTGGTTTGCCCAAAGAACGTAGATGGTTTAGACTTAAAATCTAATCAGTACACAAAAATAAAGCAGCCATACACAAATATGGCTACAAATACAAATATTAAAAACAATTAAAAGCCATATGGGTATTCAGTTTTCTGAATCCATGGGACATCTATAAGGTAAAGGTTCCTCTCGCACATATGTGCTATTTGTTCCTGACTCTAGGGGGTAGTGCTCATCTCTGTTTCAAAGCCGAAGAGCCAGTGCTGTCCGAAGACATCTCCATGGTCATGTGGCCGGCATGACTCAATGCCAACGGCGCACGGAACGCTGTTCCCTTCCCACCAAAGGTGGTCCCTATATTTCTACTTGCATTTTTCACGTGCTTTTGAACTGCTAGGTTGGCAGAAGCTGGGACAAGTAACAGGAACTCACCCCATTACGCAGCAGCACTAGGGATTCGAACCACTGAACTGCCGACCTTTCGATCGACAAGCTCAGGGTCTTAGCCACTGAGCCATTAGGAAAGCCCCTAGTTGGGGCATCTAAAATGTATTTAAAAAGTGGCAGTCAGAAAGTGAGGTAACCAGCCACTTGGAGTTACCTGAACTGAGATATGGGTGGCACATAAATTTAATAAACCAACCAACTAGCCAACCAACTAACCAACCAACTTACCAACTAACCAGCTAATGTGCCAACCAACCAACCATGGGAAAATTGATGGCTCAGATTATAATAATGATGGGGATTTGTTGGGGAAATCTCCTTTGATGGAATATGCCACTGTACCCGGTTTACAAAAAAGTTTAATAGTGAGAACATGCAACAAATACCTTGCGGAAGTTGCTGGTTTGCTGTTTGAATGATATACTACTTTTGCTTGGGTGTCGGAGAGACCCATATTCCTAGATATTTGATCTGCTTTTATCATCCTTCATGTAAGAAAGCTGCTCCTTCTCATCTGTCAACAGCATGCTGATATTGTCTACCTCTCCAGCAGCTTCTAAGGTATGTAAAGTGTTTTTGAAAGCTCAAAGGAGCTCCATGGCTAAAAACAGCCTGCCGTGTTTACCAGCTTCTCAGTTCCCCGTCCCACGTCTTTACCCTTCTTGAAGCTTCTTTTGTTGTGGGGGAAAAAAATGCCCACTTCAATTAAGAACCAAAGTGATTGGAGAGATGTGAAGCAAAGTCTATTTTATTGGCATGTGCAACTCACTAAAAAAAATGCCAGAAGAGTTCGAAACACAGCAAGGTGATAAGGTACATCCTGCCGAGTTTGTTAGATAGGAAAGATGGAAGAAAATATTGTAAATCACAATGTGAGCTCTAAATTTGGTTGCTTTTGATTAAACATTTGGAGATGATGACCTTATCATGGATCTCTGCATTCATCTACACCTGTGTTTCTCAACCTTAAAATGTATGGACTTCAACTCCCAGAATTTTGGGAATTGAAGTCCATGCATCTTGAAGTTTCCAGGATTGGAAAACACTGCTCTACACTATTTGAATTCTGTCTTTCTGGATGCTGTCATTTATTCCTATCAACAATGGCATTATTGTGCCTTTCACACTATTCTTTTTCTCTCTGTTAGGAAGAGGAGCAATCTGGTTTCTGTTCTTCATGTCCATTCTGGGATCACAGCCTACATTCTTTAAGCCAGGGACTAATGTAAATTAATTCACATGAATTAAACTTCTGAAAAGTACCAATGATTGCCGGAATGGTGATTCTGCCAAGTGAGAAGCAGAAGCCTGAAATTCTCTGTAATTATTTTTCTTTATTAGGTTTTTAACACCCAAGATAGATAAAAAGGGGAGGAAGATGGTTTATTGGAACCTTTGGCTGACCTCTGTAGAAAAAAACCCATGCTGGATTTGATAGCTTTTCAGGTTTCTTTTTGTTGTTTATCACTTTATTTTCCTAGGCTATCCAACTCTCAATAACTCTAGGAAGCTGAACAAGGTTTGAAATAGAACAATTCCCTACAAACAATGAAATTATAAAACAACAGTCATCCAGGAACACAGAACTACCCTCCCATCTCCGTAGCAGAGATCTTCTTTCAAGACCCAAATTGTTATTATTAGACAAGCTTTTCACCTCCTACTCCTGTATTATTTATAAACTAACTTCCAATCTCCTTTTCTAACATACATTTCATATTCAAATGTTGCTCTTGATCTAGCTGGCATATAAATATTTATTCGTGTTTCCAGCTAACTTAATTCTGGGGAGAAAAAAAAAACCAGATTTGCTGAGCCATTTGCCCTTGTGCCAAAATAATCCTTGACTTGTTTCTGTTGTGTCGCTGATCATATCTATAATCAATATGTCAATAAGGTCTTCATTTTCTAGTGACTGATAATAAAGAATGTCTTTTTCTTCCGGAAACTGGGAAATGCTTTTGCATCTGGCAGTTTTTCCTGCTTGACTAGCATCTGGGATATACTTAGATTTCATGTACATGAAAAGAAATTTAAAAAAGAGAGAAATACGGGAGTTAGACCATCAGCCAGTAATCAAGTATTTCAGCACAAGGCAGATCAGAATAACAGAATATCAGAATTGGAAGGGACCTTGGAGACTTCTAGTCCTGTGATGGCAAACCTGTGGCACGCGTGCCAGAGGTGGCATGCAGCACCATCTCTGTGGGCACGTGAGCTGTTGTCCCAGTTCAGCTCTGTTGCGCATACGCACATGCCTACTGCCGGCCAGCTGGTCTTCATGTCTCTGCCACACATGTATGGGGAGCGGAGCGCTTGCGGGGGGCCCTGCACATGCATGCATGGGTGGAGGGGCACATGCGGGGGCGCATGCGCAGAATGCAAACGCATTGCATTTTGAGGGTTCGGGTGTGCACATGTGCATTTGTGTGTGCACATGCTTTGGGCACTCCATCCCGAAAAGGTTAGCCATCACTGTTCTAGTCCAATCTCCTGCTCGAGCAGAAGTCCCTGCTGGACAAATGGCTGTCTAGTCTCTTCTTAAAAACCTTCAGTGATGGAGCACCCACAGCTTCTGGAGGTAAGTTGTTCCACTGGTTAATTGTTTCCACTGTTAGGATATTTCTCCTTAGTTCTAGATTGCTTCTCTCCCTTCAGTTCCTGGGAAAGCTCTCAAGAGAAGTGACTGTGGTTCTTGCTAGCCTAGAATGAAAGTTTGGATGGAGCACCTTACTGGGAACAACACATAGTGAGTGATTTTGCAATCTGCAAATCACAGGACACATTTTCATTCCCATGAAGCAGTGAGAGAACTTGGATTAAAGGACAGTTTCCAAGGAGAAAAAAATTCCAACAGATCCAGCTTAGACTTCCTTTTCAAGAAACCCGGCAGGCAACTTCCAGCTTCTTTGGAAAAGCTCCTTTCCTTTCTTGCTTCACCCCAGGTTGTAATATGGGACTCAAAACTAGCAGTGCATTAATAAAGAGAGATGGGGGAGGGAGGGAGGCAGTTGACCGAGGGGGCATCTCTGCACAGATGCACCTTAATCAGCTTGGAGGATTATGCTGTGGTTTTAGCAGAAGGTCAATGGCAGGAAATCAGGAGCTCTCGGAGAAGAGTCAGTAGTGCTCACTGTCCTATTATTGGTGTTCATTTCTTTTCTTTCTAAACACAATGTCAAGTAGCAGTATCTGATTTTATTGATAACTAACAAATATCTGTAATGACAATGACTCTGGGAGAGAGAGAGGGAGAGGGAGAGGGAGGGAGAGAGAGAGGGGGGACGCAGAGAAAATAGATAGATGATAGATACCGTATTTTTTGGAGTATAAGATGCAGCGGAGTATAAGACGCACCTTAGTTTTTGGGGAGGAAAATAAGAAAAAAGCTGATTGGCAGGTGGATGGCCTCCCGGAATACCCCCAATCAGCTGTTCCCAGAGGTGAATTTTAGCAACAGGTTCATTGGTTGTGAGCTCTGTGCCTTGCTTTTTTTTTTTGCTTTTTTTCTTGCCTTTGAAACTTCTGAAACTCTGTTTCAGAAAAAAACTTTTTTTCCTGCCTCTGAAAGCCTCCGAAACAGAGCTTCAGAAAAAAAGCCTCTGAAGCTCTGTTTGGGGGCTTCTTTTCTGAAGCTTTGTTTCTGATGCTTTTTTCAGCCTCTGAAACCTCCGTTTGAGAAGCTGGGCAGGACTACATTCAGAGTATAAGATGCACCCCGATTTTCCCCTTTTTTTGGGGGGGGAAAGGTGCGTCTTATACTCCGAAAAATACGATAGATAGATAGATAGACAGACAGACAGACAGACAGACAGACTATAAAGAGAGAGAGAGAGAGAGAGAGGTAGGCAGAAGGGTTAACAAAAACTATAAAAGAAGAAATATTTGTCCTTTATGTCTTTTGTACAGATGGAAATATTATGGATGCATACACCCCCCCCCACACACGTTTCCTATCAGTGAAAGTCAAGGTCTTCACAGCAAGGTCTTACCCAAGCAAAAAATCCTTGTCCGTAGAAATGTAAACCCCACTCTCAAATACATAATTAATACTATCTGGGTCTGGGAACTAAGTATGGATAAAATCTCAAAGAAGTTTAATGAAGACTGTATTTGCTCAGTGGTCATAGGCATTTGGGGAAAAATGGAGGAGTGTTATGGAAGGATGTAATGGAGGCCATCAGAAAGGGCCCCCGTCCTTAACGCTTTGGATTCCAGCTGCTGGTCTCTGTTTGTGGCCTTCAGGGAGGTCTGTGAGATTCTGCAACCAGCCCTAGCCTCAAAGTTAGGAATCCCTGGACCCTAGTTAGATCAGATATTAGACTCCCCAACTTATGTGACTTAAATGATTTCGTGTGAGCAGCTTTGAATGAGAAGACAATGTGTAAAGCAAGGCAAGGTTAGAATCACAGGATTGGGGTGGAGGTAAGAGTATCCTTTATTGGTTTATTTTGCACACAATTGTTTTCCCCGGGATGGGAACTGTGGACCTATTGATATCAAATTAATCACTTGCTAGCCCACTGCTGAAAAACCATTTCAGGGGAGTGCACCTTTTGCCTAATTTAATATTCAGTTTCTCAGGAGAGAAATAGATTTTCTGTCAAGGCAGTTGTTCTATATTCAGTGAAACACCCACCCGCCCGCCCACCCTTCTCTGTGATGCAGAGCATAATTCTTTTTCTGGTGTTGCTGCTGATTGTTGAAGTGCCTTTCAGAAAAAAAACCAGAAAGGAAGAGAATATAGGTTGCTCCAGAATGGGACTGTAGATATTATAGACATGTCTGTATTTGAAGAAGCAGAAGAAGAATTTCAGACAAAGTATACAAATCAATCCCCAGACAAAACTAGAACAGAAAGAGAACAAAAGTACATAACTTGGTCAGCTAGCAAACCTCTGACCTTTTCTTCCTACCAGAAATCTCTTGTGAAGGGACTGTGTTTACCTCTAGGTTAGTCCATCTCACTTCAAGGCTTTCTGTTGGAAAAAAATATATTCTCTTGAGTTGTATTAAATTAAAAGATGATGATGATGATGATGATGCACTTGGTTTAAGGAACTCTGCTCATGTCTACATGTGTTCCTTTTTATAGCTTTAAACTTTATTACGGTCATTGACCAGCAATGGTGGCGCAGCAGACTAAAGTGCTGTTAAGTAGCATCAGCTGCCTGCAATTATTGCAAGTTCAAATCTCACCAGGCTCAAGGTTGACTCAGCCTTCCATCCTTTCGAGGTAGGTAAAATGAGGACCCGGATTGTGGGGGCAATAAGCTGACTTTGTATAAAAAAGAATACCGCTTGGGGGGGGCCGAAAGCCCTATTAAGCAGATATATACAAAAGTATGAAGGCTATTGCTTAACACATTGTAAGCTACCCTGAGTCTCTGGAGAAAGGGTGGCATATAAATTGAACCAATAAACAAACAAACAAACATACATACAATAAATTAAAAATAATACTGACATTAATCATGAATAATAACATCCCTGTTATGAAAATACATGATCTCAAACCGTTAGGGTCACTCCCTAATTTACATGAGTGGAGAGCCGATAAGTATGTGAGTAAATGTATTTTTCCAAAAATTGTTATAGATATCTCCAGTTGACATCTATAATTCTGTAACCAATTTTTTTCTTGTGGACATTGCAATGACACAGAATTTTGCCACTATTGGTGTTCTCTTGTACCTACTCTGGAGAAGTGCTGAGGGGAGAATATTAAATCTGGCTCTGAAGAAAGCTCTTCTTTGTTTTGGGAAGATCAGATCTTTTAGATATCTTGCTGATTCCCACTCACCCTGCTTGATTCTGTCCCTACTGTGGAGAGGCAACCTATTTAATTGTTCTTGGAACTCCATGTCTACATGTGTCCGAAATCACACCTTGCCTTCCGGTCAAGATTCTTTGCACAATTCTAGCCCATTTTAGTGTAGTGGTTAATGCACCTGGCTAGAAATTGGGAGACAAGGAATTCTAGTCTTGCTTTGGGCCATGATCTGTCTCTCTGCCCTAGAAACCGGACAATGGCAAACCACTTCTGCAAATCTTGCTAAAAAACAACAACAACAAACTACAGGGATTAGTTCAGAAACTCTTCAGGAGTCAAAACTGACTTGAAGGCATCAAAAACACCTCAAAGTAAAATCCATTTTTATCTGTATTTTATCTGTGTTCTTGTAAGAAGGGAGCACTACAGAGTTAATCCACTGGGTCCATGGTTTGTATCACAGAATGTCTAGAAATGTCTTCTTGATACTGAACTAAAGTGATCAAGTTTGGATCTGAATGGCCTGGGAGTCATAAGCTTCCATCAATGCTAAAGGATTCTTCCACATCTAAAGATTCCCTGGTGAAAAAAAAATCAACTTTCTCAATTCTGTCTAAAGCTATTGTCGATTCAACCCTTACAAAGACCTACATTTACCCCCTAAATTGGCACAATTCGTATTTCATTTTACATGCTATTAGAAGGCTCCCTTTAGAGTACAAAATTTACAACGTTTTTTTCTTGTCAGATATTAGAAAGAAAAAAAAAATATTTAGTGCCTGCCAGTCAGTTTCTCTTATTAGCTAAGAAGGTTCAACTCCCGGCCACAGAAATATCAGCTGCAGGTTTTGGCATTTGAAATGAAGTATTAATAAAGCACAAGGAAGCTTAATTAGTGGCACTATTTATAGCTGGCAAATATATTGGAAAAAAAAAGTGATTGTGCTATTTCGGTTACTGGTGTATACAAAACACCCCTTAATATCTGATAAGGATTTCTGTAGCGTTTGTAAGAAATCGGATATAAAATTTGAAGGAGTTTTAGATGAAGTTCTTGTAATTGTCATGCGATTGATCATGTTGATTGTTGATCATGCTGCTTTTGCTGAATCAAACTTGGCTTGAAAATCTTCAGGAACCCAGGGTTGTAGGTGAAATATGATTAGAGTAGACCACTTCTGCATTGTTTTGTTAGCCAAGAAAACTACAAGGGTGTAGACATCAGGAATCAAGGTGGCATCTCAAAAGTCTTTCCATTTGATTATTAGTAGATGAAGTTGCCTGCTGATGTTTCTGAACTTTGCTGTTTTAAAAAATGATGTATAATGGCTGGCACAGAGTCAGTCCCCACATTCACTTTGCATCCCCTCATTCCTGAGGGATCAAGATTCCAATTTTAAAACAAGCTGGCAGCCCAACTGCTAATTCTCATTATTCTTGTAAATTAATCCAGAATAAAAGAAGGGGAAAAAATCCAGAAAAATTCAGAATAAAAGCAGTCGAGATGATTACTTTATTTATCTGCTGGTTTTCAACTTTACTCAATTGCTATCCATCAAAAAAAACCAAAAAAAAAAAAAAAAAACCCAACCTCAAGGCAATTTATAACAATGATCTTTGACCTAACAATTAGGTAACATCTGATGCAGGGGTGCCATTCAGCAGGTTCTGACAGGTTCTGGAGAACCGATAGCGGAAATTTTGAGTAGTTCGGAGAACCGACAAATACCATCTCTGGCTGGCCCCAGTGGGGTGAGAATGGGGATTTTGCAATATCCCTCCCCCAGGAGTGGGGAGGGAATGGGGATTTTACAGTATCCTTCCCCTGCCACACCCACCAAGCCACGCCCACCAAGCCACACCCACAGAACCGGTAGTAAAAAAATTAGAATTCCACCACTGATCTTGATGGTTGAAGACTCTAATTATTGATGTTGTTATCAAACAATAATATTTTTCTGACTCTAAAGTAAATTTTGTCCCCTCTTTAAATCTAGAAGCGTTTTGATCTATTTATAAGTGCAGATTTCCCAAAAGAAGTGCCCACAGAGATTTTTTTTAAAAAAGTCCACCTTGTTGATATGATGGTTGGATCAAAGCTGATTATTTTTTTGTAGTGATGAGCAATAAATGTTGAACTTCATCAAAGATGAGACCTGAAATAGGTCTTTGAACCGTACTGTGATACTCGTCTGATGTCCGCTTTTAAAATGATGTCCTGTTTAACTGATATCCACTCTCAAAAGTTTCTCTCAGTTTCACAATAAAAATAAAAATTGCCCACATGCTAAGTAACATCGGAAAGAATGTCTCCCATTACATAATTCAGGTTACGGGTATGAAATATTTCATGTGCAGATTTGAACCTGTGCCGAAATCTGGCAGCGTACCTTTTAAGAAACACCCACCTCTACAGTTTCTGCAGATTGCCATGAATAATGCAGATCGATTATGTGTCTTCCCAGGCACATTTTCCCATTTTCTTGATTGCAACTGTCAGCTCCTCATATCCATTGCTGCCGTCCTCCCTTGCTTGCTTTCAAAATCCTTTGCTGAAGGAATTCATAATTGGGACAAGCAATTATTATTTTAAAACCCGAGATTTTTAACTGTAAATTCTCTTAGCAGCAGCTTGGCAGAGCATCTTGAAGGATAACAGAAAGTCTTGGAAGACAGAAGGAGGAGTCAGCAGACTGCATCCTCCTCCCCCATTTTTGAAATGCAGAAATTAAGAATGATTTAATTAAGATTTATGGGTTTTCTGGTTTCCAACTGTGGAATTACTCCATTTCCCCCTCCTCTCCTCTTTAAACAAGGGATTATTATTATTATTATTATTATTATTATTATTATTATTATTATTTGATCTTTAGTGAGATTCACAGCCTTTGAGGCTGGTTAATAGCTCAGCAGCTCGAGTCCTAACCAAGGACCTAGGAACTGTTAAGGTATCGTCGGAGGATGTAAGCTGTTCCGAGTAAGGTGGTTTTTTGTAGAGTCAAAATGTTCAAGTCCGGCAGATTTAGAATTTCTAAATAGCGGGGTAGCCCTTTGGGTATTGCTCCGAGGGCTCCAATTACAATCGGGACAACACACGATTTCTTTTTCCACAGTCGCTCAACTTCAATTTGTAAGTCCCGGTACTTGGTGATTTTTTCTTGCTGCTTATCTTCAATTCGTGCATCACCAGGTATTGCAATGTCAATGAACCATACTTTTTTCTTTTCAACTATTGTTATGTCAGGTGTGTTGTGGACCAAGTGCCTGTCAGTCTGAATCCTAAAGTCCCACAAGATCTTGAGTTTCTCATTCTCTAAAACTTTCTCAACCTGATGTTCCCAGTGGTTTTTGCTGTACTCAAATCCAAACTTCTGACACAATTTCCAGTGAATGATCTTAGCAACATGGTCATGGTGTTGTAGGTAGTCAGTTTGTGAAATTTTGCTGCACCCACTGATCAGGTGGTCGACTGTCTCATCTTTCTCATTGCAGAGGCGGCATTTGCTGTTGGTGGTAACATGTTGAATTTTTGCCTTCATACAGTTTGTGGCTAGGGCTTGTTCTTGAGCTGCCAAAATAAAGCTTTCAGTTTCTTTTTTCAGTACTCCTGATCTTAACCAGTTCCAAGTTAGTTTCTGGTCAGCTTTGCCTTCAATACTTTTCAAGTATTGGCCATGCAGAGCTTTGTGTTTCCAATTTTCAGCTCGCTGCTCAATTACTTCTTTCTTATATTCTGCTTTTGTTTTAGTTGTCTTTAAAAGGCCTCCTTTATTTACTTCCTTAATCATTGGTTCTTCAATTTTCTGGATGTAATCATTCAAGCTGCATTTTTCTTCTTCCACAGTCTGCTTTACTTGTAGGAGTCCTCGACCACCCTCTGCTCTTGGTAAATATAATCGGTCAACATCACTTTTAGGGTGCAAGGCATGATTCATTGTCATAAGCTTCCTTGTTTTTCTGTCCAAATTGTCTAACTCCATCTGGGTCCAGTCAATTATTCCTGCAGAGTATCTAATCACAGGTATAGCCCAGGTATTTATGGCTTTTATGATGTTTCCTCCACTCAATTTGGACATTAATATCTTACGAATTCGCCGAATGTACTTGGCTGAAGTTAATTCCTTGACTTTATTATGCATTAAGTCAGAGGCTTCTAAAATCCCCAAGTACTTGTAGCCTTCTTCTGATTTTACTGCCTTTATCATTTCTTCATTCTCTAGTTCTATTCCATCCTCTTTTATGATCTTGCCTGCTTTGGTTGCTATTGTTGCACATTTGTCAATTCCAAACTGCATACCAATGTCTTGGCTGAATTCTTTTGTGTTTTCAATTAATAAATTCAGTTCAGCTTTTGTTTTAGCAAACAGCTTCAAATCATCCATGTACATCAAGTGCGAGATTTTCAGTCCTTTCTTTACAAGTTCGTATCCACAGTTCATCTTCTTCAAAATGATTGTCAGTGGTAGCATTGAGAGTATAAAAAGTAGGGGTGAAAGGGAATCGCCCTGGAAAATGCCTCGTTTAATTTCAACTTCACCCAGTTCTTCTTCATTAGCCATAAGTTTTGTTTTCCAGAGGTTCATTGAAGATTCCATGAATTTTTGTATGTTGCTGCTGATGCCTAAGATTTCCAGGCATTTCTTGATCCAGCTATGGGGAACTGAATCAAATGCTTTCTTATAGTCTATCCAAGCCATGAACAGGTTGGTTCGTCTTTTCTTTGAGTTCTTTAGGATTAGCTTGTCGATCAGCAATTGATCTTTTGTTCCTCTTGAGTTTTTGCAGCATCCTTTCTGTTCTACAGGAAGCAAGTTATTTCTTTCCAGGTATCCATAGATTTGGTTTGCAATGATACCAGTAAGAAGCTTGTATGTTGTTGGCAAGCAGGTGATTGGCCTATAGTTTCCAGGGTCCTTTCCTTTTTCTTTATCTTTTTGGATCAAAAATGTCCTTCCAGTTGTTATCCATAGATTTGGTTTGCAATGATACCAGTAAGAAGCTTGTATGTTGTTGGCAAGCAGGTGATTGGCCTATAGTTTCCAGGGTCCTTTCCTTTTTCTTTATCTTTTTGGATCAAAAATGTCCTTCCAGTTGTTATCCATCCATCATTTTCAGGTATTTCAGATGAACCCAGATCTGGTTCATCTGGGTTGCCAATCTTTTGTGCAGACTTGTAAGTGCCTTTAACCAGAAGCCATGCAGCTCATCCGGTCCAGGTGCACTCCAGTTCTTCACTTTTCTTGACTGTCTCTGCACCATTGCTTTTGTTATTTTCACGTCTTCCATTTTATGCACTTTAATAGAGTCCTCAACCTGTTTGATCCATTTTGCATTTCTGTTGTGCTTCTTGTTGTTTTCCCACAAATTCTTCCAGAATTTCAGAGCTTTCTCTTTATCAGGCTTTTCATTTGTTGTTACTCCGTTTCCATTTTCTAAACTCTTATAAAACTGGTGCTGATTTGCTCTGAACTGTGAGTTTTCCTTGAACTGAGTTACTCGGTTTTCATACCTTTTAATCTTTTCAGCGATGGCAACAACCCTCTGCTTCAGCTCTTCAGTTACCACAATCTCCTTATTCCTTAGATCGTATCTTGCTTCCAGGCTGCTTTTGACCTGCTTGTTCTTTAGCTGACCTTGCCTTAGGTTCTTCAAGTTGCTCAAATCTCCACGTACTTTTTTGATCTTCAATTCTAACCGAATTTTCCACTTAGGCTTCCCCTTCTTGCCTCTTTGGTTCTTTTGTATTTTCAACCCCAGTTCTTTGGTGGTTATGACAGCTGCTGCATACATCAGTTGGTTAGTTTCGGCTAATGTAGTGGTTCGAATAGTTTGCACAGCCTCATTAACCTTTTTTAGTACATTTCTCAATTCTTTCCGGTTCACTTGGTTCAGCTTTGGCAAACGTGTTCTTTCATCATCTTCCATTTGGTGCTTGATTTTTCCAGCTAATTGAGCACTATCTGTTGGTGTTTGTTCTTTAGTGCTTCCTTGTTCTTTATCTTCATCCATTTCAGTATCCTCTTCTTCCCTTTCTTCCTCAATTTGCTTTTGAGTCTGGAAATCATTCTTGATGTTACTCTTCTTTGTTGTTGTACTGAGACCATTAATTGCTTTCTCTTCTATTGCTACTAATTCTTCTGTAGAATAATAATAATAATAATAATAATAATAATAATAATAATAATAATTATTTGATCTTGTTGCCATCAGAGAGAACATAACAGAAGAACTTTGCTCAATCAAACTAAAACTTTAGCCTAGGGTGGTTAGTTGGAAGCTAGTGAGATGTCTTCAGACTGTCAACTCGCAAAGCATCCCTGGCCTGCTCTTGAGCTGCCATAGGCCAGGGGGGATGGGAAACCAGTGAAACGGCATGGTAGCCAAAGACAGATGCACATTCCATGCTTATCTCTCTCAAGGCTGTATCCCAGGGTTAACTACAGCAGCCGGAGGCGAGTGACCTCTACAACCCATGAAATTGCTCAGTTGGGAATGTGATTGATGACACACTGTGGGGGGGGGAGGGGGAAACAGGGTCATAATTGGGGCATAAATTATGTAGGGTCAGAGCTGGCTTCACTTGGGAACTGCCGACATGAAGCTCCTAGTAAATAACTGGATTTCTTTTGAAGCTTGCCATGAGGCTCATGATTTAATTAGGGCATCCGGTCCGGAACCCTGACACAGACACCACACAGACCCACAGCCATTCTTCTGCTTATGTCCTCCGGGCAAGTAGCACTGAGCCTGACCTGTGCTATTGTTGCAACTGATTTTGCATCTAACATGATCCAGTTGGAGTTTAATCTTCCTTAAAGTGACTACATCTTCTTTTTCTATCAGATAAAGAAGGTAGCTTGGTGGGAAAGGTTTACTCCAGTAGTGAAATGTAAAATTTGTTACTACCGGTTCTGTGGGCATGGCTTGGTGGGGGTGGGGTGGGGGCAATATGACTGAGTGGGCGTGGCTAACTTTTTTTTTTTTTACTTTTAAAACCATTTTTTCTACAACCTCTTCAGCTGACTTGCCTGATCGGCAGAGGCTTTTTTTCCTTTTAAAAACATTTTTTCCTATAACCTCTTCGGCCGAAGAGATTGTAGAAAAAATGCTTTTAAAAGCCTCTGATGATTCCAGCTGAGCCGCGCGATCATCAGAGGCTTATTTTTTTTACTTTTAAAAGCATTTTTTCGGCCAAAGAGGTTGTAGAAAAAATGCTTTAAAAAAGAAAAAAAGGCTCTGATGATTGCATGGCTCAGTTGGGCAATGGGGGAAGGGGCAGGAATTTTTGCTGCCTCCGTTGCTACTGGATCGGGCAATCCGGTCCAAACTGGGAGCATTTCACCCCTGGTTTACTCTACTCTTAATTTGATCCTCTCAAATAGAGAAAGATCAAATCATTCGGAAGAGATCCAATTAAAGTTTCTCGATTTTTCTCCCTCCTCTTTAAACAAGGGATTCTTTTTAGTTCTAGTGGAAATCAAAGTTTCAATACTTTGAATTTTAGGCAGGGAGAATGTACAAAAATTTCACTGTTAAGGTGAAAAGGGAATGGTCTTGAGAGGCAAGAGGAAGTGATACTACTAGTTAAAAGTAGTTAAAAGTTGAAATGATATTGTATTATGAACTAATTAGATTGTGGTGAAAGTAGAAATGATTAAGATGTTGTTTGAAGAGGTATAAATACATATGTTTGACAAAGTAATTGAAAATTAGAGATAAGATTCAAGGAAATATATGGTATAAAGTAATTTGGTTTATTATTATCATATAAAGAGAAAAGATTGTTATATAACTAACTGATTTTTATTAAGATGTTGGATTGTATTATTTGGAATAAGATTTAAGGAACTGTATGGTATAAAACAATTTGGTTTATTATTTTGATAAGAAATGAATTATTGTAATACTAGGAATTATGTGAGATTTTAAATTTAAGGGGTTTAATATAGAGATGAAGGGTAAAATTGAATTTGGTTAAGATTAGAGGTTAGGATCAGGGGTAATATTGGTCTATTAAAAAAATAGAATAAATACTATGGCAAAAAGAGAATATATAAATTGTGTTGAAATGACTAAAAGTTGTTTAAATTTGTGAACCTGCCAATACACTGTTCAGAAAAAATACAATGTATGTTTGTTTCTCTGTGTAAAAAATTTAAAAAACTTTTTTAAAAAAGTAGTTAAAAGTGGCAGCTAATAAATTTTAATAAATATTACTGTATAGTAGTGGCCAAAATTGTGGAAACCTTTTGGGAAAAGTGTATTTTCTAAAAATAGCTAATAACGCCACTTTTTTTGGAGTACTACCATAAAATTATATATCAATGGAAAGATAATTTAATCAAGAATGTAATGCAATAACTTTTATGAATGATTTGCTATTAGAATAGCAGTTGCAGTATAAAGAAGAAAAGTGAAACACGTAGAAAAAACAAGATATACAAAAATGATCACTGTAGAAAAAACGAGACATACAAAAATTATCACCATGTCAGTTAATACTTCATTGGGTAACCTTTAGCATGAATTACGGCCTTACAACGTCTTCCCATGGAGTGACCAAGTCTTTGAGTTCTGTAGCTGTTATCATGTGAAACCAAGATTGAATGATGGCTTCTATTAACTGGGTTTTACTGCTGGGTCGCTTCTAACAAGTTTCTTTAGTTGGCCCCATAGATTTTCAATTGGGTTAAGGTCTGGGCAGTGGTGAAATCCAATTTTTTTTACTACCAGTTCTGTGGGCGTGGCTTGGTGGGTGTGGCAGGGGAAGGATATTGCAAAATCTCCATTCCCACCCCACTCCAGGGGAAGGATACTGCAAAATCCCCATTCCCTCTCCACTCCTGGGGAAAGGATATTGCAAAATCTCCATTCCCACCCTACTCTGGGGCCAGCCAGAGGTGGTATTTGCCAGTTCTCCGAACTACACAAAATTTCCGCTACCGGTTTTCCGAACTGCTGAAAATTTCCGCTACCGGTTCTCCAGAACCTGTCAGTACCTGCTGGATTTCACCCCTGGGTCTGGGCTATTCCCAGGCCATTCCAGCAGTGGAGTAGGATTATCTTGAAACTCCCCCCCAAAAAAGTGGTGTTTTTAGTCATCAAACCTCAAAAATACACTTTTCCCAAAAGGCTTCCACAATTTTGGCCACTACTGTAGTCTTAGAATAAAATAGAAATAGCTTATTCAGTCATGTTTCTTGTCTGCTGTATCGGGGAGGGCTGACACAATATGTCTGGTTGTCACTAGGTTGGAGAAGGTTAGGCTGGTATAATAAAGTTGTGATTGTTTTTGTTCCAAGCCATGCTTTGCCCATAAAATCCTTTTGCATGTGCTGGATGTGGGTTTCCTGCATTCCAACTGAACTGATTAACAGGAGATGCTCCTTTAACAACAAGTCATGCTTTCTAAAAAAAGGAAAAAATATTCATTCAACCATCCTTGGTAGAGTATTTTTCCGATGAGACTGGTCTATCAGGGTAACCTGGTCTACCCAAATATGGGATGGAGCATACTGCTTCTGCTTTCACCTTTCAACCCCAATTGAGGAGCCTTTCGTGACAAACTGTTTTTGTGTTGAATTTCTATAAATTTCTATGAATTTATTTCTTTGTCGGTAAATATAAATTCAATATCCTTGGTAGAGTGTTCCAGGTTCAAGTACATGCAAGTTGGCCCTGTGTTCATCTGAAAAATATTGGGTATTAGAGAATGAAAACGTGCTTTAAAGATAAATTTATTCCTAGACAGAAAATAAACATAAATTCCCAGTCAAGACTGACAAGTACAAAGCAAAATATGCATTTCTGCCACCTGGAAGATGACATTAACTAGACAAATATTCACCCAGCTGTAAAGAGCTGGAAGCAAATATTCCTGCCAGTTTAATATTTTCCATTCCACATATGTATATGGTTCAGCACTGAAAGCCAATATTTTTCATATTGTACAAACACATTATTTGTTTCCACTGAACCATTTTCCCACTGCATCAACGTTTGTTTGGTCACAGCAGAATGATAACATTTTAGACACGGGAGCCTAATATGGGTTTTTAAAAGGTTTTGTGAGTCCTATGCTGAAGAAAAGCTGCAACCTCTATTTATGGAGTCTGGAAATTGTGTTTTTCTTTGGGAAAGTGGTTTCGGGAGACAATCTATTCCAGGGGTCTCCAACCTTGGCAACGTTAAGACCTGTGGACTTCAACTCCCAGAATTCCTCAGCTAGCAAAGCAAAGCTGGCTGAGGAATTCTGGGAGTTGAAGTCCACAAATTGAAGTCCACAAGCTTTGCTAGCTGAGGAATTCTGGGAGCTGAAGTCCACAAGTCTTAAAGTTGCCAAGGTTGGAGACCCTGATCTATTCTGCTTTTGTCCATGCCCTCAAGCAGAATCTTTAATGATGCAACAATGGAAAGTGTCACGCACCTCTGAACATCCTATATTTTGTGGGTAGTGGAGGCCATAATGAGTTCAACATGTTTGGAAAGTCTACAGGTTTCTGGGATAAGAAGCTCATTCATCTCCTGCTAACACCTCAAAGAAGACTGACGCCAATGTGGTAGCAAATTCCTTTGTTTTGGTTCCTGTGGATTCTTTCAAAAATCTGATCAAAAACAAAAACAGCCCCAACAAGGAAAACAACAAGATATTGGCAGCCTTGACCATCCTACTCCTCCTGGCTATGAGCCAGAAGGTGCTGCCTCCTGTTGAGACGTTGCTAAGAGAAAATGATGTATTATTTATTATTGCAAGGAAAACTCAGAGGCATTGTACAGTGTCTAGACTGAAGTGTTTACAGTGTGGCAAGATCAGATTTTTCTAAGCAAGTTCTATTTCTTCATGTGGCTATTGCCTCCTTCATAATGGATTTTCTGAAATCATACATCAACCCTCATCAAGGTTTGGCCATGCTGAAATATGATTCAAGTTAGACCTTATAAGAACATCCTTCCAGGACTGCACCTTTGAAATTGTCGTGGCTTGTGTATCTCCCAGCCTTTTTGGGTAACTCAAACAGGAAGCAAGACTAGATGAGCTAAAATCTATTTGATTGTAAGGCTATGTCAGCAGAACCTTGCAAGTCTGAAAGTATAAACTTCTCACCACCATTTTAAACTCTTGGTCCATTGAAGGGGTCAATGGGGTCACCAACCTTTCGGACCTCAGGGACCACTAAATTCATAATTTTAAATCCCGCGGACCACTAATATGATCTGTCTAATGACCAGCTGGGTGGGTGTGGCTAGGTGGTCATGTGATTGGGTGGGTGTGGCCAACTCCTTGCCTCCCCTCTAGGGCTCCTTAGGACCCCAACAGGAAGCAGTTGTTGGAGCTAAGCAGCCACCATGAGAAAGAGTTGGCAAAACAGCTCAGTTCAAATTGGATCTGACTGAGAAGGAGGCTTAGCAGAAGCCCCTCACTGAGGACTACAAGCATAGGCTTTCCAAGCAGAAGGAAGACCTGGGGGAGTACAAGGCCAGGTACTGGTGCCTGGAGGCTCAGCGAGCTGAGATGGTCAGCCAGTTCCAGACCATGATGCAGTCCCACTGGAACAAGGTCCTCCAGCTCTTTGCCACCAGCGGCACTTCCCTCCAGCCTTTGCCCTCACCAGGAGGCTGAAGCAGACCCCAAGTCGGAATTTCTGCCCCCCCTCCAACCCACACCAAAAGACCCCGAGGGGGGAGACTCTCTGCAACAACACAAACATTCATTGCACGTATCTGTCCCAGGGGCTGTACTTTGAGGACCCTTGATTTAGTGCAATATTAAAAATGCAAATAATTTTTCTGCGGACCACCAAAATTTTCTTGTACAGGTCCTTCCTAAGTTCCTTCCTCAGACCAATATGTCACTGTGGGTTCCTATCTTTCTTCTCTGATTGTTTCCGAGGTAACATCTCTTCCCCCTCACCGCCAAGGTCACCCAAACATTCCCTTACAGTATAATGGATAGAGAATCCATACATTTTAGTGAAAAAGGCAAAGAATCACTCACTACACTTCAGGCCCCTCAAGAGATAAATCTGTACAGGGTCTAATGATAGCCAGATAGGTTTGACACTTGAGACATAAAATTTTGAGCCAGACAATTCTGTCAATGTTCCAGGAAATAACACAAGAGCAATAATAATGACCGAGGTCATACCATTCTGCTGTGGGTTTCTGTACTGTAATCCAATGATGTTGAAGGTTATGATGAACAAAGGACACCAAAGCTAGAAAGGTCTCAGTTGAGGATATGGATGAAGTATAATGGGGAACCGTAGAAAGCAGTTTTCCATCTTGGGTCAGCTGTTGTTTGAGTATCAGAGTCTCATGCAGGAGTGAAATCCAGCAGGTTCTGACAGGTTCTGGAGAACAGGTAGTGGAAATTTTGAGTAGTTCGGAGAACCGGCAAATACCACCTCTGGCTGGCCCAGAGTGGGGAGGGAATGGGGATTTTGCAGTATCCTTCCCCCAGGAGTGGGGAGGGAATGGAGATTTTGCAGTATCCTTCCCCCAAGAGTGGGGAGGGAATGGGGATTTTACAGTATCCTTTCCCCAGGAGTGGGGAGGGAATGGGGATTTTGCAGTATCCTTTCCCCAGGAGTGGGGAGGGAATGGGGATTTTGCAGTATCCTTCCCCCAGGAGTGGGGAGGGAATGGGGATTTTGCAGTATCCTTCCCCCAGGAGTGGGGAGAGAATGGGGATTTTGCAGTATCCTTCCCCCAGGAGTGGGGAGGGAATGGGGATTTTGCAGTATCCTTCCCCCAAGAGTGGGAGAGAATGGGGATTTTGCAGTATCATTTCCCCAGGAGTGGGGAGGGAATGGGGATTTTGCAGTATCCTTCCCCCAGGAGTGGGGAGGGAATGGGGATTTTGCAGTATCCTTTCCCCAGGAGTGGGGAGAGAATGGGGATTTTGCAGTATCTTTCCCCCAGGAGTGGGGAGGGAATGGGGATTTTGCAGTATCCTTCCCCTGCCATGCCCACAAAGCCACGCCCACAAAGCCATGCCCACAGAACGGGTAGTAAAAAAAAATGAATTTCACCACTGGTCTCATGTGACAATTGGGCTCCTGGGTTTAGTTCCCCCTGGAGTCAATCAGGGCAAGGAACTGATTTAAATGCAATTTAGAAAGATGAAGCTTTCTAAAAGTGCTCTAAGAAAAGATGGACTCCTTTGAATGTGAACATCTGACAAACCTTTACAATAGCAACAGAAATGAATGACCGGTAAAACATGAAGGGTGGAAGACATTTAGAAGAATGTTTTTAGCACCAAAAAGCAAGGGAAAATACAACAAATTATGACAGCTACTGGCTGCAACTTGCCTGCCTACAACATTGGGATTGTTTATTGGCATTATAACAAGTCCAGTAGTTGCTTATATTTGAAAGAAAATGTGATTTTCCGAGTGAAACAAACAAACAAACAAAAAGGCTTGTAAAAATCTATGTGGCACAACTATCTGACAAAATTATTCTTAAAAACTCAGAGAAAAGAAAAATAATTTTTCATAACCCGGATAAAGTATAAAAAAGTAGAAGAAATATCACTATATCATGGAAGGGCTTGGAAACAAACACTTAGAGCATAATAGATCAGATATTTCTGCTATGTAAAGAAGACTCGTTCACTGAGGGGGCACACTTTGAGACAGTCAAGCTGATGAAAAGCAACAGGAGAAAATTACAAAATAGCATGATATGCAAATTGAAGTCAAAAGAGTATGGAGGAAAAACAGATCAATTGTCACATCTATTGTAATTTTAGTTCTTGGTGCAATTTCAAATGAATTCACCAAATATTTAGAAATATTACACTTAATGGTGTGGCTCTCCTAATTGTGTAGAAGACCTCTCTCTTGGAACAGCTGGCATTTTATGGTGAAACCATTTATCACTGGAGTTAAACCTCAGTTGATTAGATTGTATTACTCATTTAGATGAATAGAAAACAATACTTTAAATGGCTGACACTTTGCTAAGCTTTCATGAGGCTTTCTGTCCTTCAGCATGAGGTCATCTTCTCTTGGCCTTGTGACATTTGCCCTGAAACCAGAATTCAGACACTATGATCCTGCAATGTTCTACCCAGATTACGCATCCAAACAGCAACACCCAAAATATTTTTATCCAGGTTCCAAAGTAGGGACAAAACTCCAGAAAACTGGGTGGATTTGATAATGCAATGGAGTATCATAGAGAAAGGCACTGTTGTAGTGATCTCTTTTATCCCTCTCTGAGTTCATACATTTGGTTGATACTGGAATCTATTTTGGACACATTTATTTTACATCCTCCCAGTACTTCAGAAAAGTAGGTTGAAGCAAGGATGAAATGTAAAATTTGTTACTACCAGTTCTATGGGCGTGGCTTGTGCTGGTGGGGTAATGTGACTGGGTGGACGTGGCCAACTTTTTTTTTTATTATTTTTAAAAGCATTTTTTCTACAACCTTAAGAGGTTGCAGAAAAAATGCTTTTAGAAGCCTCTGATGATCAGGCAACTCAGCTGTGATCGCCAGAGGCTTTTAAAGACATTTTTTTTTCTACAACCTCGTCGGCTGAAGAGGTTGTATAAAAAATGCTTTTAAAAGCCTCTGATGATGCCAGCTGAACTGCGCGATCATCAGAGGCTTTTTTTTTAACTTTTAAAAACATTTTTTTCAGCCAGAGGCTTTTAAAGGCATTTTTTTTCCTACAACCTCTTCGGCTAAAGAGGTTGTAGAAAAAAATGCTTTTAAAAGTAAAAAAAACCAGCCTCTGATGATTGTGCGGTTCAACTGGGCATGGGTAGGGGGGGCGCAAAGGAATTTTTGCTACCGGTTCTCCAAACCACCCACCACCATCGCTACCGGATTGGGTGATCCAGTCTGAACAAGGAACATTTCACCCCTGGGTTGAAGGTTAGATAAATCATCATTCTCATCTCTCTTTGGTGAACTTTGGTGAAAATAGGATTTCGTTTTTGTCTCATCAGTTGTCAGGCTTGTCTAGCATAAAGACAGACAGGACAGTAAATCTCAACTCCCCAAACCCCAAAAACCATATTCAACAACTTCTTACAGCTCACATACATGGCAAAGCTTGATTATTTGTTTGTTGAAGACAAGAATGAAACCATAAAGCCACAGATCTGGCTAGACAGAAATCAAAGCCAATATATCTGTTTTTGCTCAAGACTTCCTCTAAACCAGGGTGTCCAATCTTGGGCAACTTTAAGAATTGTGCACTTCAGCTCCCAGAATTCCCCAGCCAGCATGAAATTTTCAATCTTTACAAAGATTGAGAATAGTCTTTGGGGTGTGTTTTAAAATATTTTCAGCTATCTGGGGGAGCTGTGAATACTCAGTCAAATACAACTTGAGTGTCAAGTAGAGGTGGGTTTCAGCAGGTTCTGACCAGTTCTGGAAAATTGGTAGTGGAAATTTTGAGTAGTTTGGAGAATCGCTAGTAAAAATTCTGACTGGCCCCACCCCAATCTATTCCTTGCCTCCCAAGTCCCAGCTGATTGAAAGGAAATGGGGATTTTGCAGTAACTTTCCCCTGCCACGCCCACCAAGCCATGCCCACCAAGCCACATCCACAGAACCAGTAGTAAATTTTTTTTGAAACCCACCACTGGTGTCAAGCCTGAAGCTGACCTGGTTGTGGTTGTTTTCTTTTCTTTGGGGCTTCTGTTTCTATCGGGGTTTCTTTTCATATGGCTTCAGGTTGACACATCCTGGAGTTGATACTTATGAGTCAGAGACATTCCAACAGCTGGCTGGCCAGAGGAGGAGGAGAGAAGTCACCAAGAACCAGCCAGTATCAAGATTGGACAATGTGATTTATTGTTTTGAGAAAACAGGAATGTGGTGGAAAGCGCGGGAACCTTCAGAGCTGGCTTTCCACCAGTGTGTGCCAAGATGATGTCTCCAAATAAAACTGTTTTTTGAGGAACCAACTTGCCTTGGAGTTCTGTTTGTGATGGGTGCATTACTTGGAACCCTGACATCGAGTCTTCTCAGGGATCTGCTTGTATCTCTGAATCATTCTGGTGCTCTAGTCCTAAAGGGAGGACATAATGTGTACTTGAGCAGCTTGAGTTGATTGAAGATGTCATGAGTTAGCAGTTGGTTTACACTGAAGTGCCCCAGTCTTCCACAGCAGATTAACCGATTAACAGGGTTGGAAGAGACCTTGTAGGTCATCTAGTCCAACCCCCCACTCAGCAGGAGACCCTACACCATTTCTGACAAATGGCAGTCCAATCTCTTTTTGAAAGTCTCAAGAGATGAAGCTCCCACAACTTCCGAAGGCAAGCACATTTACTTCAAAGGTGTTTAACATCCAACAAGAATAAAACCTCTCTAAAATGAACCTTCCTGCCTCTTTTTAGCTCCAGTGCTGATAGGTGATCACCAGAAATAGCAATGTCATGGAACCTCACCATAGTAAGCTACTTTGGAGAATCTTGAAGTTTGAAACTTGAAGCGGAAATTCCAGGGGTGAAATCTACTTACCTTCCTTACCGGTTCAGAAGTGCATGCGTTGTGCGCAGACCCTTTACACATGCACAAAACCTTCTGCACTTGTGCAGAGGGTAAAAAACACATTACTTCCTGGTTAAAACCAGGAAGTAATGTCACCCAAGTGGGTCCGTGTAGCCTCGCGCCGCCATCGCTACTGGTTCTCTGAACCACCTGCCACAATCGTTACCAGATCGCCTGATCTGGTCCAAACTGGGAGCATTTCACCCCTGGGAAATTCCCATTTAGTAGCCAAGTGCTGGGTTTTTAAACAAGGCTGGAGAATCAGAACTACATTTGGTATTTGGTATCTTTGGATTTGTCCTGATTTTTTTTAAACTCAGAATTTGCGGAAGAAGGAAATTCATGGCGCTGTATGGGAAATTTAGCAATCAGTGGGTGGCTGAAAGGAAGGAGACATGGCTGGAAATTGTGTAGCCTGCAGGCGAATGCGTGAATTGCTTCTAAGAATAGATCAGAGGCTCTTGGGAAGAAAGCTTATTTCTTGAGGCATGAAACTTGCTTTTTCTTAATTGGAAAGTGTCAGGAGTAATAGGCTTCTCTTGAAACTCATTAAATTATTCAATGATTTCTCCCACTTTATGCTGCTCCAAATCAGGGAGACATTTGGACTCAAGGGTAGTAATAATTTTAGCCGGGAATAAAATTAAAAATTAAAACAAAACAACTCACAATGAGCTTATACTCTCTTTTTTAAGGCATAATGTGATCTGAATAAGGCAGAAGTCTTCAAACTTGGCAGCTTTAAGACTTATGGACTTTAACTCCCAAAATTCTCCAGCCAGCTATGTTGGCTGGAGAATTTTGGGAGTTGAAGTCCACAAGTCTTAAAACTACCAAGTCTGAAGACCTCTGGAATAAGGAATATGGAACGTCACTTGATACTGCTCATAAACTCTGCATCATCCATCAAATTAGAGAAGAGCTAATTCAGGAAAACCCACCAAAAGGGGTTGGATTCAATTGCAAGTTTGCACATAATCTCAGTTCTGGAAACCAAACATGGCATTGATCCATGAAGGCAACTCTTAATGCTGTCTCATTTGGTGGTCCACTGTAGGAGAAGGAATGTCAGAAACTGGGGGTGGAGTTAAAAGAGGAATCAGCCTAGAATCCCGACATTGCCACAAGTTAACTAAGTCCAACCTCCCTTAAATTCTGCTGACCCAAGCAGGTATTAACCATTAGCTGAGAAGACATTGGTGCATAGGCTGTTTATCAATAAATCAGTTTACCATGTTTTTCGGACTATAAGATGCACTTTTTTGTCTCCCAAAAGGGGGCGAAAATGTCTGTGCATCTTATAGACCAAATATTACTGAAGCCCCACCCACCCACCAGTGATTTTTTTTGGCCTCTGCACACCCTGTTTTAGGGCCTTTTTTCAGCCTTTTTCAGGCCTTTTTTTGGCCCATTTTGGGGGTTTTATGGGCCTGTTTTGGGGGCTTTTTAGGCCTGGGTTTTTTTGGCTTTTTTGGCCCGTTTTTTCTGAAAAATGAAAATGAGCTTCAAAAAGCCTTGAAAATGGGCTGAAAAAAGCCTTGAAAATGGGCCGAAAAAAGCTCTGGAAACAGGCTGAAAAAAAAAAGACTGGAAAAGGGCTGAAAAATAGGCCCGAAAAAAGGGAGGCCCAAAATTTTTTTATTGTTGTTTTCCTCTTCTAAATTTAGGTGCATCTTATAGTCAGGTGCGTCTTACAGTCCGAAAAATACAGTAATTGGATCTTCATGTGTGGACGTCATCATTTGTGCCTGATATCCACTGCTTTGTTTTCCACGACAGTGGGGTGCACAGCTTTTTTCTGGAAGCATAAGGGTGTTCTCTGGGGTTGCCACTCAGCCCTAAAAATGTGTTTGCTCTAAGAAGTAGCAGACAGGACATGTAACACGCATCCCTCCCCCCCGCGCCATGAATCACTATTGGAGGAAGCAGGAAAATGTTGCTCCAAGTCACCTTCAGAATCCCAAGACACCCTTGGTCAATACATCTCCTTTTATTTGGCTGTATAAAGATGCAATGGATGAGATCATACAAGACATCGCTTACTTGGCATAAATGCAAGAGATGGAAGTTGGAAGAAAATACATAATTTGATTTGTATCTGATGTTGCCCAGTAGATAAAAGGTACACATTTGTATTTCATTTCCTTTGATTACATGAGAAAATAATCTAATGTATATATTATTCTGCTATTCTCAGGTGTGATTCCTTCCTATCTTTCCCAGAACAACATTCAGAGCTAGCAACTAAAACGAATTCCAGCAAACTCTACTCGAGATTTCTTTGAAAGAAAGAAGAAAGGAAATACTTTCTCAAAGGGGGTCGTTGAAGGCCCGTTAAAGTTTGAAGAGCTCTTTATGCAGCAAAGTTCTCTAGAAGTGAGCTAATGAATTCGAATGTTGCAAATATCATACTGAATATAAATATAGTCTTTTTGTACCAAAAAAAAAAAATCACTTTTTAGAGAACTGCATTTGGAGAGAAGGTGTTTCCAATTTCATTTATTTGAAGCACACAATGTGTCTGAAATGGCTTTCCATCTGAGACTGAGGAGAAGCTGCAAAGAAAGCGTGAACAAGTAACAGCAATGAATACACCCACAATAGTGAAGATAGATTAATCATCTCACCAGGAAAATAATCTCTATTCAGATCAATTTCCCAGAATTCAGGGATTTAGGAATAAGATCACCACATCTGAAACTGATCTAAAAACCAAAACTTTTTATAAAGTTTCAGGCAAAGGAGCCTCCTGGTTCAAAATCCTAGACTTCCCTTCCCACTTCTGCACCCCAGTTCCAAATATAAGAGCACTGGGGCTGCACTGCTTTCCTTGATGGACAAATTGAGTATTTGTGAGAGTTCAGCTCTTAATGTCTTGGTGAGACATAACATAACAACATGAGCCAGCAGTGTGCAGCAGCAGCCAAAAAAGCCAATGCAATCCTAAACTGCATTAACAGAGGGATACAATCAAGATCAAGGGAGGTACTAATACCACTCTATAAAGCCCTAGTAAGACCACACCTAGAGTA
This sequence comes from Pantherophis guttatus, assembly GCF_059756535.1. NCBI lineage: Eukaryota > Metazoa > Chordata > Lepidosauria > Squamata > Colubridae > Pantherophis > Pantherophis guttatus. The sequence goes on along the minus strand of NC_142068.1, from coordinate 96,473,119 downwards.
CTGCATCCAGTTTTGGTCACCACACTATAAAAAAGATGTTGAGACTCTAGAAAAAGTGCAGAGAAGAGTAATCAGGATGATTAGGCGACTGGAGACTAAAACACATTAAGAATGATTACAGGAACTGGGCCTGGCTAACCTAGTGAAGAGAAGGACCAGGGAGACATGATGATAGCAGAGTTACAATATTTGAGGGGCTGCCACAGAGAGGAAGGGGTCAAGCTATATTCCAAAGCACCTGTAGGCCAAACAAGGAATAATGGATGGAAACTGACCAAGGAGCGATTCAACTTGGAAATAAGGAGAAATTTCCTGACAGTGAGAACCATCAACCAATGGAACAGAAGTTGCCTTCGGAAGTTGTGGGGGCTTCATCACTGGAGACTTTCAAGAAGAGATTGGACTGCCATCTGTCAGAAATGGTGTAGGATCTCCTACTTGTGGGGAGAGGTTGGACTAGATGACCTACAAGGTCCCTTCCAACTCTGTTAATCTGTTAAATCTTGATGCCTTGTCAGCCTGCCAGATAAACCAGATAGGAAACACAACTAAATGAGCTAAATCTAATTCATTGTAAAGCTATATTAAGAGAACTTTGCAAGTCTGAGTCCCCACCTCCACTTTTAACTGTCAAGTGTCAAGACAGGCCTTTCCTAAGCTTCTTCCTCTGACCTTTAAAAATGACTGGGGAATCCTGTTTCTCTTCTTGGATTGTTTCTTAGTCAACATCTCCTCATCCCTCAAGGTCATCCATAGACTCCATTACATGTCTTGAGGTAAATTAATCATGTGTAAGATATATAGGATGATGACATAATAATCATAGTATGTCAGGATAAAATTCTTTTAACTAAACATTCTTCATGTAAACTACTCACATTCTTTTTCTAACCATCAAATCCACGAGTGTCCCAAAGGTGCTTTTCAAAAGACAACTGGATTTTCTTGGCTTTTTTCCCCCTTTTAAAATGTTTTTCAGTTTTTCAGAACTGAAGAAACTTCTTGGATGAGAAACAAAATGTTTTCAAGGAAAAAAACCCCAAGAAAGTTCAGTTGCCCGTTTGAAAAAGCACCTTTGGAATAAGCATGATCTGAATGGTTGAGAATCTCCATAGACCGTAATCCATAATGGAATTACCTCAGTCATCCATAACATCTAAGCCACTCCACTTTCTGTCATTGATAACCAGGTTGGGCAATGTGTAACCATCCAGATGTGTGGTTGAACATCTTGATGAGGGATGATGACAATGGCGGTCCTTTAATTTTTCCACAGCTGTATTTTGGCTACCAACATCTGATGATGAAGCTTTTTTTGTGTTTTGTCAAGTTCAATATGGTCGCACTTAGTGAATTTTCTTGCACTGTAGACAAAAACAGAGCTATAAACTCTCCGCGGACTTCAAAGTACTAATAGTATGATCTATGCAAGTTCAGCAGTTGGATGTAATTACAAAAACAAAGAAGGAATAAAAATACTGAGAAGGTCCTGGGGTAAAAAAGCAATTTAAATTGAAGGAAGAAGATGAGAAAAGAAGGAAAGCAAATGGATTGAGAGAGAACAATAAACTACAGATGTTTTCTTTGATCCTGCTACCAAACAGAACCATATAAATATTAATTTTGTTTTTAAATCAGCTATTGGTAAACTGTTGCCTGAAAAGGAAGGAAAGAAGGAAGGAAGGAAGGAAGGAAGGAAGGAAGGAAGGAAGGAAGGAAGGAAGGAACCAAGTTGAAATTTGATCATTTTTTAATCTACTGCCTTCTAAACTGCTTGATTCCAACATCTGGAAACCAGTGGCCAGACTGGGTTGTAACACTGGGTTTTGAATATTATCAAACTGGAGAAAGTTGTATGGACATATTAGGAGAGTCTTATCCATGCTTGTGTGTGTGTTTTTTTTAAATTTGATTTATATGACGACCTTCTCCAGAGACTCAGAGCGGCTTACAATGTGCTCAGCAATAGCCTTCATCCTTTTGTATATTTATACAAAGTCAGCTTATTGCCCCCACAACTAGGCCCTCAATTTACCTACCTTAGAAAGGATGGAAGGCTGAGTCAACCTTGAGTGTATGTATGTGTGTGCATATAAGCTCAGGAAGTTAAAGCTGAGGATTTTGAAACAGATAGAGCAGATCTCAATAAATTTCACAGATATAGGGGAAAAAAACACTATTTTTTTATTAATTAAAAATTCAGGGTAGAATTGAGGTAACGATGGAACTGAGCATTTTCTGGCCGGATGCCCTTCCTGATGCCACATGGAGTTCACAGCATTTTTTTTTTCTTTGTGGGTTGAACTGTCAACCTTCCAAGTACCGTGTTTCCCCAAAAATAAGACCCTGTCTTATATTTTTTGGAACCCTGAAATAAGTGCTTGGCCTTATTGCCATATGCTCAAAAGCAGAAAATATTATGGCATGGTATTATCAGGGAATGTCTTATTTTGGGGAAAACAGCTTAGTAGGCGAGTGTCTTCACCATTAGGCTACAATGCTGCCCATATGGCTTACTAATAGCTACGTAGAAATCAATTTCACATGATGGAATAGCTCAGTCATCATAACTATTGTAATATTCTATTTTTATCTCCTTATTATTCAAAGACAACAATGAGAATACATAGAAGCATTATTTCTGGAGCTTAGTAACTACTGTAATTGAGCAGAGAGAGAGAAAGAGAGAGATAGGATATGGGGTAACAAAGTAAGAATGCAGTCTTCAGCTGAGAAAATAGTTGGAGTGAATGGAAGAATATATATAGTTATAAAGATAAATCCAGGCAGATCTTAAGAGATTTATGTGTTACCCTGTTGTTTACAATTGCCTTGCATGTTACAGCAGAAATGATGCTCAGCAGAGGTTGTAAAGAATAATTGAGCCAGTCCCTTAAAAGATACAGAGGTGGCAGACCCACAAGGACTCAGCAAGAAATTCAAGCTCATTAAGGAGTTGTTTTGCAGAATTGTACCAGGCCATGCCCTTCCTTGTTTTAATTTTCCCCAAATGGAGGTCAAGAAAAACCAAGTGAACCTGTGCTAATTAAAGGAAAGTTAACAACTCCATTAAAGAATTCATCACTGAAAGATTATGCAAAGTGAAGGTATTTCTTATAAGTTTCGCTGTGGGAAAGAACTATCACCTCTCACTCCTGAATCTTCCTGGACTGAAGAGATAAAGAGATGAATTATAGCGGGGAGTAAAAGGGGCAGGGGAGGGAACCCTAAGCAAAATCATGCACAGAAAGTAAGCACAAATTGTCACTTAGATTTGCAAAAGGCTCACCCACCCTGAGCCATCAGGATAGGCCAGTCTTAAAAGGGGTCATGGATGTAAATCTTAGCATCTGAACACTCAGCAGTGTGAAGGCTCTATTAATTCAGCCCTAGAAGGGGGTTGGGGGTGGGGAAGGAAAAGAACGAAGGAAGGAGGTTTTCATCGTGGTACACAAAAACTGCTGCTGGTGGCAGAAATTGATTTTGTTGGGGAAGAAACGACCGAATCTGGAAATGTAATAAAAATAAGATGCAATCGCAAACAACACGAAGAACATATGTTTAATGCATCTTAACATCCCCCTCCCTTCGTGTCAGGACTTTGCTTTAGCTTAACAGCAAGTTATTTTCCTAGATCAGTGGCAGAGACAAGCTGAAATACTGTTTCAATTATTTCATTATAGCAGCCACAATAATACTTCAGCCGTAAATAAGGTGCAGATTTTCCCCCTAACTTCAGAGATTCAGAGAACATTGGTATTTTGGCATTGCTTCTGCTTGTCTATTTCAAACTAAACCAGCGGGCAAATTCGCATGATTTGAAACAAGTCCCAAAGGAACTGCATTGTGGTTGGCTAGCAGAGGAGAGCAGAAACCAGGAAGTTCAATGACAAAGTTAGGGCCAAGTCTCAAAAGTGGAAGAAGGGGGAGGGGGGGAGGTAAGTGCAAACTGGACCAGAAAGACCAGTCTCAAAAAGGAAAGAACCCCCCCCCCATGTTGAGGTACTTTAAGCGCAGGCAACGGCTTATTGCTCCCAGCTCATCCTCTCATCTCCCTCATCCCAGTCTGGAATGACCCATCCGTGATGTAAATATCATCTGAACAGGATGCATTGTGTGGTCACCATGTGACATGGAGGAGAAGACATCCCGATTGAAGACAGAGCATAACTTCATTGGTTTAAACCAGAGGTCTTCAAACTTGGCAGCTTTAAGACTTGTGGACTTCAACTCCCAGAATTCTCCAGCCAGCTATGAGTTGAAGTCCACAAGTCTTAAAGCTGCCAAGTTTGAAGACCTCTGGTTTAAACTAATGACATGACTTTCAATGAGTATGAATCATAGCTTCACTTCCAGTTGATCTGGGTCTTAAGAACCATATATCTCCCACTACTCTCTTCTTTTCTGTGACTAATTAAAAAAAAAAAGCTCCTCTGCTTACTTCTTTTGGGAATAACTCTTATTTTTTTCTAAGACTTCTCTCCAGTTTTCTGCTTGCAATTCATTACCCAGCAGTTTAAAGACTAAAAAGCTGAGGTCTGGCATGGTTGAAGTCCAGGAATCGTCAGAGGTGTTGCTTCTCTGCCTACCTGAGCCTTAATAGTACCACCGCCGTCCACTCTTTTCACCTTGGGCACAGCAATGCTGCAATTTTCCCCCATGCTCAGTAGGAGCTTTGAAAGCATGAGTGTCAGATTAGAGCTAAATCAGAGACTTTGCATTCTGGCTTTGCTTGGTTTGCCTGCCATCCATCCATCTAGCTCAGGACCCGTTGCGTGGAAATGTTTGATCCCCTCCGGAGAAACTAACAACTCAATTTGATACCCCAGATAGAGGAAAGGGCTGCTGAAAAGACAGGAGTGGCCTGGAAGACTTCCCAAGGCCCACTGTGGGGAAGGAAGGAAGGAAGGAAGGAAGGGAGGGAGGGAGGGAGGGAATATCAATCTCTCCCCCCACCCAGTGGTGAAATCTTCCCTGGTTTGCCACCAATTTGCTGCCCATCCGCGCATCCGTGGTGCATGCCAAATGTGCACTGTGTGCATGTGCATGCACAGTGTGCACCAAGCACATGCTGTGCATGTGCAGTACGCACCAAACACACGCTTCACAACAGCACAACAACACAACAGCAAGGGGTGGGGGGAAACAGCTGATCATCAGAAATATCGGTTTGAATGAACTGGTAGAGGTTTTTTTACTACCTGTTTGCCCGAACTGGGGTGAACCGGTAGCATTTCACCTCTGCCCCTACCCCACCTCTGTCTCTCTCTTTGAGGTAGAGAGTCACACATAACTCTCTCAGTTGCCTATCTTGGCCAGTGTCATAAAAGCCAGAGCTGCTTTTGACCTGATACAGAATCTTGGTACGGAACAGCTGAAATGTAATGGGGGCAAGAGTGTGAAGACAAACGAGCAGGTTTAGATTTTTTCTCTTCATTTTACTTGGATGCTTTGTCTTAAGGTGTGGTGTACATGGCTATCATGGGTACCTGGAAGAGCCTGGGATGGTGTCACACCAACCACATCATGATGCCACTGGCCATGACATACAGAGTGGTGACAGCACTTAGAGGAGATGGTTGACAGGATCCTTGCCACAGTTAAAAAGGGCTGTAATTGTTTGCTCCCCTTGATCCAGCACCAGAGGCTCTCTTTCATCATCTCATTATTTCAGCCATCACTCCTGGAGTATGTCCTTTATGTATGCGGTACCCACTAGGGAAGACTGCTGGATGCATGTGGCATGGGGTGAATTGAACAGGTTTTCTTGAAGCCAGCTGGGCAGTTTGTATGACTGGAAAAAACTCTAATTGTATTTTTGAAATCTTTCTGTTTGCTTTCTCTACTTCTCCTCCTTTCTGTTTTTTTTTTTTTAAAACATTTTTGTAATGTTTGTAATGATGTAGAGGAGATCTTTTCAAACAGATACCTTTGATCTTTTCTGAGGTAATAGCCAGGAATCTAGCAACCTTTTCTGTATACCCATCGACCAGAAACTATTAATGCACCATTCAACACCTCTTTCCAGCTCTCCCATCCACCTGAGCGCATTCACCTGCCACACTTCCCCTGCTTTCTGTCATTTCCAGAGATCCGTCATTAAGAAGGAGGTCTCTGCAGGCTTCTGATGTTGCAAGGGGCCTCTACACACAGCAGAAGCAGAAGCCTTGGCATCATGGGAAAAGCCAAACAAAAATGGCATCGCCTTTGAAAAGGAGGATCTTAAGGCCATTTTAAAAGCCTCAAGGGCAGTGGTGGGATTCAAATAATTTAACAACTGGTTCTCTGCCCTAATGACCGGCTGGATGGGCGTGGGCATGGTCGGCACGGCCAGGGGCTGTGACAGGCAGCACTGGGCCTCCTGCACCCCCCTGGGAATAAAAACAGGCCACGGGGGGGGGGGGGGGGGCTCTCTGCCTCTCTGCCTCCCTGCCCCCCATTTTGGGCCTAGTGGGCCTCCCTGCAGCCACCTGGAAGCAAAAACGGGCTGTGGGGGGCCCGCACTGTGCCCCCCACGCCCCCTTTTGGGCCTATTAGGCCTCCCTACACTTACTTGGGAGCCAAAACAGGGTGAGTGGGGACTCCTGGAAGGGGCAGGGAGGGGAGAGGCAGAGCCAGCCAGCAATTTAACAACTGGTTCACCCGAACTGGCCTGAACTGGCTGAATCCCATCACTGCTCAAGGCGCTGCCCAGTTGGGCTTATTGGTGGAAGTAAATCACAGATGTGCAACCAAAAAAGGCAACTGGAAAAGATGAATGATTGAAGGGAACTAGACATATCTAGTCTAATGGAAGAGAAGGACCAGAGGTGACATGATTGCAGTCTTCCAGTACTTGAAGACTTGTCACAGAGAAGATTCGGACGATGAGGAGGTTGGGGAGGATCTTGGGCCAGTTCTGGATACGGTGTCTGAAATACGGTAATCTGTATGGAATCCCAGGATCTCAGTAGAGAAGGAGAAGGGATCTTTGAGAAGCAGTAGGGGAGGAAGAGACATTGTTTTTGCAAGGGCTTCTAACAATAAAAGTCTTTCCATAGGAAGACACGGAACAAAGCATCTAGATTTGAACTCAATTTCATTAGGTTGATTCAGCAATTCTTGGGCTTGCTTTAGCTTCTAATTGCTGCTTATATTTTCTTTGAAGGTGCTGGTTCTTCCATTGGGGAACTTTAAAGCTATAAGGCTGCAAAAAAATTTTTTTAGTTTAATTTAATTTTAATTTAATCTTGTCTCTGCATTTTTGTGGTCTTGAAATCTATGCTGTCCAATATACTTTCTTTGTTTAATTGTGACATGAGGCCCAAATTTCAAATTCCCATCTTGACGGAAATGTGAATCCTTAATTTATGTAGTGTTTCTTATTCGAATTCAGAAGCCTTCCTTCCAGTGCCTTCTCCAGCTTTGACCCACCATCGATAACATGGAGTTCATACATAATGGCATGTCATCCTCAGAACAATAAGGTATCAATTGCCTTATAATTGCTGCATCTAAAATAAATTATAATGAAACAATAAAACTGCCAATAGGACTTGAGAAAATAGGTTTCTATAATTTGAGATTAGCGTCCACTTACTTATTGTTAGTAGACGGGAATCTTGTTACCCAAAGAGGATGTATATTTGCATAACATTTGCATGCATTGATTTGTATGCAAATGTAGAAATAATTGTTCCTATTTAAATAGAAATTGAGTCAATGGGAGGGAGACTTTCCCCAAATACGTTTGCTTTTAGGCTGAAGTTCAGGTGCAGCGTGATGCAGCTCAATTCAATTTTTCAATTCAAAATAGAGCTGGAAGGGACCTTGAAGGTCTTCTAGTCCAGCCCTATATAATTTCAGACAAGTGACCTCTTCTTGAAAACTTCCAGTGATCGAGCACCCACAACTTCTGAAGGCAAGCTGTAGCACTGGTTAATTGTTTTCACTGTCAGGAAATTTCTCCTTAATTCCAGGTTGCTTCTCTCCTTGGTTAGTTTCCATCCATTGTTCTTGTCTTGCCTTCTTGTGCTTTGGAAAATAAGTTGACTCCCTCTTCTTTGTGGCAGCCCCTCAGATACTGGAATATTACTATCATGTCATCCCCCCCAGTCCTCCTTTTCTCTAGACTAGCCCTACCCAAATCCTGCAGCTGTTCTTCATATGTTTAAATCTCCAAGCCATTAATCATCTTAGATGCTCTTCTATGCACTTTCCCCAAAATCTCAACATGTTTTTTTTGTAATGTGGTGATCCACACTGGGTGCAGCATTCCAGATGTGATCTTACTGAAGATTTATATAGTGTTACTAATACTTCACATGATTTTGATTCTATGCCTCTGTTTATACAACCAAGACTTGTATTAACTTGTATTGGTTGGCGCTGCAAAAAGCTAATACAATCCTTGTTTGTATAAACCAGGGATCCTCAAACTATGGCCCTGGGGCTGGATATGGCTCACTGAAGCCATTAATCTGACCCACGCAGGACCATGAGGCTGCCCCGCCCACATCGCCCTGCCTATCTGCTGGTCCCCACCCACCTTCTGGAGACCAGAGAGGCCAAAAACAGGATGTGCGGAGGCCTCTGGAGGCCAAAAATGGGCTTGTTTTTGGCCTCTCCGGGCCTCCAGAGAGAGAGAGCAGGAGGGACACCCATACACACACACACACACACACACACACACACACACACACACACACACACACACAAACAGAAGTCCCTCATACACACCCCAAGGCAGCCACATCCCTTCACTATCCTGCTTTCCACCCTCAGGAGCATAACAAATTAAAGTTTAATTTGTGTGTATTGTTTGGACTGCTAAATTGGCCATGCCTACCCAGTCACATGACCACCTAGCTACACCCACCCAACTGGTCTGGCCCCCGAACAGTCTGAGGGACCGTGAATTGGCCCCCTATTGAAAAAGTTTGAGGACCCCTGGTATAAACAGAGGCATAGAATCAAATCTTCTCAGGAAGAGAAGATCTTGAAGGGGACACTTAGGTGACTGAATCCATGATGTCCCTGTTGGAACAGTTGATTCCATTACAAGTCTGCTTTTTTTTTTTTTTAATGGAATTTTATTCCTACAACGTAAGAGAGTTGTTCTATGTTCTGAAGAACAGAGCCTGAAATAAACCTTCTTCTGGGTTATCCTCTGAAAGGCTTGACAAACTGTTGTCTTTGCCTCTTCAGTCTTCTTGTAGAAACTGACACTGATGTGTATACTGATTCTCTGCAGGAACAGAGGCTGAATCTGTAATATTCCCCCAAGGATTGTCTCCATGATAATATCGTGAGATCGGTTGGCGTTTCCATAACACTGAAGGCAGTTATGGGGATGTTTTGTTGTGTAAATCCAACAGGTGTGGGTAGTTGAAAATTCAGTGTATATTGTGCAAATCCATTTAACTAGATTAATTTATTGATTCCATGGTTGGCGTAGCCATCCCCCAGCATGGCCAGCTGGGGATTTCTGGGAGGGTTGAAGTCCACAAGCCTTAAAGGTGCCAAATTTGGACACCCCTGGTCTAAATGGAGCTATTTCAGATATCTACTGAAGGAGAAATGCAATCCTCTTGAAGCTAGAAAGATAGTCATCCCATCCATCAGTCAATAATTATTTTTCCTTAAACTGCCCTGGAAGAATCCCACAAACTGCACCCAACTTTCCTTGTCAACATGGAGCCTCTGATGCTCTGCTGAAGAATGAAAGGAAAAAGTTCAGCATTGACTCAGAAAACGCGAAGGAAGGATGTGGGCTGAGAAATTAGGAATCAAAAACTGCACAAACCAAGCCATTCCAGATAACCTTACACAAGTTAGGAGAATATAGATGATAACATAAATTCCTTTTGTCTACAGACTACAACACATACACAAACAATATTATAAATGAAAAAAACCCCATTAAGTTGCTTTTCCTACTTGGTAGCCAAAAGATAACAGAGATTCCCTAGGTTTTCCAGAAACTTTCAGCGTCTTCTCCCTCTCTAAATTTAAAGAAAGAATAATATGATAGCTTAGTGTATTGTTGGTTATTCAAATATAATCCAAAGCACAAGAGAAGATTTCTTTGCTTCAGTAACTGTTCCCATACTTCCACGCTTCAAACTATAGCAGTTTTCTATATTCCTGGGATGCATAAATGGAGAATATTATAACGAGCTTACATTTTGCATCCTAAAATAAACCCGTGGAACTCAATTTGTATAAAATTCAGATAAGGCATGCTGTTTATGCAAATTGCACTGGTTAAATGCCTTATTTGGACCATTTTGTGCAGAGTTCTGTCCCTTTGCTTCCATGTATTGTCAAGGAAAATCTGAATAAATGGTTTCCAAGCTATTCGTTCATTTTTGTTCTTTGAAAGATGGGAGTAAGCAAACACACAGACAGCCCAGGATTTGGGGGTGTCTTTTGTACATCATGAGCAACATACATGCTACTTATTACAGGAGAAGAACAATGAAATATTTCTGCCTTGAAGGTTCCTCAAACAGTGACCAGCTTCTTTAAAAACAGGGATAACTCTCATTGATAACATCAGAGAAGCTGTTTCATATTGCTCTGGAGATGATGGTCTTTCAAATTAAATTAATTAATCAATTGACAGGCATCCTAATAGAACCAATCTAAAAATGAGACAAAGGCATAGGATTCCCAGAAATTTATCATTCCTGCTTGGAATTTAATCCTTAATGCTGTTAGGCAATGAAGATGCGATGACGCTAATGTAATTTCTGCATTTAACACTGATATTTTAGACAACACTGCAAAACTCTTAACTCCCAGATTTATCAGTATCACAACTATGTTGGCTTCTAGTTCAAGAGCATAAATGGAACAAATGTAGTTATAGGCCATAATGAGTAGGAATTGCAAAACAGAACTCCAGGTTGGTACAGGTGACTGGACCTCTAACTTCCCACAATTGGTAGAGTCTGCCAAGAGAACTATGAGTAATCAAAACACATTTTTGGGTTCCCTTATAATTTGCTCTATGAAAACAGAATGATTTAGTTGTCCATTATTTCTTAGAAGTTGAGGAAGGAGAAATATAAAGAACGTGGGAGTTGGATGCTGGTGCTGTCCATGGTACTGAACACAGAAGTGGCTCTGATTATGTGAAGACAATGCTCTATATACCAAACAAAGGAGATTTCTACAAGAGTTGAAATCTTAATTCAGTGGATAGGATCCAGGGAACTCCTTCAAAACTCCCATCGGTTCAGTAGTTGACAGCTGCCAATGAAAGGAAAGGGTGGTGAATGAACAGCACACTGAAACATATTTAAGTTTTTTGTATGGAGATTGGCATGGGGTCATTCTTGGGTCCCGTCTTTTGTTAAATCCAGAAATGTTCAGTACAAGAAATATAATTGTGCAAAGAACAGAGTTCTTTGATTTTTAAAAAGAATACTGCTGGAATTTCTCCATCAAATTAGCATGATTTCCACCATGGCAGTAAGAGTTCACTTACTTATTCCTTCAATGATGGAAATACTAACTGCAGATTAAAAATATAACAGAATGATAAATAAAATTCAGCAATCAAGCTGGTTTCCATCTGAATCATTCCTGAAATAAAATGAAACATTTTTCATCCAGGGTTTTAAACATTCCCAAATGTTGCTTTGAGTAGACAAAAGCGGTTGCTGCTGCTTTTTTGTTACACTACCCTCAAAAAGCAGCTTTGGGATAGGAAGATGTTGCTCTTTTGATGTTTTAAAAGGTATCATTGCAAGATGTAAAGTGTTCAAAGTATAGCCGCCGCCAATAGCGGTTATTGGCGGTGGAAGGCCATGGCCTTCAACACAGTTGTGTTCTGCCCCAGCTCCGGATTTCCGAGGATGTTGACACACACCAATGGTCCTTATCAAATTTATTAAGTAGCAAGAATAAACAAGACCAGCAAAGGTTGGCAATCAGCCTAGAAAACAAGATATGATAAACCAAAATACTCTGATAATAAATACGAGTTGTTTCCAGCAAGAAATTACTAACTGCGTGCGACTTAAATAGGCTAAGGGAGTGGCCAATTATCCTCAAGCCCTACTCTCGAGGAGACCTCTTCCTCCTGAGTAGCCACTCCTGCCTTTTGGCAGCCCTGCGTGTTTGAGCATTGAAGAGAGGCTCCTCCACTTTGCTCTCTCCACTTGAAGGAACCTCTGGAGGTTCTGAAGGCCCTGGCTGAGTCTCTGCCTCTGGCACCACATCCTCTTCACTGTCCGACACGAGCGCCGGCTGCGCAGGCTGCTGGCGCGACACCACACCAGCCTCCTCTTCGTGGGGATTAGCCACAATCCGTGCAGGCCGCTGGCAGGCCACAACAGGTTGGCACCACATTTTATGGCCAGGACAGTCGACCCGACTGAGGTATTTTCGCAATCATTATTTACATAAGACCCTAGGGGATACCTGGGAAAGACTCAGGAGAAAGTTGTACCTGAAGATACCATGTTGGATTTTGACTCAGGAGGCCCTGATATACCCGATGTTATATAAAGGAGAGAAGGTCTTGACCTATGAAGACATTTTGGATACTCAGGGCAGACTGAAGACATGGGAACAACTGAGGTAGGAAGGATGTAATATAGGCTGGTGGGCCTACACCCAAATACACTCAAGGTGGAAGAAAGATCAAGAGAGTGAAGGGATATATCATGGGAAACAAGAATTGGATAAAATATTATTAGGTAATGACAGGAAAGTTTTATCGAGATGCTATTCTTACCTATTATCATTGAAAGTGAGGGAGAAAGTCATTAAAGACTCCATGATTGCCTGGGGGAGAAATATGGGTTATTCATTGGATTTTCAAAAATGGGAGGAAATTTGGCTTAAAAATTTAAAATTAACTATGGCATCCTCTTATAAAGAGAATATTTATAAGATGGTTTATAGATGGCATCTACCTCCAGCAAGATTAGCTAAAATGTTCCCCGGGACATCTCCACAGTGCTGGAAATGTGGGCATAGCAATGGAACTTACTTCCACCAATGGTGGACATGTCCGCTGGCAGCTAAATATTGGATGAAAATACGATGATGGTTACTTGAAATTACACACTGTAGAGTGGAACTGAAACCAGAAACCTTTTTGTTGGGGGTTAGATCCATAAATATTGGATTGACTAAATGGTATCTGATGTTGCACATCCCTGATGCTGCAGGGAGACTGGCATTCACACAAGAATGGAAGAATGAGGATTTACCAACGGACTCAAAAATAATTTATAAAATCATGGACTGTGCAGAGTCCGACAGACTTACAAAACTGATCAAGGGTAAACGAGATTCAGATTTTTATAATAGTTGGAACATGTGGTATGATTGGATCCAGAAATGATGGGAGAGAGACAAAGGATAATGTTGGATTATAATTATAGATGATAGTATAATTATGGTAATCAATAAGTATTGGAAATGCACATTTGTATATAAAAATCTGTAAATATTTTCTATTTCTACTTTCTGATTATTGGTGTATATATTCATGGATATTTTGGTGATGTTACACTGTGATAGAGAAACTATTATACATTTGTCTTTGTTTCAATTTTTTTTGAACTATAATAAAAATATTTTAAATAAAGTGTTCCAACTATAGCTGCTTTTTGCAATTTTTATTATCATTGAAATAGAATATTACTCTTGTAGATCATTGGAACAACCACCACTGGGACCAGTTGAAGTATCTTCTTCTTCTTCTACATCGGGTGTCTGCAACCTGCGGCTCTGGAGCCGCATGCGGCTCTTTTGTCCTTCCTGTTGTGGCTCCCTGTCCGCTGAACCCACCACTGGCTGGCCTCACCCCTCGCCTTCCCCTCCCAGTCACTCCTCGCCTGGCCTGAAAAGGTAAGGGTGATGGCAGGGGATGGAGACTCTCTCCATATTCCAGAATGGGAATGAAGCACCCCTGTACTTGCCATATCTCGCAGGCACTTCTTTTGGCCCTTGTTGGTGCTGCACGCATCTCAGTCACTTGGGGAAATGTGCGACTTGCTCTCTGCCCCGAGACACTGGCCCAGTCTGGTTGCGGCCAATGCTCTGCATCGTAATGGGCTACAGGAGGAGGAGGAGGGGACACTGTCTCCCCCATTGTGAAGCACGCTAAATTTAACTGTGTTGCGCAAGGCGCTGTGAGAGCAGCGAGCAGGCTATGGAGGGGGCAACAGCAGTGGCATCATCCGCAACCAGGACAAGCCAGTGTCTGAGGGCAGAGAGCAAGTTGTGCGTCTCCCCGAGTGACCAAGGTATGCTCAGCACCAACAAGGGCCGGAAGAAGCGCTTGCAAGATATGGAAAGTACAGGGGTGTTTCACTCTCGCTCTGGAATATGGAGTGAGTCTCCATTCCCCGCTGTCGCCCTTACTTCCTCAGGCCAGGCGAGGAGTGACTGGAGTGAGGGCGAGGGGCAGGGGCAGGGGCAGCCAGTGGTGGGTTCTGCCAGCAGGGAGCCACAGCAGGGGGATGAAAAAGCTTCATTTATCTGGGAACCTGAAATGACTCTTGATTTAAATATGGTAAAAAGCACCCAAAGAAGAAGAAAGAACAACATCAGCAAGAAAACAACAACAACGACAACAACAACAACAACAACAACAACAACAACAACCCTTGCCTGTTTTTGGAAATGGTTCAAGAGGGAACACACACACACACACACATGAGACAGAGGGGGGGGAGAGGGAGAGAGGGAGAAAGAGAGAGAAAGGGAGGGAGAAAGAGAGACAGAGTGAGAAAGAGAGAGAGAGAGAGAGAGAGAGGAAGAGAGAGAGGGAGAAAGAGATGAGAGAGGGAGAGACAGAGAGAGTTAGAGAAAGAGAGAGGGGGAGAAAGAGATGAGCGAGGGAGAGACAGAGAGAGTTAGAAAAAGAGAGGGACAGAGAGGGAGAAAGAGAGAGGGAGGGAGAAACAGTTAGAGAAAGAGAGAGACAGAGTGAGAAAGAGAGAGAGAGAGAGGAAGAAAGAGAGAGAGAGGGAGAAAGAGATGAGAAAGGGAGAGACAGAGAGTTAGAGAAAGAGAGAGGGGGAGAAAGAGAGAGAAAGAGGGAGAAAGAGAGAAGGAGAAAGATGAGAGAGGGAGAGACAGAGTTAGAGAAAGAGAGGGACAGAGGGAGAAAAAGAGGGAGAGAGGGAGAAAGAGAGAGAGAGAAGGAGAAAGATGAGAGAGGGAGAGACAGAGAGAGTTAGAGAAAGAGAGACAGAGAGAGAAAGAGAGAGGGGAGAGAGAGAGGGAGAAAGAGAGAGAAAGAGAGGGAGAGGGAGATGAGAGAGGGAGAGGGAGATGAGAGGGAAAGAGAGACAGAGAGGGAGAAAGAGAGGGAGAGAGAGGGGGAAAGAGAGAGAGGGAGAAAGATGAGAAAGGGAGAGACAGAGATGGTTAGAGAAAGAGAGAGACAGAAAGAGAGAGAGGGGAGAGAGAGAGGGAGGGAGAAAGAGAGAGAGGGAGAGGGAGATGAGAGGGAGAGGGAGGGAGAAAGAGATGAGAGATGGAGAGAAAGAGAGAGTTAGAGAAAGAGAGAGACAGAGAGGGAGAAAGAGAGAGAGGAGAGAGAGAGAGGGAGGGAGAGGGAGAGAGGGAGAACGAGATGAGAAATGGAGAGAAAGAGAGAGTTAGAGAAAGAGAGAGACAGGGAGAAAGAGGGAGATGAGAGAGGGAGAGAGAGGGAGAATGAGATGAGAGATGGAGATGAGAGATGGAGAGAAAGAGAGAGTTAGAGAAAGAGAGAGACAGAGAGGGAGAAAGAGAGAAAGGACAGAGAGAGAGGGAGGGAGAAAGAGAGAGAGAGGGAGAGAGAGAGAGGGAGAAAGAGAGAGGGAGAACGAGATGAGAGATGGAGAGAAAGAGAGAGTTAGAGAAAGAGAGAGACAGAGAGGGAGAAAGAGAGAGAGGACAGAGAGAGAGGGAGGGAGAAAGAGAGAGAGAGGGAGAGAGAGGGAGAGAGAGGGAGAAAGAGAGAGAGAGAAGGAGAAAGATGAGAGAGGGAGAGACAGAGAGAGTTAGAGAAAGAGAGACAGAGAGAGAAAGAGAGAGGGGAGAGAGAGAGGGAGAAAGAGAGAGAAAGAGAGGGAGAGGGAGATGAGAGAGGGAGAGGGAGATGAGAGGGAAAGAGAGACAGAGAGGGAGAAAGAGAGGGAGAGAGAGGGGGAAAGAGAGAGAGGGAGAAAGATGAGAAAGGGAGAGACAGAGATGGTTAGAGAAAGAGAGAGACAGAAAGAGAGAGAGGGGAGAGAGAGAGGGAGGGAGAAAGAGAGAGAGGGAGAGGGAGATGAGAGGGAGAGGGAGGGAGAAAGAGATGAGAGATGGAGAGAAAGAGAGAGTTAGAGAAAGAGAGAGACAGAGAGGGAGAAAGAGAGAGAGGAGAGAGAGAGGGAGGGAGAGGGAGAGAGGGAGAACGAGATGAGAAATGGAGAGAAAGAGAGAGTTAGAGAAAGAGAGAGACAGGGAGAAAGAGGGAGATGAGAGAGGGAGAGAGAGGGAGAATGAGATGAGAGATGGAGATGAGAGATGGAGAGAAAGAGAGAGTTAGAGAAAGAGAGAGACAGAGAGGGAGAAAGAGAGAAAGGACAGAGAGAGAGGGAGGGAGAAAGAAAGAGAGAGGGAGAGAGAGAGAGGGAGAAAGAGAGAGGGAGAACGAGATGAGAGATGGAGAGAAAGAGAGAGTTAGAGAAAGAGAGAGACAGAGAGGGAGAAAGAGAGAGAGGACAGAGAGAGAGGGAGGGAGAAAGAGAGAGAGAGGGAGAGAGAGGGAGAGAGAGGGAGAAAGAGAGAGAGAGGGACAAAGAGATGAGAAAGGGAGAGATAGAGTTTCAGAAAGAGAGAGACAGAGTGAGAAAAAGAGGAAGAGAGGAGAAAGAGAGAGAGAGGGAGGGAGAAAGAGATGAGAGATGGAGAGAAAGAGAGAGCAAGAGAGAGACAGAGAGGGAGAAAGAGAGAGAGGGGAGAGAGAGGGAGAAAGAGATGAGAAAGGGAGAGACAGAGAGAGTTAGAGCAAGAGAGAGAGAGAGAGGGAGAGAGAGAGAGAGAGAGAGAGAGTTACCTGTTTCCCACAGAAGAAATCAGGAGCCACAAAACCTGGGTAAGCATGGCTGGTGGGGGGGGGGTTTCATGTGAGTGGGTGGGAGTGAGTGACCTCGAGTTGGCCATGGCCACCCAGGTTTTGTGGCTCCGAGGATTTCTTTTCCGTGGGAAACAGGTCCAAATGGCTTTTTGAGTGTTTCAGGTTGTACCTACATTGTCTTCTTTCATCCCACACCTTTTTGTTTCATGTTTCGCATTCAGTGCAACCCCCAGACGAAAGGGAGTCACGCCACCTTTTCTGCAGGTGAACAGATGAAATCTTCTCGGAAGAAAGAGTCTTGAGGAGAACTCAATAAAACTTCCCTTTATTCAAGGCCTGGCAGAGCTTCACAGCTATTGATTGTTTTCTTCTTCGGGCTAGAAAAGTTCTACGATTGGGTGCACATTGCAGCAAACAAACCTGACAGACTTGTACTAAGAACTGTAGCTCATTCTTCTCACCGAGAAGGTTGTTTCTCTTCTGCCTCTTACTGTCATTTTCAAATTGGGTAATGCTAAAACTGATTCAAGCTATCCATCCATCCAGCCGTGCATTGATCTGTCTCTATTTCTCTCTTTTTTCAAAGGAGTTTGTAAAATGGACTCTCTTTAGAGATTAATCTTGCACCCTTAAAGCTGGCCGATATCGGCAGCCAGTGCAATGCTAAAGATTCTGGCTTATATTACAACAAGGATAAAACTGAAGTTACTGAATATGCATCAAGGCAGATGTCACAGTGGTTAAACACTACCTCTAATTTCTAATAAAATTCTATTCAGGGGGGAAAAAGTCCTCTGCTCCTTATGGTTTATTTTATGGAGAATTTGCAAATTTATGCAAATTTTTTTGGGTTCGAACTTTGCTGTAAGTTAAAATTTCTTAGGAATCATAAACTATAGCTCCCTTTATGACAGCGTATTGCCCTTTTACACAGCCGCTGGAGATTCTAATGATAACACCTAAAGAGAAAGACAAATATATTTTAAAACAAAATCAAGATGTTTTTGCATAGACTTGGTCCTTTCCTTTCCTTTCCTTTCCTTTCCTTTCCTTTCCTTTCCTTTCCTTTCCTTTCCTTTCCTTTCCTTTCCTTTCCTTTCCTTTCCTTCCCTTCCCTTCCCTTCCCTTTTTCTCCTTCCCTTCCCTTTCCTTCCTATCCCATCCCATCCCATCCCATCCCATCCCTTCCCTTCCCTTCCCTTCCCTTCCCTTCCCTTCCCTTTTTCTCCTTCCCTTCCCTTTCCTTCCCATCCTTCCATTCCCATCCCATCCCATCCCATCCCAACCCTTCCCTTCCTTTTTTCTCCTTCCCTTCCCATCCCTTCCCTTCCCTTCCCTTCCCTTCCCATCCTTCTCTTTCCTTCCCATCCCATCCCTTTCCTTTCCTTCCCTTTTTCTCCTTTCCTTTCCTTTCCTTTCCCCTTTTCTCCTTCCCTTCCCTTCCCTTCCCTTTTTCTCCTTCCCTTCCCTTCTCTTTCCTTCCCTTTCCTCTTCCCTCCAGACTTTTTTTTTTTAAAGACAAAGATTTGGCTTCTTCTGAAATAACAAAAAGAGAAAAGAAAGGGGAAAAAAAAAGTAATATTCCTTTCTCTGCATTATTTTAGCAGACCGCTTTCCTAGCAGGAGGTATCCTCTTGTTTTTAAAATAAATTCTTCACAGTTTCAATTCTGGCCTCCTACCGACCAGATTTCACTAAGCAAAATCAACAAACTCTTTTTGAAAGCGGGGTGAAGCAGAAAGAAAGTGAGTGGGAGAGAACGAAGCAGCTGATAGATGCAAAGGCCAAATCAAAATCAGCTGCTGAATGTAGAGGTTAAAACCTGGTGTATTTTCATTTCGACAAATGCAATTAAAAAGCTTCAGTTTTAGCATCCGAAGCGAGCCTGTCTTATATCAGAAAAGAAAAAGCACCAGGAGGTTTAGCAGCCATTTAATCTTTACAGAAGGAAAGAAACTTTCAGAGACAATACATTTCTGAATATTAAATGCATGGGAGATCTAAAAAAGGAAGGCACCATCTATTTGGCTGAGTTCTTATTTAATAGCTCAAGGCCATCCAAAACTGAACAAACCTAAGCAAATGTTTATGGAGATGCTCACTCATCCATGTTGTCATTGTCCCAAAAGTGCTTTTTCCAAAAGGCAACTGGACTTTCTTAGTTGTTTTCCCCTTGAAAACCTTTACCTTCTCATTCAAGAAGCTTCTTTGGTTTTGAATGAATGTTGGGGAAGGGAAGGATTTATATTTTTTTCAGTCCTTTGCCAATCCTTCCATTCAGTTAGAACTGAAGAAGCTTCTTGGACGAGAAGCAAAATGTTTTCAAGGAACAAAACCAAGAAAGTTGCCTTTTGGAAAAGCACATTTGGGACAAACCTAAGTAAATGGACAAAGGGTTACTTAAAAGAACGTTCCTGAAGTTCTGTATTTCAATCACCATTTTGAAAGATCTTAACTGGAGAAATTCTGTGACTGAGCCGATTCTAAGTTGACTCTATGATTCTCCCTTCTGTAAAGTGTTGGAAGAAATATCCTTCTGGGTTCAGTTCCAAGTGGGGGAAAAGACACTAGAAACATGGAGATTGCTTGGTAAAAGTTGGTTTAATGGTGGACAGGACCATGTGGTTTTGAGGTCCTGGAAGAAAAGGGCAATCACATGCTTCAAGATGTTGGGTGAAGAAGAAAAAGGGCCAAGATGCTGAGAGTCCCTTGGTTTTATACCCTCTCTTGGGCCCCACCTTAGTGTATAAGGTGGGGCCCAAGAGTTCCTGTATAAGAAATGTATCCTGATAGGTTGTCAGACTCCCAGAGGGCGGGAGTCTTAGCTAACTTTGTAGGTTGTCTCCCAAGCTTGCTTGAGCCTGGCTCAGACCTTAATGGCCCATTGACAAAGGTGGGAGGGGGACAGGGAGCTGCGGGGAGCTGCTTTGTCTTTAAAACATGTTTCTCCATTTCTCATCCAGGAAAATATAATATTCTGCCTTTTTATTATTTCCTAAAACATTCCATTCTCCTAGGAGAGGAGTGGGGTTCAACTTCCTACAAAAGGGAGGGAGAAAACCTTTTTTAAAAAAAATAAATAAATCAGGTTTTATTGGTTTTCCCCCCCAATAAACACCCACATATTTTATGAAACAGAGTATTGACCATCTCATCTCATCTCATCTACAACTTATCATATCCAAATATATCTTACTTAGTTACAATTTCTGCCATAGTGTTCTTTTTCCATATTTTAATCAAATCTTAATATTTCTATTCTTATTTCTATAAACAGTATCTTCTTTCGCCCTCTAATTCTATTTTCTCCATTTTTAATCATATATATTCTCTTTTAATATTTAATAATTCATTCTTTATTCTACTGTATTTGAACAGGTTCAGGGATGCCTTTCTTCCATTTCATCTTTTTTGTTTTACAGCAATCTTTTTCCTCTCCCTCCCTTCTTTTATCCTTCCTCCCTTCTTCTTCCCTCCTCTCCTACTCCTTCTCTACTTCCCCTTCCTTTCTCCCCCTCCTCCTTTCTTCCCCCCTATCCAACCTTCTCTCCTATTATTTCCCTTGCCTTTCTTCCTCTCCTCTTCCCTTTCTTCTGTTCCTCTCTCTCCTTCTCCCTTCCTTCAATCTCCCTACTCCTTCTTCCCCCTCTCTCTATTACTATGTTCATTTTCAATTCAGTATTTTTTTCCCCCCTATGGTGTCCAGGCATCCTCGATTCTGGAAGGGAGAAAACCTTGTGCAACTGAGTCAGTTGGTGGCTCTCCTTATCTACGCCACCTGTGTGATTCACAGAAAGAGGAGTGGGCTTTTGATTGGCAGTGTTCCTGTTTACCACCTTGACAAAGCAGACCCCCTGTGGACACTCCTGTTGAGAAATGGCTCTCTTTGTCTCCTCCCTCCACCTCTAATGGCCACTCAGTGTTATCAGTGGGTTGGGAATTCTGCTGACAACAACAACAACAAAAAAACTGCCATAATTTGAAGGCCAGTGAAGAATGGAGGAACACACACAGCTAATGTTACAGAGCATTATTTTGCAACCTTATGGTCTCTGATGACCTATCCCAGGAGTTTCCAACCTTGGCAACTTTAAGCCTGGCGGACTTCAATTCCCAGAATTCCCCAGCCAGCCTTGCAAAGTTGGAGACCCCTGACCTATCCAGGGGTGGGTTCGACTTACCTTTACTACCGGTTCACAATGGGGCCATGCACAGAAGCGTCCTGATGACGTCGGGGTTGGTGGATGGAGCCTCCCACTGGTTTTACTACTGGTTCTTGCGAACCGGTCCGAACCAGGGGCAATCCACCACTGGACCTATCCCAACAGATCAAGATTTCAGAGGCAGCGCTAATTGGGCACCATGAACAGACCAGCACACCTTAAAAGTAAAGAGGAAGTGGATTAATATTTAAGGAGCCCAGCTTTGGGGGAGAAAAAAATCAAAATGCACTAAAACATCTTACAATATATTCCTTTGCAGTAGAGGCTGCCACCACTTTTTAGATCCCAATGTTATAAGTAGCCTCTTTGGTAAGAAAGATTTTACTCTTGGTACACATTGCTATGGCCTCACTGTAAAACTTTTATGATCCAATTATGATGGAAAAAGCAGCTGGGAGGAGAAATAAAGCAGAAATTGTTCTCTTGGTCCATCAGACAAATTTGAAATGGAGGTAATAAAACTACATCTTCATAAGGAGTGTGCCATCTCAGGTTGTGTTCTGGCTAAATGCAGGGATTTTTATTGCAACTTTATCAGTTAATCTGAAATAAGAAAAAGTCAAAGGGTTGCTACATAAATAAAATAACTGATTATAGGATGGGGAAAATCCAGCATAAATTACTTGCAATTGGTCCCATTGAATCTGATCAAAATAGCAATAGCAGTAGCAATGGCACTTAGACTTATATACCGCTTCACAGTGCTTTTACAGCCCTCTCTAAGCGGTTTACAGAGTTAGCATATTTCCCCCAACAAACTGGGTCCCCATTTTACCAACCTCAGAAGGAGGAAAGGCTGAGTCAACCTCGATCCCCAACAGGATCGAACTCCAGGCTGTGGGCAGAGTTTGCCTGCAATACTGCACTTTAACCACTGGCCACCACTGCACACTGAGAATAATTTCATTTCATTAATTGTGTTCGGTACTCTCTTCATCTGGATATAGCCCTAATTGATTGAAATGACATGAAACTAATCAATATATTAATGGGATAGAAATAGTAAAAACCTACGTTATACTCATGATTTTAGAGGTCTCAAGGAAAGCTAACCAGATAAATAGATAAATAGATAACAGATGGATAGATGGAAAAAAACAGACAAAAAGATAGACCGACTTGAGATTACGCAATCCCTTTGCTATGTCTGCATATTTGCTTTCTAATGGTTCAATGATTAGATATAAATAGAACAATTCAGTTCCGTAATGGGGGAGCCAAATGATAGACTCTTGCAGGTTTCTCTTTGCCTCCAGAAATGAAAATTTATTTTCTGAAACCTGCTGTGTTGGCATGAAATTGGCATTCCCATTTTCCTCCTCTGCTCATTTGTTGCAATCTGTGTCTTTGTTGTCATTGTTGCTTTCTTGCCTGATGTACAGAAAGAAATCTGACCGTAAAACTGTACAGGAATGGGTAGAGCTTCAGTTATCCCATTTTGGAGGTATTATTTGTATCAGCTGGAATAGGACATGGTAACAAGGTCAGCCAATGTATAGCAACTAAGTCAGCCAATGAGGGCTGTTTGGGAGCTAAGACAGACTAGAGCCAGGGCGTGTCTTAGTCTGCAGCTTCTGAGTCTGTGCAGAGAAACTGAAACTAGTCGGCTCTGCTGAAATGAAACTAACTGTTCTCTCCTGCCTTGTGTTTTGCTTCTAACTGCTACTACATTGAAGAAGAATCTATATTGGTATTGTACATTTATCTTATGTATTATATGTATATAAAGAAGTTAATTAATCCTGCTGAATCAGTTTACCTGTGTGTGCTTTTTGGATTTAATTTCTGCAACAAACTCTGATATTGTTTGCTATTATACTTTTTTATCTTTTTTGACACCCCACCCTCCAGACACTGGCATCTTCCCAATTATGATATAAATCCAGGAAATTGTGGGGGAAAGAAAACAATAACAGTCAGTCTATCCATGTATTTGCTGTTGCCACTTCTGATTCCCAAAATAAAAGTTATGGAGAAAAAAGAAAAGAAAAGAAATTATGCTTGTGTGGCTTCTAATTCTGAGCCCCAACTTCAATGGGACCCACAAATAAGGTGAAGAGTTCAAAAAGCAACTTGCACTCTGTAATAAAAAGCAGGAATCACTTGGATAGGGCTAGAGAGAAAAAACAGTTGCATTATATGGATCTACAATCAAAATCAGGTCCTACTTTAAGGAAGAGGCTGAAAAGGATTTTAATCAAGGTCAAGAAATCCTTGAAATGGCTTTTGGGGCACAGGTCGCCATAGGAACCCAGGACATAACATGAAGAAGAGGTGGAAACTGTTCAGACCGGATGTTCTACATCAGGGGTCTCCAACCTTGGCAACTTTAAGACTTGTGGACTTCAACTCCTAGGATCTCTGGGAGTTGAAGTCCACAAGTCTTAAAGTTGCCAAGGTTGGAGATCCCTGTTCTACACAAGATGAGCGATCTCTTGAGATGGAGCGATCTCTTGAGGATTTCATCCAGCCATATGTGCTGGTAGCAAAAACTTGTCAAGGCAACCTGGTCAGGTATCTACACTTGAGATAAGTGACCCACCTATTGAAGCTTGAGACCAGGAGAGCTCCTTGAAGAATAGATTGTCCAAGACTCCATACAGAAATCTTGGAAAACCCAATTGATTACATTAACTGTGATGTTCAAGTCAGTGGTGGGTTGCTCCTGGTTCGCACCGGTTCACAAGAACCGGTAGTAAAAATTTGTAGCGGAGAACCGGTAATAACATTGGCTGACCATGCCCCCGAAGTGGTCCCCGGCCCAGTCGCCGCTTGCTTACCCCACCCACCTCATCAGAGCTTTTTTTTTTTTACTTTTAAAAGCATTTTTTCTACAATCTCTTTGGCCAAAGAGGTTGCAGAAAAAAATGCCTTTAAAAGCCTCTGGCGATCCCAGTTGAGTTGCCTGATCATCAGAGGCTTTTAAAAGCATTTTTTTCTGCAACCTCTTAAGGTTGTAGAAAAAATGCTTTTAAAAGTTAAAAAAGAAAGTTGGCCACGCCCACCCAGGCACATTAACCCCCACCAAGCCACTCCCACAAAATAAGCCATGCCCACCGGTAGTAAAAAATTTTAGAACCCACCCCTGGTTCAAGTGACTCATTTCCCCATCTTTACATGAAAGGAGTACAGTGAAATTAGCAGGCCAGTGAACTGGTAGTCACTTGTTAGCTGGCAATTTTTAAAGTTACAGAATAAAAGAGTTGGAAGGGACCTTGGAGGTTTTCTAGTCCAACCCCTTGCTCATGCAGGAGACCTTATACTATTCCAGACAAACGACCATCCAATCTCTTCTTAAAAACCTCCAGTGATGGAGAACACAACTCTGGAGGCAAGTTATTTTGGTAAATAGGCTATCAGCTCCTAAAGCAAGAAAACACCTGGAAAATGATAGTTTAACACACCTAGGAAGACTGCTTAATTTTCATAAGAATATTCATCGGCACTAACCAGGAATTTACCAAGTCTGTACATAAAAGCATTTTTTTTTTACCTGATCGTAAATTTACTCTAATGTAGTTTATGAGTTTACCACTAGATGTCACTCTTTATCCTTGTGGAAAATCTTTGTTTGCAGTCAAAACATTGTAAGAAGGAAAAATAGGAAATTGCCAGTTTCACTATTCTGAGATTCAGATTTTACACAGTGCAAGCAGGCTGACCCATATCATCAAACTTGATGATGTGTGCAAGCAAAGATGTGAAAGAAAAGCAAACTGATATTTATTCAAGCAGATCCAAATCAGCTTTGTATGGAAATGAATACTTCCCCAATTCATTTGAGTTTGGTGAATCAGTTGGGATATTCCTTAAAACTTTCCCAGTGTTTGGGAAAGTGAAATGGCAGTGTATTTTAGGAATTTAGCAATAATCCTTCTCTTAATATTACCAAGGGAGTTCTTGAACCTTTGAGACTTCTGTATTTCCTTGACAATATCGAGAAAATTGTATGCAATCTCCAATGCGATTTAATGCCACTTCTTTCTGCTGCTGCTGCTGTAAACTGGCATAGCTTTCTGGCTGATTTTCTTCACCTGAATACTATTTTACAGCTTTTTATTATATTTTCCAGTTCTCTCTCTCTCTCTCTCCCTCTCCCTCCCTCTCTCTCTCTCTCTCTCTCTCCCTCTCCCTCCCTCCCTCCCTCCCTCCCTCTCTCTCTCTCTCTCTCTCTCTCTCCTTCTCCCTCTCCCCCTCCCTCCCTCCATCTGAATTCTTCACAGGAAACTCCATTTCAGTTAATAGTTATATTCTGAATATGCTCAGATGCCTCAGTCCTCACAATATATTTTTATTTTCCCTTATAAAAATGGAAGGATTCCTAAACAACTTTTCCAATCCACTGATCCTATAGAACAAATAACACTGTAAATCTGCATTCCAGATTGTATCCTGATATTGTGATGCTCATCAGAGATATGCAAAGAGCAAAGAAAGATAGATTGGACTAAGAAAAATACATTGACAAGGGGAATCTGAAATCAAATCAAAAGAACAGGTGGCAGAAGGCTGTCAATGGTTCACTTATTTACAACTACTAGAAAGATTTAAACTAGGCAAGAGAGTTTATGCTATTGAACATTGTGAGTCTGATTTTGAAATATGATGTACTCGTAATTGATAAAATGTATAAACTTTTATTAAAATTTGAAACAGAAGAACAAGTGAAATAATGTATGGCTGAAATTATTGAAATTTTACATTATGTTATAAAGAAATTTTTTATAAATGATATTCCGCCTATATATGTCAGCCGAGAATTTGTCTAGAATGCCTAAAGGGACTTCAAATTTATGTTGGCAATGAGAAGAATAAATACAGTCATTTTATTGTGCTTTCTGGATGTGCAAAAAACTAGAAAAATTCACTTCCAAGTGCATAGAGGGATTTGGAGGATTTTAAAAAATAATACACAATTGAAACCAGAATGTTTGCTGTTGGGGCTGAGTTTATTGTATGAACAAAGATGGAAAGATTCAACATTATCCAGAATGGAGGAACAATTGATGAAGATGATGGAACTCACTGAGCTGAACTAGAAAGAAAAGAATTATGTTGGATAAAAGGTAAACTTCTACTTAAAATTCCTGTAAAGAAATTGGAAGTTACTTCTTTGTAACTTTTGACTTTCTTTTCTATCTTTCTGTTACTTTCTTAAACTTTTAGATTTTTCTTTGAGTGTTTTTTTTTTACTTTATATTAATTCAATAAAATTACATATGTAATGGGAATATGAATATAAAGGATATATTGATTTGCAGGGCTCAGGAATTCCTTTTCTTTTTCTATTTTTTTCCCCTTGATCCTAAAATGTCAAAGAATATCTTCTGTGAATTAAGGGGGCAGAGGAAGAGATCTATCTTCCCCAAAAGAATTATGTTTTCGCCACAGCTGGAAAGTGAATTTTATAATTATCATTGTAAATGGTTTCACTGCATCATTTATTATTAAGGGCACAGTAAGAATTTCATTCTTATCTTATTGTGGCTTGGCCCAAGATGGGAGAAGATATAACAGAATGCAAAAAAAGCAAAACAAAACCAAAAGAAGGAAAAAAAAAAACAGCTGCTGTTTATGAAAGATGGTAGGCTGTATTTCTTCACATCTGCCTAAACAGGCTATGCCATGAAAAATGCAACCAACTTTGTTCACATGTTGAATGCAAAGTAGTTATCACCAAGCATTCAGTGCACTCTGAAGATGCTTAATTTAATGAACACAGGCTTATGTGTGGGGCTATGGAAACCAAAAGGTTATATTAGTATATATGGGGGCGGGATTTACTACAAAACTAATTGTCAAAAAGGGCATAGCAAATTTAGTTTGGACAAGGCTGATGATTCGGTATAATATTCTAAACCTGTGAAGAGGGAGTGAATGTCAGTTGTTCACTCTCCCTCAGCCCTAAGAGAATGTCAAACCACTTCTGAAAACATGCCAAGAAAACTCCAGAAATTTTGAGGCAATTTCCTCCACTTTTGAATTTTTGATCTTAATAAAGATTTGGCACAACCTCCTCCTCCCCCTCCCCTCCTCTCTACTCTCCCCCCTCTCCCCTCCCCTCTCCTCTTCTCTCTCCTGTGCCCTCCTCCTTCCTCCCTCTCCTCTCCCCTTCCCCTCTCCTCTTCCCTCTCCTCTCCCCTCCCCTCTCTCTCCCCCCTCTCCCCCTCCCTTCTCCCTTCTCCTCTCTCCTGTGCCCTCCTCCTTCCTCCCTCTCCTCTCCCCTTCCCCTCTCCTCTTCCCTCTCCTCTCCCCTCCCCTCTCCTCTTCTCTCTCCTGTGCCCTCCTCCTTCCTCCCTCTCCTCTCCCCTTCCCCTCTCCTCTTCCCTCTCCTCTCCCCTCCCCTCTCTCTCCTCCCTCTCCCCCTCCCTTCTCCCTCCTCCTCCCTCCCTCCCTCTCCTCTCCCCTTCCCCTCTCCTCTTCCCTCTCCTCTCCCCTCCTCCCCCCTCCCCCTCCCTTCTCCTCTCTCCTGTGCCCTCCTCCTCCCTCCCTCCCTCTCCTCTCCCCTTCCCCTCTCCTCTTCCCTCTCCTCTCCCCTCCTCCCCCCTCCCCCTCCCTTCTCCTCTCTCCTGTGCCCTCCTCCTTCCTCCCTCTCTCCTGTCCTCTCCCTTCCTCTCTCCTCTTCCCTCTCCTCTCCCCTCCCCTCTCTCTCCTCCCTCTCCCCCTCCCTTCTCCCTTCTCCTCTCTCCTGTGCCCTCCTCCTTCCTCCCTCTCCTCTCCCCTTCCCCTCTCCTCTTCCCTCTCCTCTCCCCTCCCCTCTCTCTCCTCCCCCTCCCCCTCCCTTCTCCCTTCTCCTCTCTCCTGTGCCCTCCTCCTTCCTCCCTCTCCTCTCCCCTTCCCCTCTCCTCTTCCCTCTCCTCTCCCCTCCCCTCTCTCTCCTCCCTCTCCCCCTCCCTTCTCCCTTCTCCTCTCTCCTGTGCCCTCCTCCTCCCTCCCTCCCTCTCCTCTCCCCTTCCCCTCTCCTCTTCCCTCTCCTCTCCCCTCCTCTCCCCTCCCCCTCCCTTCTCCTCTCTCCTGTGCCCTCCTCCTTCCTCCCTCTCTCCTGTCCTCTCCCTTCCTCTCTCCTCCTCTCCTCTCTGCTCCCCTCCACCCTCTCCTCTCCTCTTTCTTGTGCTCTCCTCCCTCCCTCCCTCCTCTCCCCTCTCCCCCTCCCCTCCCCTTTCTCCTGTCCTCTCCTTCCTTCCTCCCTCTCTCCTCTTGTCTCCTCTCCTCTCCTCCCCCCTCCCCCCTCCCCTCCATTCTTTATTATTCTTGGAATCCTTGCCATTCCTGTCTCCTGACTTTGCCTCTTTCAAAGGGGTGACTGTTGCATGAAAGCAGGGCAGGACCTTCCAGAAAGAGTAGAAAAACAACACAGCCTTAGCTCAGTCTGGAGCCCTTCCGAGCATTCCCTGCCTGGCCTGGAGCTGATCATCACATCCGATTCCTTTGTCGGCATCTGCAGCAGAACGTTGGGTATTTGTATCTGCAATACCACAGAGAATATGACAATTATAAAAATGTACCCCCACTATGGCAAGTAAATGTGTTTCTGGGTAATCTTTTTTTTTTTTAAAATAAATTCTACTACAGCTGCTTCACAGGTCTGTCACCAGCTCCCGAAAGAGGCATCTTAGCTGCCACATTATGAATGGTGCTCTTTTAATGCAAAAGTGCAGCATAGTCCTGGGTAGGTAATGCGTGTTAGCTACAGATG
Source organism: Pantherophis guttatus (assembly GCF_059756535.1). NCBI lineage: Eukaryota > Metazoa > Chordata > Lepidosauria > Squamata > Colubridae > Pantherophis > Pantherophis guttatus. The sequence goes on along the minus strand of NC_142068.1, from coordinate 96,444,142 downwards.
CTGCCTGCATTCTCTGGAAAGGCTAATTGAAGAGTTCTTGGGGTCAAATTTTAACAGATCCCAAATTCACGTTAACAGAGGTTCCATTTGTAGTGATCTTGCTAAGCCTCCTGTGCCCAATAATTGGTTGATATTTCTGCATTTTTTTCCTCTGACAAGCTCTAAATGGTAAGATAATGGGGTAAATGTATTTTTAAAAATTCAGAAAGTTTTCTTTTCCGTGGTTTTGCAGCTGGTTTTAATAGTGAGGTTTTAAATCAGATGTGACTCCAATTCATTATTTCAGCAAGAAGGGAAAAGGGTGGCAGGTGGTCCATAAATATGTCAATAGGATGAGATACAGAAAACTCAGAGCAAGACCCAAATCTTTGTATCTTCCTTGACACCTGAAGCAGGAGGAGGAGGAGGAGAAAATGGAGAAGGTGAGGAAGAGGGAGGGAGGGGAGGAGGAGAAGGAAGAGGAGGAGGAAAAAGAGGAGGCAAAGAAGGAGGCGGCGGAGGCGGAGGAGACGGAGGAGGAGGAGGAGATGGAGGAGGGAGGAGGAGAAGGAGAAGGAGGAGGAGGAGAAGGAAGAGGAGGAGGAGAAAGAGGAGGCAGAGAAGGAGGAGGCGGAGGCGGAGGAGACGGAGGAGGAGGAGGAGATGGAGGAGGGAGGAGGAGAAGGAGAAGGAAGAGGAGGAGGAGAAAGAGGAGGCAGAGAAGGAGGAGGCGGAGGCAGAGGAGACGGAGGAGGAGGAGATGGAGGAGGGAGGAGGAGAAGGAGAAGGAGGAGGAGAAGGAAGAGGAGGAGGAGAAAGGAGGCAGAGAAGGAGGAGGCGGAGGAGGAGGAGATGGAGGAGGGAGGAGGAGAAGGAGAAGGAGGAGGAGAAGGAAGAGGAGGAGGAGAAAGAGGAGGCAGAGAAGGAGGAGGCGGAGGAGACGGAGGAGGAGGAGGAGACGGAGGAGGAGGAGGAGATGGAGGAGGGAGGAGGAGAAGGAGAAGGAGGAGGAGGAGAAGGAAGAGGAGGAGGAGAAAGAGGAGGCAGAGAAGGAGGAGGCGGAGGCGGAGGAGACGGAGGAGGAGGAGGAGATGGAGGAGGGAGGAGGAGAAGGAGAAGGAAGAGGAGGAGGAGAAAGAGGAGGCAGAGAAGGAGGAGGCGGAGGCGGAGGAGACGGAGGAGGAGGAGGAGATGGAGGAGGGAGGAGGAGAAGGAGAAGGAAGAGGAGGAGGAGAAAGAGGAGGCAGAGAAGGAGGAGGTGGAGGAGACGGAGGAGGAGGAGGAGATGGAGGAGGGAGGAGGAGAAGGAGAAGGAGGAGGAGAAGGAAGAGGAGGAGGAGAAAGAGGAGGCAGAGAAGGAGGAGGCGGAGGCCGAGGCGGAGGAGACGGAGGAGGAGGAGGAGATGGAGGAGGGAGGAGGAGAAGGAAGAGGAGGAGGAGGAGAAGGAAGAGGAGGAGGAGGAGAAGGAAGAGGAGGAGGAGAAAGAGGAGGCAGAGAAGGAGGAGGCGGAGGCGGAGGAGACGGAGGAGGAGGAGGAGATGGAGGAGGGAGGAGGAGAAGGAGAAGGAGGAGGAGGAGAAGGAAGAGGAGGAGGAGAAAGAGGAGGCAGAGAAGGAGGAGGCGGAGGCGGAGGAGACGGAGGAGGGAGGAGGAGAAGGAGAAGGAAGAGGAGGAGGAGAAAGAGGAGGCAGAGAAGGAGGAGGCGGAGGAGACGGAGGAGGAGGAGGAGATGGAGGAGGGAGGAGGAGAAGGAGAAGGAGGAGGAGAAGGAAGAGGAGGAGGAGAAAGAGGAGGCAGAGAAGGAGGAGGCGGAGGAGACGGAGGAGGAGGAGGAGACGGAGGAGGAGGAGGAGATGGAGGAGGGAGGAGGAGAAGGAGAAGGAGGAGGAGGAGAAGGAAGAGGAGGAGGAGAAAGAGGAGGCAGAGAAGGAGGAGGCGGAGGCGGAGGAGACGGAGGAGGAGGAGGAGATGGAGGAGGGAGGAGGAGAAGGAGAAGGAAGAGGAGGAGGAGAAAGAGGAGGCAGAGAAGGAGGAGGCGGAGGCGGAGGAGACGGAGGAGGAGGAGGAGATGGAGGAGGGAGGAGGAGAAGGAGAAGGAAGAGGAGGAGGAGAAAGAGGAGGCAGAGAAGGAGGAGGTGGAGGAGACGGAGGAGGAGGAGGAGATGGAGGAGGGAGGAGGAGAAGGAGAAGGAGGAGGAGAAGGAAGAGGAGGAGGAGAAAGAGGAGGCAGAGAAGGAGGAGGCGGAGGCCGAGGCGGAGGAGACGGAGGAGGAGGAGGAGATGGAGGAGGGAGGAGGAGAAGGAGAAGGAGGAGGAGGAGAAGGAAGAGGAGGAGGAAAAAGAGGAGGCAGAGAAGGAGGAGGCAGAGGTGGAGGAGGAGGAGACGGAGGAGGAGAAGACGGAGGAGGGAGGAGGAGAAGGAGAAGGAGAAGGAGGAGGAGGAGGAGGGGGAGGGGGGAGGAGGAGAAGCAGAAGAGGAAGGGGAAGAGGAAGAGGAAGAGGAGGAGGAAGAAGAAGAAGAAGAAGAAGAAGAAGAAGAAGAAGAAGAAGAAGAAGAAGAAGAAGAAGAAGAAGAAGAAGAAGAAGAAGAAGAAGCAGCTCAAATGGAATTGTAAGTTGAACTGAAATACTTTAGAAGGCAACAACATAGTGGTCAATCCTCTATAAAAGGCCTTTACGAGAGGCAGGTAGGTATATGGTTACTGCCAGTGGTGGGATTCTGGGGGTTCTAGGAGGTTCGGCCGAACCCTTTGTTAAATTGCTGGCCCGCCCGCCCCTCGCTTCCCACCCACGCGGCGCCAGCCTACCGTAGCCAGGGGTAGGCAATTGTGGCTCTTTTACAACCTGTGGACTTCAACTTCCAGAATTCAGCTTGGCTGTCTCGGGAATTCTGGGAGTTGAAGGCCACAGCAGGTTGTAAAAGAGCCACAATTGCCCCACCCCTTCCCTAGCCTGGGATCCACGTGGGCTGCCAGACGCAAGAGATCAGGATGGAGAAAGCAGCTTCCACGCCTTCACTCACCCTCACTCTCTGCTCTGTTGGATCGCCGGCCGTTCGCTTACCCCGCCCACTCCCCATCTATTGCTGCCTCCGATGGCTAGAGGAAAAAAAACTTCAAATTCTTGCTGCAGGGCTTCAAAGGGCCACCCTAGAGCCAGTGGTGCAGCCGAATCGTTTGTTAAATTGTTGGCTTGCCCCGCCCCTCCACACCACTATTTATTGCCAATAAATAGTGGTGGGCGAGGGGCGGGGGAGCCAGCAATTTAACAAAGGGTTCGGTGTTTTTTTTGTAATTTTATTGGCCCCCGGAGCTTCAGCATAGGCTAATTGGCCTCCCGGCTGTCAGCTGATTTGTCTCCGCTGTTTTGCTCAGGGCTCTTCTGCTTCCTTGCAAAGAGTCCTGGAGCAGATTTTTTTCCCCTTAGCTCTGCTGAAACACGAAACTGAAACTGCTTTGCTGTTGCTGCAAGGTTGGAAAATTAGGCAGGCAGAATTCTTTTCTTTTTCCTCACCAAAAACGGTAGGTGCAAACAATGGGAAATTTAGGGAAAAAGAGGAGAGTTCAAGATTTTAAAACACAAAAGAAAAAAAGCTCTATTTAACTAGGGAATTGTAATAATTGAGATACTATTAATTGTATATTTCTGAAAGCAGAAATGATTAAGTTGTGGTTTGGAGGAATATGTGGGGGAAATTATTTGGTTTATTATTATTGGTAAATATAATTAATTGATTTGTAAGAAATTGGATTGCATGGAAATAATTGGAATATTCATGTTCATATTGATTAATATACAAAAAGTAGTTATATAACTAATTGATTTATATTAAAATGTTGAATTTATATTAAACAACTGTAATATTACATAATTAACCAATGTGAGGATGGATATAAAAATAGATGACAATGGGAAGGGGTATAATGTAGAATAGAAGGGAAAAATTGAATTTGATTAAGATTAGAGATGAAGATGAAGGGTAATATTGGTTTTTTACAAAAATAGATGAGGAATAAATATGGCAAAAAGGAAATATAGAAATTGTAAATTTAATTGAAATGACTAAACACTGTTTAAATTTGTGAACCGGCCAAATACTCTGTTCAAAGAAAATACATTGTATGTTTGTATGTGTGTTTCTAATTATTGTTATTTATTCATATTTGTTCTCTTTTATTCTTTAAAGCTACCCATGCCTACACAGTCACGTGACCAGCTAGCCATGCCTACCCAGTCACATGATTGCCAGGCCACACCCCCAACTAAGCCACGCCCACAGAACCTGTTGTTAAAAAAAATGAATCCCACCACTGGTTACTGCAGCAGTGGTGATTCCAAATTTTTTTACTACTGGTTCTGTGGGCATGGCTTGGTGGGCGTGGCTTGGTGGGCGTGGCAGTGGAAGGATACTGTAAAATCTCCATTCCCACCCCATTCCAGGGGAAGGTTACTGCAAAATCCACATTTCCTCCTGATCAGCTGGGACTTGGGAGGCAGAGAATAGATGGGGGTGGGGCCAGTCAGAATTTTTACTGCCGGTTCTCTGAACTCAAAATTTCCGCTACCAGTTCTCCAGAACTGGTCAGAACCTGCTGAAACCCACCTCTGTACTGCAGGTGAGATTATTATATGCCCAGAGATGGAAAGATTCAGCACTATTCTCTGTGGAGGAATGGTTGGTGAAACTGGTAGATCTTGATGTTATTTCACCACATAGTTAGAATTGATGAATGATGGTGTATGACAGTGGTGGGTTCCTCCCGGTTCGGTCCAGTTCGGCCGAGCCTGTAGCAGTGACGATATGATGTCACCGGACCGGTTCTCCCCCCCCGGCCTCCCCCCCACCCCCCACGTTATTTTTATCTTTTATTTGGTCCCATCCCCAATCTATTGCTGCCTCCTGAGTCCCAGCTGATGACTAGAGGGAAAAAAACTGTTTAAACTCTTGCTGCGGGGCTTCAAAGGGCCGTCCTACAGCTGATCAGTGTTAAAAGCAAACAAATGAGTCGGGTCATAAGTGCGAGGACCTTCCAGAAATGACTCTGACCAGCTAGCCATGCCCACCTAGTCACATGACCTCCAAGTCACACCCACAAAATAAGCCACGCCCACAGAACTGGTAGTAAAAAAATTTAGAACCCACCCCTGGTGTATGATAAATATACGAGATGATAAAAACAGATGGAAGAAATTACCTATTCAAATATAACTTGTGGAGAAGATCTGCCCAGATGACTTTCGCACTGCTCTCTCTGTGTGGTTTCTGCACAAATGGTGAATGGTCCTCTTTAATCCTTGGATCCAACTTCTTGGCATCTTTTCTTTCCATCTTAGTTTTGGGCTGGGTGGCCTTTTTGGCAGAAGAACTACAGCAACTGCATGAATTCAACAGGCAAAGAAAGTAGGAGAGGATTCGTGTGACTCATTGCTTACTAGGAAAAAATAAAATAAAAAGGATGCCCATATTTTGTGCAGTCACGGATTTCCCACTGAGTGTTTGTTTATTTATTTGTTTTCCAGGTTTCCTGCTGATTGTTTTCCTCTTTAAAGCCCTCAAAGAAATGGCAATCCATTTGGTAAGCAGAGGTTATAATCTAAATTGAGCCTAAATTAGAGTACTTAAATTCAATTAAATATACCCGTACGTACACCCACACTCTAAGCGGAAAGTAGTCTCACCTGGCATAAATTTTTAGCTTAGGCAATGTTAAATTGCAACTGTTAATTTGGAATCTCCCTTGTGCTAGCATATTTAGGAGGTGTTCTAAATATATCTGAAAGCCCCCATCTTTCTAAATATATTTTCATATGAAAAGTGGAATGCTTTCATTCAGATCAATGATTGTTGATAACTAAAGGTTTTAAGTAATAAAGGGATATAAGAAAAAAAAATCTGTGATGTGTGTTATATTCTTTTACATCATGAAAATAGTCAGGAATCATGTATAAACTTACTCACTCCCTGCCTGCCTGCCTGCCTGCCATGTAAGTCATATGCTTGCATGTTCCCTCCTGTCTATCACAAAGCTCAAATCAAATTATTGTTTTAAATGTGTTCGATGGTCCACACCTCCTGAAATCATAGATCTCACAGAGTTTCAATGTGTCTGCCTAAAATGTTGCAAAAACAAAAATCTATTTGTATGCATGTGTTTGTAGTTTATGTACATCTATAAGTATGTGCCCAATGGAGAGAGATTTTGATATTTTTGAGCAACGTTTGATGCCTGCACCACCAAAAATCCCCAGAGTACATACTAAGAACCATTGTTTTGCCCTGGTAGAACACAATGTTTAAATACTGGATAAATGAATAGAAATAGAAATAGATAATAGTAACTGAATTTATTTATCTACTCATTAACTTTAAATATGTCCTAATTCTCAGTGACTCTGAATGATTCACAAGATGATAATGATGATCATCACCATGATCATCATCATGGTCATCAGAGTTGGAAGGGATCTTGGAAGTCTTCTAGTCCAACTCCTTTCTCAAGAAAGGGACCCTATACGCCTTGCGCACAGTCACTCACGCCCTTGTCACCTCCCGACTGGACTACTGCAATGCTCTCTATATGGGGCTCCCCTTGAAAAGCACCCAGAGACTCCAACTGGTCCAGAATGCGGCCGCGCAGGTGGTTATGGGCGCAACTCGTTGTGCCCACGTGACACCCCTCCTGCGCGAGCTACACTGGCTCCCAGTGGTCTTCCGGGTGCGATTCAAGGTGTTGGTTACCACCTTTAAAGCGCTCCATGGCATTGGACCTGGATACCTTCGAGACTGTCTTTTGCCAGTCCGCTCCCACAGAGAGGGTCTCCTCAGGGTGCCATCGGCCAAATTATGTCGGCTGGCGACACCCAGGGGGAGGGCCTTCTCTGTGGGAGCCCCTGCCCTTTGGAATGAACTGCCCCCAGAAATTCGTAAAATCTCTGATCTCCGTGTGTTTCGCTGTGCCCTCAAAACCATGTTGTTCCGCCAGACTGGGCTATCAATGTAAAGATTTTAATTGGTTTTAAATGGGATTTTAAATTTGGGGTTTTATAAATTGGGCCTATTATTTAATAATTTTAATTATTTTTAAATTTTGTCTGTCTTTGTGTTTTTAATTAGGCTGTACACCGCCCTGAGTCCTTCGGGAGAAGGGCGGTATAGAAATAAAATTAATAAATAAATAAAATAAATAAATAAATACTGTTTCAAGCAAATGGATGTCTAGCTTTTTCTTAAAAGCTTCCAGTGATGCAGCACCCACAACTTCTGAAGGCAAACCATTCTACTGGTTACTTATTCTCACTGTTAGGAAATTTCTCCTTAGTTCTAGGTTGCTTCTCTCCTTGATTAGTTTCCATCCATTGTTTCTTGTCCTGCCTTCTGGTGCTTTGGAAAATAGGTTGATTCCTTTTTCTTTGTGGTAGCCCCTCAAATATTGGAACATTACTATCATATCACCCCGGTCATTCTTTTCACTACAACCATTTTTCGTATGTTTTAGTCTCCAGCTCACTAATCATCTTCTTTGCAAAGGCTTAATATTTGGGGGTGATGAGATGTATGAAAGAGAGGGCTGGGAGAAAATCCTACAGGTTGTACCCTGTTTCCCCCAAGATAAGACATCCCCTGATAATATGCCCAATCAGGCTTTTGAGTGCATGGCAATAAGGCCAAGCGCTTATTTCAGGCTTTAAAAAAAGATAAGACAGGGTCTTATTTTCGAGAAAAAGTACATATTTCACATATAGGTTTGCCCAAATCACAGGCAGCAGCCGCAGCACACACTAATAAGTAAATCTTCCCAGAGAGGAGAGAAGCTGCATTAATTGACAGAGGAGTAGTGTTCCTATCAGCAGATCTCACTATCATTATTACACCTTTATTATCTCAGTTATGCTCCTCACAGCTGCAAACTCTACAGAAAGAGAATGATGAAAATCCTCTAATTATGTTCCTGCCCTTCCATGCAATTATTCTGCTGTGTCCCCTCACTTCAAATTGGGGGGGAAATTATAGGATGCAGTCCTTATATAATTGTGCAAATATTGCTGTTGTTATGCAAGGGAAATAACATCAAATTTGGAGATTAAAAGCATCTTTGTGATGTCTATACTTAAAAGATGCACTTTACTGGGTTTCTGAGCATCTTTGAAGGATTTTGTGACAGACAGGTTGAGATGGCTAATTTCCCCCCTGAGATTTAATACTATAGAAATTATCGCAGCACAATTTTGTAGATGTGGATTCAGAAATAAACTCTCTATGTTCCATAGAACTGGAAAGAGAGAGAGCAGCATTAAAACGCCTTGCAAGTTTACCAAGGATTGTAGCCTTAGATTGAATTTTTGCCCTATTGCTGAGGTGAAATTTGTCTTGCAATTGCTCATCGGGTTTTTTTTTCCTCCTATGAAACAGGTTTCTGTGTTAATACATTATTCATAGGATACTTGACAGTTATTTTGAATATCTCCTGGTGATTTGGAAGGTATTTGATGGTGGGAGAAACTGGAAGGTTAGGTAGTCCCAGTGCTGTCAGTATGTGTCTCTGCATCTTTGGAGGCCACCAAGATATCTCCAGCTTCCAGTTTTACACAAATAAAAAGAGGAAGGCGAATAATAATTGGAAGGTCTTTTTCACAAGCTCTTCTTTTGGACTTAATTAAAAGGTGCAAAGCAGTGGTGGGATTCAGCTGGTTGGAGCTGGTTCTGGCAAACCGGTTTTTAAATTGGTGGCTGCCCCCATCCCTTCCTGCCCTGTCCCTTCCAGGAGTCCCCATGTGCCCCATTTTGGCTCCTAGGTAAGTGCAGGGAGGCCTACTAGGCCCAAAATGGGCTGCCGGGGAGGGGGGGGGACGAGGGCGCTACACCCTCCCGTGACCCATTTTCACACCCAGGAGGCTTCAGGGAGGCCTCCTAGGCCCAAAATGGGGTGAAGGCAGGGGTGAAATGCTCCCGGTTCGGATTGGATTGCCCGATCTGGTAGCGATGGCGGTGGGTGGTTCGGAGAACTGGTAGCAGAAATCCCTGCCCCCCCCGTGCCCAGCTGAGCCATGCAATCATCAGAGGCTTTTTTTTTTCACTTTTAAAAGCAGTTTTTCTACAAATGCTTTTAAAAGTAAAAAAAGAAGCCTCTGATGATCGCGCGGCTCAGCTGGGATTGTCAGAGCCTTTTAAAAGCATTTTTTCAGCCGAAGAGGTTGTAGAAAAAAAATGCTTTTAAAAGGCTCTGACGATCTCAGCTGAGTTGCCTGATCATCAGAGGCTATTTTTTCTTTTAAAGGAAAAAAAATGCTTTTAAAAGAAAACAAAAGGCTCTGACAATCAGGCAACTCAGCTGGGATCTTCAGAGCCTTTTAAAAGCACTTTTTTACAACCTCTTCGGCAAAGGTTGTAGAAAAAATGCTTTTAAAAGTAAAAAAAAAGTTGGCCACACCCATCCAGTCACATTACCTCCCACCAAGCCACGCCCACAGAACCGGTAGTAACAAATTTTACATTTCACCACTGGGCGCAGGGGTGTGTGGTGTATCCCGCCAGTGGCCCGTTCTTGCTCCCAGGGGGTGCAGGAGGCCGAGTTCTACCTGTCACACCACCTGGCCACACCCACCATGGCCACGCCCACCCAGCCGGTCAGAGAACCAGTTATTAAATTATTTGAATCCCACCACTGGTGCAAAGCCTTGGAGACTGGAGACCATTGAAGAGAATATGACTGTATAGTGTGTTAGAAAACAGATCCTTCCAGAACCCATCAGCTACCTTGGAGTGAGAAAACGGATAAAACCTCACATTTGGTCCATGAGAAGTTCACATTTCATACAAAACGTTTATTTTTCTTTGAAAGACATTTCCAAAGTGAATACTTTTTCATCAAACTGAGATGCCACCCGCAGTCATGAATTATAACATCTGCTAGAGTCCTTCAACCATTGTTGTGCCAAAGTGATAGAACAGGGGACAGGCTATCAACAGAAAGCAGCTGGGTGAAGACGTTGTAAGTTACTAGGGGAAATGGACCAAATGAGAATTGGTAGAAGAAATGCAAAATACTGTAATTGTTCTACAAATTCAATTTCATTTATTTACTTTTTGAAGAGTTGTTGGCAAACTGTTTCCATTACTCCTATTGTTTTTTCCTTTGTTTTTTTTTTTAATCCTCTTCTCCTTCTCTGTCCCTCAAACCTTCTTTCATCACAACAAACTAGCCTTGATAACTCTTGCCAAACATGTGGATTAATGGCCTGTAGAAGGCTTCTGAAATGTAATTAAGAGGAGGGCTGCAGTTTCCCTTCCTTGGTCTACTAGTTTGATCTGCCTCATTTGTACAGTCTCTCCTCTCCATCTGGGTGTCACCTTTTGCACTTTGAAAGGTCCTTTCTAGGTCTGTTCTTCCCAACTTTCCTGGCAGTGGCAGTTACAGTGGTCTGGACCAGGGGTCTCCAGCCTTGACAACTTTAAGCCTGGAGGACTTCAACTCCCAGAATTCCTAAACCAGCTTTGCTGGCTGAGGAATTCTGGGAGTTAAAGTCTGCCAGGCTTAAAGTTGCAAGGTTGGAGACCTCTGCTCTGGACTGTGTCAGGAGACAGAGCTTCTGGAAAATGCAACTCCTGGGAGGAGGAATCACAGCGCTCTGATAGAACAGTTACCTGTTATCCACTGCAGATGGATTTGCTGTCCAATGAAATAAATATACCTGGTTTTAGACTGCAAAAGGGGGAAAGGAAAACATCAGGAAAAACCTACTGAGAATAAGATTGGGCATCAGTCCATACATTTCCCCTCCACCCTCTCTAAACAAACATGTTGTCAATTAGGCCTCTGTCCAGTCCTAAGTATGCAGTCACATCTTCTTACCTGTCTGGCTAACACCTGTTATTTCATTTGATCAACGTGAAGTTGTGGTATCTAAGATTTCTATCCTTCAGCCACAACTTACAAGCAATCCTTGAGAAAGTTCCCCAAGGTTGAAGAGTTAATTGTTTAGACTAGGGATGTCCAAGCTTGGCAACTTTTAAGACTTGTGGACTTCAATTCTCAGACTTCAACTGCCATGCCGCTAGGGAATTCTAGCAGTTGAAGTCCCCAAGTCTTAAAGTGGCCAAGCTTGGACACCCCTGATTTAGATCAAGCTGATTTTTAGGAGTTCAGTTTCCAAGCATGTGTGTTTCTTGGTTTTAATAGAAGGAAATTGACCTTGGCTAGGTAGCTGTATAGGAGTCTAAGCCTCTCACTGTAGTTTGTAGATGTTGAATGAAGAGGACTTCAATCAGTTTACACTAACTCAGTTCCATAGCTCAAACCCACATTGTTCTTTTACAACAATCTGTTGTGGCCTGCCAGCAGCCAGTGGACGAGGTTGGGGAGAAACTTGGGCCAGTCCTGGGGGCTGGGGAAAGCTCGGATGAGGGCTCTGCATCAGAGGCAGAGAGGGGGCCAAGGCGATCTGATAGTTATGTGCAGCCTCCAGAGTCTGACAGCAGCGAGGCAGAAGAACAGTGAGAGCGTGTCCCCAGCGTGCGTATGCGCAGAGCTGCCAGAAGACAGGAACAATTAAGAGAACAGGGTCGATTTGGGAGTAAGGCTTGGAGATGGTTGGCCCCTCCCATAAGACATAAAAGAGAAGCGAACGGGACGTGAGCTTTTGCAGGAAGCAATTAGTTCATCTGGCCGATTCAAGATTTGAAACTTCTGTTTGTGACTCTGTGCCAAGTTTGGCCTTGCCCTGCGTCTGGAAATTAGCTCTCTGGCAGCATTCCACATGAGATAGGTGGGTGTTAATAACCTTCTTTTGAAAGACTGTTTATCAAGCCTTATAGACTGTAAATGAAATAATTTACAGTTGTATAAATAAAAGAGGTTTTTCAGGACTAAGATTGTTTCTTTCTAAAGAAGCCTAGGTCAGAACACCATTTTCCCAATGATGTTGATTTTCATCTGGCAGTTATAGTAGTTTCCACCATCTTTCTCTTATCCCAAAATTTGTTTGAACTACTTTATTTGATTCTTTTCAATTACAGAAGAACAGAACATTCGCCAGCATTATATGATATTCATTAATTTAAACTTAGCCCTTAATGTTTGCTTACATATTCTTTTTTTCAGAGCTTACAGAATTTGAATTCATTAAAATGTATGACAAGCAATATATTGAAATTTTCTATCATCTTTCCTAGGATTTTTCAATTCGGCTTATTAAAAAAGAAACATTTCTCAAGGTTGGCATCTCCATTTAAATACAAAATTGAATCTTGCAAGCCCTTAAAGTTAAATTATTTTAGAAATCCTATTAGGAAAAAAGGCAATGTCTCCTTCAAGCTGAGCTCGTCTCCTGGTGATTTTATGAGTCTGTTGCTGAAACTTTGGTAGGAACAATGTCTTTGCAGGTCATCCTTCCTCGTTATCAAGCACTGCAATCAACATATCCCTATGTATTTATCTGATTATCTGAAAAATCCTTAGGGCATCATCATTATAGTTTCAGTACAAGAAAAATTCCCCTGGCCCCAGTTTCCACTCCTGCTAAGTACATGGTTATGTTGACTCTGTCTGTCTGTCTGTCTGTCTGACTGACTGTCTGTCTGTCTGTCAATCTCTCTCTCTCTCTTTCTCTCTCTTATGGTGGGATTCAGCCGGTTCGGGCCAGTTCAGGCGAACCAATAGTCAAATTGTTGGCTGGCTCAGCCCCCTCCCACCTTGCCCCTTCCAAGAGTCCCCCTGCACCCCATTTTGGCTCCCAGGTAAGTGCAGGGAGGCCTACTAGGCCCAAAATGGGGCACAGGGGGGTGCGGTGCCCATTTTTGCTCCTAGGAGGCTGCAGGGAGGACTCCTAGGCCCAAAACAGGGCACCCCCATGGCCCGTTTTTGCTCCCAGAGGGGTGCAGGAGGTCAAGTGCTGCCTGTCACATCCCCTGGCCACGCCCACCCAGCTGGTCATTAGGGCAGAGAACCGGTTGTTAAATTATTTGAATCTGACCTCTGTCTGTCTGTCTGTCTGTCTGTCTGTCTGTCTATCTGTCTGTCTGTCTGTCTATCTATCTATCTATCTATCTATCTATCTATCTATCTATCTATCTATCTATCTATCTGTCTGTCTGTCTGTCTTCCTTCTATCTACTCATCTAGCATCCATCCATTCAGCTATCTAGCTATCATCTATCAACAATATGGAAGTTGTTTCTAGTAAAGAGTAGTTCTTTGATGATGGGCTCAAGCACAAGTTCAAAAGCTCAAAAGACTCAACCTCTGGTCCCAGTGACTGACCCAGATTGGATCCTGCAACATGGAAGTTGTTTGCCATTGCTTTCCTTCAGAAACTTGTTTCCAGTTCCCACGTTTATCAACAACTCTGGAATTTCCATCCTGCCAACAAAAGTGCGTATAGTCAGGGCTATGGTTTTCCCAGTTGCAATGTACAGCTGTGAAAGTTGGACCATAAGAAAGGCTGAACATCAAAGATTTGAGGCCTTTGAACGATGGTGCTGGAGAAGACTCCTGCGAGTCCCTTGGACTGCAAGGCGATCAAACCAGTCAGTTCTAAAGGAGATCAACCCTGACTGCTCTTTAGAAGGCCAGATCCTGAAGATGAAAATCAAATACTGTGACCACCTAATGAGAAGGAAGGACTCACTGGAGAAGAGCTTAATGCTGGGAATGATTGAGGGCTAAAGAAGAAGGGGATGGCAGAGAACAAGATGGCTGGATGGAGTCACTGAAGCAATAGGTGTGAGTTTAAATGGATTTCAGAGGATGGTAGGGGACAGGAAGGCCTGGAGAAATGTTGTCCATGGGGTCGCGATGGGTTGGACACGACTTCGCAACTAATAAGAACAAACCTCTCTACCTGCTAATGAACCCTGATTTTGCTTAGCATTTGGAACTGGGCAAGGAAGGTCCATGCTCCCATCTAATTGGGCAATGATATTGGCAAAGCACTCACGGGCACCTCCTGACATCGACTAGATTAACTTAGAGGGTATCAAGCAATCCTTGCAAGAGGGCCAGCCCCACCTCTATTCCCTCTGACTTGCCTTGCCACCCCTACCCCAAGATAGGCAGCCACCTTCATTGGCTTAATGGCAGAGGCTAAGCAGTGAATCAGAGGGAGCTGTTCTGAAAGCGAGTGATAATCCCGCCATGTGGATGTGTTGGCCAGGGATTTAATATTCAAAGCACACTGAGTGCAGCAGAATTACCTGTGTTCTTTCAAGAGGCAGCAGAATTAGTTTTCTCCATCAAAGGCGGATGGGGAGGAGATCAGAGGAATACCTCATGCTTATTAAGATTCAGCTTTCAGCAATTTTGTCTCCGAATGTGTACTGTTTTCAGGAGGAGAGTAAGGCTGATTATATAATCATTTTAGTTCCCGCACTCACTTGGCGTTTTCACTCAGCTCATGGTTTTTGAATAACCTCTCCAGGAAAACAAGTAAGTCCAGTGATCAGCTTAATATTAACCCTAGAGCAGGGGTCTGCAACCTTAAACACTCAAAGAGCCATTTGGACCCGTTTCCCACAGAAAAGAAAACACCGGGAGCCACAAAACCCTTCCTGTGCCTGACTATTTCTTGAGCGACCACAAAACTAGCATATGTAGTAGAATTAAATGTTCTGTTTTCTTCTGAAACTTTTCTTTTCTTGGATTTATCCATTGTTGGCCTACCGGGAGTTGAAAAACTGAATAAATCACGTGCTGGCAGGTGTCGCACATTGGCGGTTGTGATGCATATTTTAAGTGACAGGGAGCCGTAGCAGAGGTGTGAAAGAGCCACATGTGGCTCCAGAGCCGTAGATTGCTGACCCCTGGCCTAGAGAATCCCTGGTCTCTTCCCCCTTGACCCGGCGAGAAATATCACTCATGTTTCTAATCATCTGGAGGACCTAATGATCCATGAAGCCTCCTGAGAAACAACAGGTACGTCTAAGACAACCCTGCACCAGAGTAATGGAGGAAGATGAAAGGTCAAGTTTCCACCAAGTAAAAATTGGACTCAAAGCAGGATTTTAAGACTCTGCAGATTGAAACACAAACTCAAGTTTTTGAGACCTCACTGAAGGAAAAAAATACACACTTTCAGAAGGATAAGGACTATCGTTAGGAAGTTCTGGGAAAAAAATTATAGATTTATAAGTTTTGTGTGTGTCTTAAGAAATATTTGAACTCTCCTCTTTAGGGGACGTGGGTGTGTATATCTATCTATCTATCTATCTATCTATCTATCTATCTATCTATCTATCTATCTATCTATCATCTATCTATCTTTCTATCTATCATCTCTCTTTCTCTCTCCAATCTATCTATCTTCTATATCTATCTATCTATCTATCTATCTATCTATCTATCTATCTATCTATCTATCTATCTATCTATCTATCTATCTCTATCTATCTATCTATCTATCTATCTATCTATCTATCTATCATCTCTCTTTCTCTCTCTCATCTATCTATCTATCTTCTATATCTATCTATCTATCTATCTATCTATCTATCTATCTATCATCTCTCTCTCTCTCATCTTCTATATCTGTCTGTCTGTCTGTCTGTCTATCTATCTATCTATCTATCTATCTATCTATCTATCTATCATCTCTCTCTCTCTCATCTTCTATATCTGTCTGTCTGTCTGTCTGTCTGTCTGTCTGTCTATCTATCTATCTATCTATCTATCTATCTATCTATCTATCATCTATCTATCTTTCTATCTATCATCTCTCTTTCTCTCTCCAATCTATCTATCTACTCTCTCTCTCTCTC
This sequence comes from Pantherophis guttatus, assembly GCF_059756535.1. Classification (NCBI taxonomy): domain Eukaryota; kingdom Metazoa; phylum Chordata; class Lepidosauria; order Squamata; family Colubridae; genus Pantherophis; species Pantherophis guttatus. Next base: position 96,428,414 of record NC_142068.1, on the reverse strand, counting down.
ATCTCTCTTTCTCTCTCTCATCTATCTATCTATCTATCTATCTATCTATCTATCTATCTATCTATCTATCTACCTATCTATCTATCATCTCTCTCTCTCTCATCTATCTTCTATATCTGTCTATCTATCTATCTATCTATCTATCTATCTATCTATCTATCTATCTATCTATCTATCTATCTATCTACAAGTATACAGTGGTGGAATTCAATATTTTTTACTACCGGTTCTGTGGGTGTGGCTTGGTGGGTGTGCTGTGGCTTGGTGGGCCTGGCTTGGTGGGTGTGGCAGGGGAAGGATACTGCAAAATCTCCATTCCTACCCCCCTCCAGGGGAAGGATACTGCAAAATCCCCATTCCCTCCCCATTCTGGGGCCAGCCAGAGGTTCTCCGAACTACTCAAAATTTCCATTGTTGGTTCTCTAGAACCTGTCAGAACCTGCTGAATAGCACCCCTGCTGGTATATGTCAGGGGTGGGTTCTACTTACTTTTACTACCAGTTTGTAACAGGGCTGCGCGCGTGCGCTTGCTTCACTCGCGTGCACATGCACTCTTCTGTGCATGCACAGAAGCATTTTGATGACGTTTGGGTGGGTGGGTGGAGCCTCCCACCAGTTTTACTACCGGTACTATAGAAACGGTGCGAACTGGGGGCAACCCACCACTGATGTATGTGCGTATTCAATAAAATAATGACAAAAATCATGTGCAATATTAATAATCATAAGCATTGATGGCTTTAAGTGAGAAATCAAAAGACTTGGATGTCACATCGAGTTGGCTTTTCATTTTTTCTTTATTGTAATGGAAGGCTGGCTGCCGATTGTGCATAAATTCCTTCCATCAAAAAACTCTGATGGTGAGGAGAAATTAATTCCAAGTCTTTGATGACCCATTCATCCTTTTTCAGATGCCATGTTCTTCTAAACCAGACTGCTGACTTAAAAATATTAGTAAAGGATGGTTATCTAAAATGTTTAATTCTTGCCAAATTTAATAGGATTCGGAGAACATATCCTTTCATGGTCTGGATCAAATATTTTGACCAAAAGGAAATAAATAAATCCTTTTGGTTCAGATTTCCTCCAATTTGGAGAAAACAGATGGAGACCTATGATCGTGCATCACTGACACATAATTCCCAAGGTATCAAAAGACCAGGAAAAACACATATACCTCTTTTTCTCTTTTGGTGATAGCATCAAGAAGCAGACCTAGGAAAATCTTTATCTATTATTTGGGATAGGAACGTTTCACAATATAAATATAAAGCTATCGCTGTAATTCTCTCTTGGAAGGACTACAGCTCCCATTATAGCACTTTTGAGAACTTGTCAAGCTTTCCAACTCAGTTTGAGGGAGATTTTTGTGAAGTTCATGTCCGGGTGCATTTCTCAAGAAACGCATCTGACATCTCCATGGAATTCAGGACAGAATAACAACTAACAGCTATCATCACAGCAGGAAGAAAAAATATATTGGAGCTTGGAAGATCTCCAGAAAACTAAGGAAGGATGGATCTGATTAATACATACAGTAGATGGGAGACCTATCAGACATCTTGATGTTATGGGTTAATACACACACACAAACACACATTTCAGAAGGGATTGCCAAACTATTTTTATACAGTTGTCATGGATAAACTCAATTTGAGGGAACCTTTACTTCTTTGAATAACTAAATATTTTCAAGCTGTCAAACTGCCTGTAACAAAAACTCCAGACAAAATACAAATTCAGAGATAGAGATAGTGATGCTAAGAGCTCACATCAGAGGTGGGTTTCAGCAGGTTCTGACCAGTTCTGGAGAACCGATAGCAAAAATTTTGAGTAGTTTGGAGAACTGGTAAATACCACCTCTGACTGGCCCTGCCCCCATCTATTCTCTGCCTCCTGAGTCCCAGCTGATTGTGAGGAAATGGGGATTTTGCAGTAACCTTCTCCTGGAGTGGGGAGGGAATGGAGAGTTTACAGTATCCTTCCCCTGCCATGCCTACCAAGCCACGCCCACCAAACCATGCCACGCCCACCAAGCCACACCCACAGAACCGGTAGTAAAAATGTTGAAACCCACCACTGGCTCACAAGCTAAGGCTCTCCAAAAATATACCGGTCATTTTTATCTAAACAAGCTTCCATAACTCACATATATCCAGACTGCCTCAAAAGAAAGTCAAAATCTTGCAGGATCAATGAAATTTAATTGAATGTTATGTTAATAAGGGCTGAAGATTTCTCACAGTGATGCAGGTACTGGCTGATCAAAGAGCTTAAGGCAGAAGGAAAATAAGAGAGATTCTCAAAACCCTCAGTGTCCTAGAATTGGACGGATGGAAAAACTGTCTGGAAAAACCCATGAAAAGATATCCGTAATGTAAACCATAGTTCTGAATATTTCCCCACCTAACATCTACCAAACTCTTCTCTTGGGCAAACTTTATAAGAAATTTAAGTTCCTCTTGTCTCGTTGAGGTTTTCAATGGGAAAACTGCTCTGCTGAGAATTTTACATTTCTCATCTTTTTCTTATTTGTGGATTGCCATTTGGGTGGTACTGTACCTTGCTTATTTTTATTTGGATTGTTGCCACTCAAAGGACCTCTTTGGGTGGGGGTGACTTTACATGGGGCACCTGGGTGTCCCTCTTAGCCCCTTCAACTTCCACCTTTCCCCAATCTCATCCTGGAGTCTCCAAGGGATCTGAACTCCCTTTTACTTCGACATGAAAACTCTTCTCAACATGCTGAAGCAGATAGTGCAGAGATGAGACCCCGGATTGATGTAAATGCAAGTTTAGCTTTCTTTCAGATTTCTTAGTTTAGCTTTGTTACAAAGTTTGGGGTCCCTACCTTTGTTAAGAGTGTTTGAAAAGGATGTTTAATTCACATCATACGTGGCTCTTGGAAACTGGTGGAAGGGTGGGTTACAATATAATTCATTCTTAGTCCTCCTCACAGTCTCCATCAAATCTACTACATCCAAGATCAGCAGGTACAGATTGCAGCACCACCTGTTAGTATATTTTAGCATACCATAAGAGCCTTGTGACCCCAATAGTCAAATTTTACATCTGTTCAGGACAATTCCTCATGCAGGATTTAAAGGAAGTTCTCCATGGAAGTGAATACTGTACTTTCGTGAATCCAGTATTTTAAATAACAATAGGCCCATTATTTCAAATTTTCTTTAATGGCAGATTTAAGTAGTGAACGGTCACTGAATTTGAGCCTAAAGGAGTCACGTGTTACATGAGAACAATCAGCTTATTTGGGGGAATTTTACAGTTTACAGAAAAGAGACCAAAAAGATCTATATCAAATTATGAAAACAGTCTCCTGACATCCAAACACCCCCCCAAAATAACAGTCCATGCATCTGATAAAGTAAGTTTTGCTTTAAGCGTTGTGCTTCCAAATAAAAATTGTGAACCAGAAAAGGTCCTACTAGTCTTCTGATTCAAAGATGATAAAAAGAACAGAGACCCACAGATAAAGAAGGAAAATGCACTGAAGATTTTGTTTAAAATCTCTCCTTGTGCTGCACTGTTTTTTGTTGCTGTTATGGAAACGGTACATTTCATTTTGGGAAACAAGAACAGAAATAAACATTATAGCAGAAGGCTTATTATCTGTGAAGTCTACAGCATCCTGAGGCCAAGCCCCTAAGATCCACTTATGAAACATGCATTTCTTTACCAGATGTTCCAGATGTTAATGCTGATGGGGAAATGGCCTTAAGATACCGGCAAGCTGTTTGGCAAATCAAGATTTATTTTTTTGCTAAAAGCTTCTTTGCTATCCTTCAGGATATTTGCATAAGATTCTTCTCCAAAGGAAACACAGAGATAACTAGTTTCACCTTTTTGCTTTCTGTCCTGTTTTATCAAGGTGCCCTGAAAAGGATTTGGGGACACAGGTTGCAACTATTTTGAAAATTGTACTAAGTTTTCCATTTCCTCTCAAGAAGTAATAGAGACAGTTGGCCTAAAATGATTAAGTGTTTAAGAGAAAAGAATTCCAAGCAGATTCAAGACAGACTTTGCTTCTACCAACATTAGGAATTCCAGATCTATATTGCTCAAACACAGATGGCCACTAGAGGGCAATAAAAAGACACAGAGAACTATCTTTCTCTCTCCTGCCATCAAGTGGCCATCTAGATTCCTGCAGCTGGAGCAGCAAGAGACAAATAGGCTTGCATGTGCGCGCGCACACACATTAATTTTAATCTGTATATTAAAAATGAATATAAAAACCCAAACATTTTACTTGAAGATATTTCGCTTCTCATCCAAGAAGCTTCTTCAGTTCTTCTTGGATGAGAAGCGAAACATCTTTAAGGAAAAACAAAGTTCAGTTGCCTTTTGAAAAAGCACTTTTGGGACAACCATGACTTGGATGATTGAGAATCTCCATAGACACTTAGACCAGGGGTCTCCAACCTTGGCCACTTTAAGACTTGTGGACTTCAACTCCCAGAATTCCTCAGCCAGCTGGCTGAGGAATTCTGGGAGTTGAAGTCCACAAGTCTTAAAGTGGCCAAGGTTGGAGACCCCTGACTTAGATGACAGAAAATGTCCTCCTTTGGAAGCACCCTTAATTTTACATTCCTGACCAACTTTTGTCAATGTGTTAATCTAAATATCAGCTTAAATATATTCTCATTAGGGCTGATTTATTTTCTTCCAGAGGATAAAACTAATTTTTTTACTATTCCAAAGCTGCTCTGTCTAGATTGATTGATTGATTGGTTGGTTTTATTTATTTATTTAGCAACCACCCTCATTCTTATATAAATAATAATAATAAATGATGCATATTAAACTAGGGTTTGCATCTTCAATGTACTAATTAAGCAGAACATGGGGAAAAAAAGAAGGTCTTGAATATACTGGTTTTAAAGTGGATTTTATAACCCGTATATTCAAGACTGTCCTTTTTTTATCAGTATTTTGATCTTGGCTCAATAAAATAAAATCAAATAAAAGCATTCCTTATTTTCCTAAATAAAAGAGGTCTTGTCCTCCCAACATTAAGAATTCATGAGGCACCTCCATCTATAACCAACTGGTTCTGTGCACCTTCGTTTATTGTTCCTCCCTTGTAATCTGTCACTTTGGCAACCTCTAAGTAGCCATGAATAGGAAGGGAGAGAGCAAATGTCTGAGGAGGAGACAAGGAAATGGCTGGACACTTGGACGGATGGAGGTCTCAGTACAACCTCTGAAGGTAATTAAGGATAGATAGATAGATCTGTCACGGTTCTTCATTTTCCCTCTCTTAAATTATTCCATTCTGTTTCCACACCATCTGCCACATTTTTGTAAGTGTGCAGGAAAATTTGCACATGCTTTTTTCTGCATTTCTCATAGTATTATGCATGTAGCATACTATTATTTTGCCTAATGCATGCAACTCTGCCAGCATTCCATTGCGTATATGTTTTCCTAACAGAGATTAAGGTAAAGGTAAAGGTTCCCCTCGCACGTATGTGCTAGTCGTTCCCGACTCTAGGGGGGGTGTGCTCATCTCTGTTTCAAAGCCGAAAAGCCAGTGCTGTCCGAAGACGTCTCCTTGGTCCTCCCACTTATGACTGTATGACTGTAACCTTGATGCTGGTATCCTTAAGATTTATATTGACTGTTTCCTAATATGATTTGATTGCTTATTTGTTCCCTATGACTATCATTAAGTGTTGTACCTTATGATTCTTGACGTATGTATCTTTTCTTTTATGTACACCGAGAGCATATGCACCAAGAAAAAATTCCTTGTGTGTCCAATCACACTTGGCCAATAAAGAATTCTATTCTATTCTATTCTATTCTATTCTATTCTATTCTATTCTATTCTATTCTATTCTATTCTATTCTATTCTATTCTATTCTATGACTAAACACCAAAGGCGCACAGAACACTGTTACCTTCCCACCAAAGGTGGTCCTTATTTTTCTACTTGTATTTTTTATGGGCTTTTGAACTATTAGGTTGGCAGAAGTTGGGAAAAGTAACGGGAGCTCACCCCATTACACGGCACTAGGGATTCGAACCGCTGAACTGCCGACCTTTCGATCGACAAGCTCAGTGTCTTAGCCACTGAGCTACAGCATCATTAATTATTTATTATTATTATTATTATTATTATTATTATTAATAATAATGTTAATTAAGTAATTAACATTACTTAATGCTAATTTTTCAGTTAGGGTTAGGTCACTTTTTGTTGTTGTTGTTATGCTTTAAAGCAGCATTTCATGATCTCAACAACTTTAAGATGGCTGGACATCAAGTGTTGAAGTCCACCCATCTTAAAGTCACTGAGGTCGAGGACCACTGCTTTAGGGTGAAGATGAGAAGGTGGGATCTTTGGCAGATAACTTGGTCCATAAAATATTCCTTCCGAAGGGCTTTGAATCATGGAGGAACATGAAGATAGCTCTTCTCTGTTGTATCTTTGCCCAGACTTCTACGCCTTATCCTGTTATAGATAGAGCCGTGGTGGTGCAGGGGTTAGAGTGCAGTACTGCAGGCTACTTCTGCTGACTGCCAGCTGCCTGCAGTTTTGCAGTTCGAATCTCACGGGTTCAAGGTTTTCTCAGCCTTCCATCCTTCCGAGGCAGGTAAAATGAGTTCCCAGATTGTTGGGGGGCAAGAGGCTGATTCTGTGAACCGCTTAGAGAGGGCTGTAAAGCACTGTAAAGCAGTATATAAGTCTAAGTGCTATTGCTATTCCTTCCTTCCTTCCTTCCTTCCTTCCTTCCTTCCTTCCTTCCTTCCTTCCTTCCTTCCTTCCTCCCTCCCTCCCTCCCTCCCTCCCTCCCTCCCTCCCTTCCTTCCTTCCATGGTGGTGCAGTGGCTAGAAGGCAGGATTGAAGGCTGACTTTTCCCACTGCCAGGAGTTTAATCCTGACCGATTTAAGGTTGACTCAGACTTCCATCCTTCCGAGGTGGGTAAAATGAGTTCCCAGATTGTTGGGGGCAAGAGGCTGACTCTGTAAACCACTTACCGAGGGCTGTAAAGCACTGTGAAGCGGTATATAAGTGCTATTGCTATATTACCCTGTGAGAAAACCTATAGTTGTTGTTATTGTCAATATTTCATACTTGAGCCTTGGTGGCACAGCAGACTAAAGTGTTGTTAAATAGCACCAGCTGCCTACAATTACTGCAAGTTCAAATCTCACCAGGCTCAAGGTTGACTCAGCCTTCTATCCTTTCTAGGTAGGTAAAATGAGGACCCAGATTGTGGGGGCAATAAGCTGACTTTGTATAAAAAAGAACACCGCTTGGGGGGGGGGCAAAAGCCCTATTAAGCAGGTATATACAAAAGTATGAAGGCTATTGCTTAACGCATTGTAAGCCGCCCTGAGTCTCTGGAGAAGGGCGGCATATAAATCAAACCAATAAATAAATAAATAAATAAATACTTCACATTTACACACAGAATTTTAATTAATTTGGATTATCATGATAGGTATTTAAATAACATGATGCAATTGGATTTCCCTCTCAAGGAAGCAAAACAGTTTTTTCTTTTATTTTAGGCTGTCCAGGTTAGTTAACAGTCTTTGTGTGTCTCCTCCGAACGGCCACACCTTCTTTGGCTTGAATCTGCCTTCCCGATGAAGAGCAGCATTTAGTGTCCTTCCGCTGCATATGGTGTCCTTTTCAAATGCAAATGCTAATGGCACCATTTGGCAAGGCTTGCTCAGTAAGATAATGCAACATAACTGCAAATTGGAAATGGTTTGAACTTTCAAATTTGCCGTATGCCATTACGCTTTTTATCTGATGGATCATTTGCCTTTTTAATTGTGTGCTGCTCTTAGACTTCTGCTGTAGCGGATTTGCGAAACAAAACAAACTTTGCTAGCTATTATATTCTTCTTCGTGCTTGCCCCCTCCCTTTACCTGGAGACACAAAAGCATGGGAGCCGAAGGAATTAAAGGGTGGGTTTCTCACACGTTGGTAGTGCCAACATGGCACAGCTCTGGGCCGGGTTATCTCCAGGACCGTCTCTTCCTAAGGACATCTGCCCATCCTACTAGATCAGATAGGGTGGGTGTCAGGTTTCGATGTCATCTCAAATAAATTGCACTCCCAAACAATTAATATTTGCTGAAATATTCCATTTATTGAGTACGACAGATCTGGCCCCGACTTCGTCGTAGCCGATACTAACCCTCTGATCCCCAAACCCTTCCCTTTCCGTTCCCCAATTCTCATCTTCTCATTGGCCATCTTCCAAGTCAGTCTCCCCAGCTTCTGACCTCACCCCACAGGAATGTTCCCCCCTCCCATCCCATCTCCTAGGGGATATTATCTACAGAGAAAATAAGTAGGTGAAAAGTCAAGCCTCGTCTTTTTATGGCAGCATCAGAATGCTGACAGTGGGCATGATCCTATTCCTTTCCCTTCAGCTCTGGTATCTTATGGAAGTTAGGAGGCGTGATCTTTCCATGCAGACCTGCCCTATGGAACACCCTTCCCTCTGGAGATCCCAGAAGTCACCATAAAGCACTGTAGATCTGGCTTTGGCCCCCAAGTGCTGGGACAGATAGTAAACTGGATTTGGTTGGGATCAGTGTATCTTGTCTACAATAGTCACCAATCAACTAGATTTCCTTTGAATCTGAGTCACTGATTTCCAGTCCAGGTTCAGGCATAAGTCTTATGAGGAGGAACTTCTCAACTACGTAACAGAAAAAGAAAGTTTAAAAAAAAGACCTCCAGTCTTACATCTGCTTCGTTTTTTCCAGGATGGATGACTATCTGGCATCATTCAGCTGGAGAGCTCAGGTGGTGGGTAAGTCTTTTTTTTTTAATAGATACTTTATTGAGGTTTTTTACAAACAAAACAGAAATAAAAATAAAAAAATAAAAATAGAAAAAAAAAAGAGGAACAAAACATTCAGACAAAAACATAAAACATATAAGTATAATAACATTTTCAGTTACTATCAGATGTACAGTGTTTTAACTATTTACATAAATAATACTTGGTGATATTTCAGCTCACTTTTAATCAATATTTTGCACACCTTTAGGTCTTCCTTTCATTTTATCATGCAACCACTTATACCACCTTTCCCACACCAAATAATAAACTATCTTCTCATCATTTAATTCATAGGTTAATTTAGTCATCTCTGCGCACTCGAGTATTTTCTTAATTGTAAGCTCTTCTGGTGGTTGAGTTTTCTCTTTCCAGTACTGTGCATATGCCAATCTGGCGGCTGTAATTATATGGATCATTAAATGTACCACTTCCTTTCTATATGGCTTCTTTATTATTCCCAGGAGGAAAATCTCTGGTGTTAATTCAATATCTTCATCTATTATTTCATTTAACCACCTCCTAATTTTATTCCAGTATCCTTTCGCTTCCGGGCATGTCCACCACATGTGAAAGAAGGTGCCTTGACCATGGCCACATTTCCAACAGTTGGGGTGTATATTGGGATATATTTTTGCTAGTCTGGCCGGGGCTAAATACCATCTATGGAACATTTTGTAATGATTTTCCTTGTATGTCACCGCTCTGGTCAATTTAAGATTCCTGTTCCATGCCTCCTCCCATTCTCCAAAATTTATGTCACGCCCTATATTTTTCTCCCAAGCAATTATTTGGTTCTTTGTGACTTCTTCAAACTTATCGTCGCCTAGTAAGTAATTGTATAGTTTTGCCAGGATCTTTTTATTTGTTCCCAACAGGACTTTATCCAATCCATTTGGTCCAAATTCTAAACCGTATTGTTCTTTATCTCTCTGGTATCTGGATTTGACTTGTAAGTAGGACCACCAATCTAGGATTATTCCTTGCTCTCGTAAGGTGTCATTTGATTTAAGCCTCCCTCCTTCGTCTAAGATATCTTTATATCTGCCCATTTTCTCCCTCTCCCACCTATTGGGGTGGGTCAGGGCCTCCATCGTTGAGAGCCAATTTGGGGTTTTCTTGTAATATTTTTGCCTGATCTGGGTCCATGTTTGTATCAGGGAGTCTCTGATTTTATGTCTATGGAAATGTGTCTTCCTTTTCTTCTCCATGTCCCAAATGTGGGCGTGCCACCCTTTTTGCAAGTCATGACCTTCTAGGGTAAGTATCCTCTCGTTTTCCAAGGTGATCCAATCCCTTATCCAGACTAGCTTAGCTGCCCTGTAGTATGTTTGCCAGTCCGGGAGTCCAAATCCGCCTATGTCTCTTTTGCCCCTTAAAATTTTAATGGAAAATCTCGGTTTTTTCCCTTCCCATATAAATTCTCTGATAATTTTGTCTAGTTCTAGAAAAAATTTTTTGTCTAAATGTATCGGTATATTTTGGAATAAGAATAATATTCTAGGGAGGATGTTCATCTTAATTGTGGCTATCTTGCCCAATAGTGATAATCTTATTTTTTTCCATCTGTCTAAGTCTTGTTTCATTTTTCTGATTAGGGGAATATAATTATCGTCTTTCAGGGTCGAACATCTTGATGTAATCCAAATTCCTAGGTATTTAATTTTTTTGGCTACCTGTAATCCTAATACTTCTTCTATCTCGTTTATCTGGCTCTCTGTTATGTTCTTGATCAATACTTTGGTTTTAGTTTTATTCAATATGAAACCTGCCACCTCTCCATATTTACTTAGTTCCTCTAGTACTTTTGGTCCCGATTCTATGGGGTCTTCGAGGATTAGAGCTACGTCGTCCGCAAATGCTTGCGTCTTGTAGGTCTCCTTCCTGATCTTCAATCCTTTTATTTCCTCATTGGTTCTGATTTTCCGTAGAAGAACTTCTAGGGCCAAAATGAACAATAGTGGGGATAGGGGACAGCCTTGCCTTACTCCCTTACTAATTTGGAATGTTTTGGTCCTATCCCCATTCAGGTGGTGGGTAAGTCTATCCCAAATGTATTTTTTTTTTTTTTTTAATGGAGCAAACGGGAACTTATTGGATACGGCAAAACAAATCTGAGATTGATTTTAGAACATTTCTTTTGAACTAAGCAATGCTATTTTCGTAAACATGGGGCTTGTCTAGTGATATAAACTCTATTAATAAAGAAAAATATCTGTAGTCGAATGAGGGGTTCTTGGTGCTCTCTGACCTCGGCTGTTTCCTTGCAGATGTTTCATTAACCCAAACTAGATAATATCATCAGTGCTAGTGTAAAATCTGTAAGTGTAAAAGTGTGAAATGCCACCCTTGAAAGACTATCCCCAAATTATATAGAGTGGAGTGGTTTCATTCTAGTCCAGTGTTTCTCAACCTTTGAAGCTTGAAGATGGATGGACTTCAACTCCCAGAATCCCCCAGCCAGCGCTGCTGGCTGGGGGATTCTGGGAGTTGAAGTCCACCCATCTTCAAGCTATCAAGGTTGAGAAACACTGTTCTAGTCCATTATGCTCCTTAGTGATGGACAGAGAATTTATGTGATGGGCATTGAGTCTTCTTTCTTACTCAACTCACCATGGCCATCTCACTATGGCCATCTCACCATAGCAATAGCACTTAGACTTATATACCGCTTCACAGTGTTTTTACAGCCCTCTCTAAGCAGTTTACAGAGTCAGCATATGTTGCCCCCAACAATCTGGGTCCTCGTTTTACCCACCTTAGAAGGATGGAAGCCTGATGAGATTTGAACTGCCAAATTGCAGGCAGCCGGCAGTCAGCAGAAGTAGCCTGCAGTACTGCACTCTAACCACTGCACCACCGTGACTCATCTCACCATGGCCATCTCACTGCAGCCAACCCTCACTGCAGCCAACTTGCCATGGGACAATTCCACGCAGGATAATTTGATGCAATAAATGTTAACCGTCACTGTTTCTTTGACATTATTTGCAGTGACAAAAATGGAAAGAATATAGAAGAAACAGTGGGAAATAGTGTTTATTGTTTTGAGTTATCTCACATGGATTGTCACTCAGTAAGTTGTCCCATGTCCAGTTGGCTGCAGCGAGATGGCTGTGGTGAGGTGGCTTTCCCTGGGTTGGCCACAGTGAGTTGTCTTAGACTCATTTTTTGTATCCCTTCAAGGATTTCAGGTTATCCTACAATGCTTTTCCCCATGCTTCAAGAGTTGGTTTAGAGATACCAAGACACATAAGACCGTCCCGTAGTTGTTGGATTAGGATTTACATTCTAATTCCTCTGGCTAAACCTCAAAGCATTTCATGCAAATACTTGCCTTTTTATAGATGCCGATTCCATTTGTTCTCTTTGTGAAGAAGATGAGGCTGGTGGAGATACTCTCAATTAAGACCACTGCACAAGATCAGTGGTGGGACTGAATGTTTCCCAAATCTTAGGAATTACATTTATCTCTCAGACTGCATGCCAAAAATATACTTAGTCTAATATTAAAAAGAAATCAGCATCTGCAAATTGCCCGCCTTTAATTCTGAAGTTTGTGCCGCTCGAAAAATACAACCAGACTATTTGCTTATCTTACATTGCCTGACTGCTATTATGAGGCCTTTTAAATGTTTGTATTAGCTGAGTTTGAAGCACTGACTAATATTCTCGTTGAGTCTAATCACACAACTGCAGGAAGATCTGTGTGATTGTGTTTTTCTTGTGTTATTTCAAACATAAATTGGATAACAAAGCCAGAAGACTGAGCAAGGGACCTAAAATTATACGTTTATATATAAACACATGGCTCATATAATTCTCCTGTGTATTTGAAGGAAATTAGGTAAAATATTTGAACATTGGAATGCCCAGCCTGGTGCTTTGGTTGGTTTTGCAGGTGGCATCTCAATGTCTTATTTTATGTATGTATGTATGTATGTATGTATGTATGTATGTATGTATGTATGTATGTATGTATTTATTTATTTATTTATTTATTTATTTATTTATTTATTTATTTATTTATTTATTAAATTTTTATACCGCCCCCTCTCCCGAAGGACTCGGGGCGGTGAACAGCCAAAATTAAAAACATACAATACAAATATTAAAATACTTTAAAACGAAATTAAATTTATCTTTGGCTTCCCCAATTTAAAACCCCTTACCCATAAAATTCCCCAATTAAAAGATTTTTAACCCAGCCCGGCTTGCTGAAATAAAAAAGTCTTCAGGGCCCGGTGGAAGGTCCGGAGGTCCGGGATCAGTCGTATCCCTGGGGGTAGCTCATTGCAGAGGGCGGGTGCCCCCACAGAGAAGGCTCTTCCCTGGGGGATCGCCAGCCGACATTGCCTGACACCCTGAGGAGGCCCTCTCTGTGGGAGCGTATTGGCCGGTGGGAGGTTATCGGAGGCAGAAGGTGGTCTCATAAATAACTGGGCCCTAAGCCATGGAGTGCTTTGAAGATGAGAACCAATACCTTGAAGCGCACCTGGAAGACCACTGGAAGCCAATGCAGCTCGCGCAAGAGAGGTGTCACGTGGGAGTGCCATGTCGCCCCCATAAGTACCCGCGCGGCCGCATTCTGCACCAGTTGGAGCCTCCGAGTGCTCCTCAAGGGAAGCCCCATGTAGAGAGCATTGCACTGAACTTGCTGTTCAGCCAAAAGATCTCCTCTTTGTCACTCAACGTTTAATCCCCCCCTCCCTTTAACCAGGATTAAGACATTGGTGGAGGTGAAGGTCCACTGGCATCTATTTGGCTACAATTGGTAATGGATATTCATTATCATGAAACAACAGTGCTTGAAGATGACAAAAAAGATATTCCCATTGAGCTTGGAGGGTGGGTGGTAACGTCATCTGTGCTATGCTGTGCAATGAAACATCTGCAAGAAAAGCACCAAGCTCATGCTGGACTGATGGAACTGCTATTTTCTCAAAGGGGAAGTTGAAAATATATCTCCAGTGAAGGAACAGTACAGAATAACAGAGTTGGAAGGAACTTCGGAGGTCTTCTAGTCCGGGGGGTCTCCAATCTTGGCAACTTTAAGACTTATGGACTTCAACTCCCAGAATTCCTCAGCCAGCTGGCTGAGGAACTCTGGGAATTGAAGTTCACAAGTCTTAATGTTGCCAAGGTTGGAGATCCCTGTTCTAGTCCAACCCCCTGTTCAAGCAGGAGGCCCTATACCATTTCAGGCCAATGGTTGTCCAATCTTTTCTTAAAAAACTTCAGTGTTGGAGCATCTACAACTTCTAGAGCACCAAGGACCCCTCATTTCAACCCTGAGCTACAGATATTCTCCTTTACTGGTTACCAAAAAAACATTGAGGGTTTTTTTGGGGGATGGAGATCCAGAGATATTCAGGCAATAAAATGGAATGGTGCATTGACGGTCTTTGAATAAGCCGCTTTAGGTTTTCCTAAGTCAACCTTCTCAACCATTTTTCAATGGAATATTACTACATTTAGATCAACTTCTAATTACCCAAACAACATTCTTTTTTTGACTATTATACAAGCTTTTGGACATTCAGCTCAAGTGATATTGAAAAAAGAAAATTGGAGAAGTACATTTCTAGAAGGCGCAGGAAATTCATTTTAAGTGTCATTTAAAGAAAGACCTGGAAATTGGAGTGGTTGGTTTAAAAAAAAAATAAGAAGGTCCCCAAGCATTAAACACCTGCGGGATAGAATCTTTGGAGGAAATTAACTCACAACTACAAAAATGAAAGGAAAGAATGGAGTGAAGAAGAACAGAGGGGCAGGAAGTGATTTGAAACAATTGCTTTTGCAGCATTAATGAAGTTTATATGTTAATGTTTTCCTATTAATGAGATGAATGTCACGCTGTCTGCAGTCTTTTGAAAAACAACTCCAGATTTGTAATAATCTTTTCCCCTCTGTGTCTTTCTAGTACACACAAGGTTTTCTTCCCTTTTTACTTTGCAATTGAATCTGTAATTTTCAGGATGAAATTGAAAAAGAAATGCCCTAGCCCAGAGGTCTTCAAGCTTGGCAGCTTTAAGACTTGTGGACTTCAACTTCCAGAATTCTCCAGCCAGCATAGCTGAAGTCCACAAGTCTTAAAGTTGCCAAGTTTGAAGACCTTTGCCCTAACCATTCAAGATTCACGGGGGAATCACATTGGAAGATGGGGGAAGAGGTCCGACCAGGGTTGGGTAAGGGACAGCTTATCCTGCAGCAGGAATGTCGGTAAAGCAATAGGCTCAGCAGAGACCCTCCCTAGTCTCTTCAGATGTAAAGGAGACGGGAGAAATATATTTTCAGACTTGCAAGATTCTGTTAATGCAACCTTAGGAGCAACCAGGATAATTAGGGGACTGAAGACTAAAACATATGAGGAACAGTTGCAGGAACTGGGCATGGCTAGTCTAGTGAAGAGAAGGACCAGGGGAGACATGATAGCAGTCTTCCAATATTTGAGGGGCTGCCACAGAGAGGAGGGGGTCAAGCTATTTTCCAAAGCACCTGAAGGCCAGACAAGGAATAATGGATGGAAACTGATCAAGGAGAGATTCAACCTGGAAATAAGGAGAAATTTTCTGACAGTGAGAACAATCAACCCATGGAACAGAAGTTGCCTTCGGAAGTTGTGGGAGCTTCATCACTGGAGGCTTTCAAGAAGAGATTGGACTGCCATTTGTCAGAAATGGTGTAGGGTCTCCTGCTTGGGTGAGAGGTTGGACGAGATGATCCCTTCCAACTCTGTTAATCTGTTATATCTATTAAAAATTGTGGTGGTGTTTCTTGTCTGGACACAATGCATATGTTAGCAAAATCTTCAAAAACTGAGATTTTGAAGGGGTGGGGTGGGGGAAGTATCTTTCTTGTTCAGAAATTGCACATGGCAGAGTGTCCTCCCCTGAATGTGACTGTGGGGCTCCTCGTCAGACACTAGATCACATGGTGACTAGCTGCCATTTGAGAACTTAAAGGTAAAGGTTCCCCTTTGCACATATGTGCCAGTTGTTCCCAACTCTAGGGGGCAGTGCTCATCTCCTTTTCAAAGCTGAAGAGCCAGCGCTGTCCGAAGACGTCTCCGTGGTCATGTGGCTGGCATGACTCAATGCCAAAGGCGCACGGAACGCTGTTACCTTCCCACCAAAGGTGGTCCCTATTTTTCTACTTGCATTTTTTACATGCTTTCGAACTGCTAGGTTGTCAGAAGCTGGGACAAGTAACTGGGAGCTCACCCCATTACGCGGCACTAGGGATTCAAACCAGTGGTGAAATCCAATTTTTTTTTACTACCAGTTCTGTGGGCGTGGCTTGGTGGGTGTGGCAGGGGAAAGATACTGCAAAATCTCCATTCCCACCCCACTCCAAGGGAAGGATATTGCAAAATCCCCATTCCCTCCCCACTCCTGGGGGAAGGATATTGCAAAATCTCCATTCCCAGCCCACTCTGGGATCAGCCAGAGGTGGTATTTGCCGGTTCTCTGAACTACTCAAAATTTCCGCTATCTGTTCTCCAGAACTTGCCAGAACCTGCTGGATTTCACCCCGATTCAAACTGCTGAACTGCCAACCTTTTGACTGACAAGCTCAGTGTCTTAGCCACTGACCCCCACATCCCTTGTTTGAGAACTTATACAGGAGGAAAAGCAGATTTTCTCCAATTAACAAATAATGTGCTTAGTTGGATAAATGATCTAAATATTAACATATAGAAAGCTTATTCTATTTCCATGAAGCAACATATTTTAAAGTGTAACATGGTATAATATATAACTCCTTGAATTTCTTATACTTTACAAAACTAACCACATTTCTCCATCATATGTGCATTGTATTACAACAGAATAACAGAGTTAAAAGGGACCTTGGAGGTCTTCTAGTCCAACCCCCTGCTCAGGGAAGAAACCCTGTACCATTTCAAACAAATGGTTGTCCAATGTCTTCTTAAAAACCTCCAGTGTTGGAGCATTCACAATTTCTGGAGGCAAGTTGTTCCACTGATTAATTGTTCTAACTGTCAGGAAATTCCTCCTTAGTTCTAGGTTGCTTCTCTCCTTGATTAGTTTCCATCCATTGCATCTTGTCTTGCCTTCTGGTGCTTTGGAGAATAGCTTGGCCCCCTCTTCTTTGTGGCAGCCCCTGAGATATTGCAATGCTGCTCCCATATCACCCCTACCCCTAAAGAAGTAGACATAAGCAATTCCAGCAACCGTTGTTTATATGTTTTAGCATCCAGTCCACCAATAGTCTTTGTTGCGCTTCTCTGTACTCTTTCTAGAGTCTCAACATTTTTTTTTTACATTGTGGCAACCAAAATGGGACCAAAAATTACTATGTTCTCCTTCTACAGTATAAATCCTTATTATTGCTATCCATGCATTTCATGCCATATGCTAAATAAATAAATGCACATGGCATGCATGCATCAAGTTAAGATATCAGCAAGTCAGTGTGCTTTGGATCTATAGTATTCAATCAGAATACAGAACAGAGCTGGAAGTAGGGGTGAAATCCAGCAGGTTCTGACAGGTTCTGGAGAACCGGTAGCAGAAATTTTGAGTAGTTTGGAGAACTGGCAAATACCACCTTTGGCTGGCCCCAGAGTGAGGTGGGAATGGAGATTTTGCAATATCCTTCCCCTGCCACGCCCACCAAGCCACACCACACTCACCAAGCCACGCCCACAGAACTGGTAGTAAAAAAAATTGGATTTCACTGCTGGCTGGAAGGGATCTTGAAGGCCTTCTAGCTCAAGCAAGAGAGACCCTCTGCCATTTCAGACAAGTGGCTGTCCAGTCTCTGCCTCCAGTGATGAAACCCACACAGCTTCTGAAGGCAAACTTCCACTGGTTAATCGTTTTCACTGTTAGAAAGTTTCTCCTTAATTCCACGCTCCAGTATGCTTAATGTTATTGGCGTTCTTTTAATGGTGATGTTCAGATAACCAGTTAGAAGTAAAAGACACACATAGATGATTGCTTTCCAGTGCTTGCTGGATTTAGTCCTATGTTTTCCAGGCTCTACCAGACATCCAAATGAAACATCCAAATGAAAAGCATTTATAGACCTCCTCCACAGATGTGCTGTTGATGATATTTGATGGCTCCTGCTTCAGTGGGAACATAGCTCCACACCATTCGGCTTGATTTATGAAGCCAAAAATGAGATGTCCAAGGGTAAAGAAGGAAAGAGGAGCATAAGACTCAACGGTAATTTCTCACCTACTTGACAGAGCAATTTATGGTTGATCTTCAAACCTTCAAAATGTCCCCTTAATCTCCTGACAAGTGATTTAACAAATGTTTTGAATTACTCTCATATATACAGAAAAGATGGTTATTGACTTTACACTGATTCTTCCCATCCCACTATAACAGGGAGGCATTATATGCCTAAATATGTTCTCTGGATTTCACAATTCTACCGTCAATTGGAAAATGAACTTTCATTTTTCTCCATTTCCATTCACCAAATGCTTTGAAAATCTTTCAGAATTCCTTTAAGTCAGAGGTCTTCAAACTTGGCAGCTTTAAGACTTGTGGACTTCAATTCCCAGAATTCTCCAGCCAGCTGGCTGGAGAATTCTGGAAGTTGAAGTCCACAAGTCTTAAAGCTGCCAAGTTTGAAGACCTCTGGTTTAAACCAATGAAGTTATGCTCTGTCTTCAATTGGGATGTTTTCTCCTTCATGTCATATGGTGACCACACAATGCATCCTGTTCAGATGATATTTACATCACGGATGGGTCATTCCAGAGTGGGATGAGGGAGATGACAGGATGAGCTGGAAGCAGTAAGCCATTGCCTGCACTTAAAGTACCTCAACATAGCTGGCTGGAGAATTCTGCGAGTTGAAGTCCACAAGTCTTAAAGCTGCCAAGTTTGGGGACCCCTGTTTTAGGTGGCGGTTTAAAACTTCTTTTATTATGAAAAGTGGCAAAAGTTGGCTTTTTCGTTCTTTTTTTTTTCTTTTCCTTGTTCCGCTCCCCGTTTCTATACAGCTCTTCAGTCATCGTGACCATCCAAAAGTCCTCATCTGGTTAAAAAAATAAATAAAAAATCTGTAAACCTTACTTCATAAAGAATGAGAAAGCTTGAACAAATTGCAGGAATTTTCAGTACTGCCCTGTGGGGGATGTTCTCCTACACAGCCAAACTCACTGAAATGCACACAACCGTTACAAAAATCCCTCCTGTGATTCATTTACAGCAGCCTGTCTCCTGTTGTCCATTCCTTCATACATGCATTCTCCTTGAAGTTCAAAATTGCTGGTCTCCTGTGCTGATAGTTTCAGACACAGGTGGCAAGAAGAGTGAGTAGGCAGCCAGGAGTCATATATCGAAAAAGCTCTGAGAGATCATGTAATATTGTATCATCTTCCAGCACTTTTCTTTTTGTAACTGTTTATGAATTGTCATAATAATTATTACGGTCATTTGTTGCGATGTTATATAGGCAACAGTGTTATATGCACCATACACATATTTTTCTTCTGTTATTTAGTTAGGCAGAATAAAATAAAAGATAGAATAATAATACAATAACAGAATTGGAAGGGACTTTGGAGGTCTTCTAGTCCAACCCTCTGCTTAGGCAGGAAACCCTACACCACTTCAGATAAATGATTATCCAACATTGTCTTAAAAACTTCCAGTGTTGGAGCATTTACAACTTCTGGAAGCAAGTTGTTCCACTGATTAATTGTTCTAACTGTCAGGAAATTTCTCCTTATTTTAAGTTGCTTCTCTCCTTGATGAGTTCCCACCCATTGCTTCTTCTTCTACCCTCAGGTGCTTTGGGGAATAGCTTGACTCCCTCTTCTTTGTGGCAGCCCCTGAGATATTGGAAGACTGCTATCATATCTCCCCTAGTCCTCGTTTTCATTAAACTAGACATACCCAGTTCCTGCTACCGTTCTTCATATGTTTTAGCTTCCAGATAATTTAACCAGTATTCTTTTACAAAGAAATCTCGTCTTTCTTTAAGCTACAATAGATTATTGTAAGAGGGCAGAGTGTTTACTTTGACCCAGACAAGACCAATCACATTTTAAGTGGTTGAAATAGATTCAAGGCTGCTGAGATGCATCAAAATGAAGATTCCAGAAAATCTGGGATATCTGCATACACCATGCTTTACTTCAAGGGTGGTTCCAGCTAAATCAAAGATCAATTGTTCCTTCCTCCTATCAGTGACAGACCTGATATAAACCTTTAGCAAGTGACAAATTTGACGCATTAGAAGCCAAGCCTATTAACCTGCCTAATAATTTTGCTCATATTTTGAGTTGCGGAGAAGGGCAGATGCCCATAGTTTCTCCTTCTTTGAGCCGGAAGAAAAACAGTTAAAAAAAACCCTGCCATTCAGATCAATAGTTTTGTTCTTTCCAAGCACCTGGGAGGAACTGCAGTTCTCTGCTTACATAGGTTGAGCAACTGGAGGAATTCACGTCTCTCCTTATCTTCTGACCTTGGATGGTCAAGGACCTTCTGAGACACAGAATTCCTCCCTTCTTTACTGATCTCATCCACTGATTGCCATGTCTGAGTATGGCAGTACTAACAAACTGAGTACAAAGTACTAACAAAAAAGACAAATATTTGAAATATGTCCTCTAGTAACAACAAAATCCAATGATTCATTGGCTTTCATGAACCAGCAGTGACATCTGGAATCTCCAAACCTTTTGATCTTTTTATACCGAGTCCAGTGTGGCAACGACTGATTGTCACAACAATAAAGCAAATGATTGTAAGTTCTTCATTGTGTCTCTTGTCCTGTAGAAGTATTGTTGATATGATCTTCTTATTTCCATGTTTGTTGGACCCACATTGTTAGAAAAATGCTTTGTCTGAAAAAAGGAGTTTTCTGAGCAACATAGTTTACCTTTTCTTTCATTCAGGATGTTTATTTTATTTTCTCATCTGGTGTTTTCTGGTGGTCCCTCAACTATAATCCAGGCTCACCTCTGTTTGTATTCTTCAAGATCAACTACTTCCTAAGGGGATAGTATACCAGTGGTAAAATTCAATTTTTTTTTACTATCAGTTCTGTGGGCATGGCTTGATGGGCATGATGTGGCTTGATGGGCGTGGCTTGGTGGGCATGGCAGGGGAAGGATACTGCATAATTTCCATTTCCACCCCACTCCAGGGGAAGGATATTGCAAAATCTCCATTCCCTCCCCACTCCTGGGGGAAGGATATTGAAAAATCTCCATTCCCACCCCACTTTGGGACCAGCAGTTTTTGCCGGTTCTCTGAACTACTCAAAATTTCTGCTACCAGTTCTCCGAACTACTCAAAATTTCTGCTACTGGTTCTCCAGAACCTGCTGGATTTCACCCCTATAGATACATGACAAACTATTACAAGTCCCAGAACCCAGTGGCTCAGAAAATAGTCTACTGTGTGCTCTTGATATTGTGCACTGTTCCCATGCTTTCTTCCTACAATGGTTGCAAAGTTATTAGTGGCTCTTTTTCTGTATCCAGTAATTCGAATGCTCATGATAGTCATGATTAGGTAGTCATGGTAGGATAGTATGTAGGAGATGAGATTACCTACTTTTAAGTTACTTTCCAACAGACCCTGTTGGAAGTGACAACCAACAGTGAGTGATCTCTAAAGTATGCAGGCAGTATACATCTCCAATGTATAGCCTACTGTATACCATTATTCTCATATCTCATCACAAATAGAGACTCCATATAATTTCCCAACACATACCTTCAATGGAGATGGATTCTCTATTATAGAATAGAATAGAATAGCATTTTTTATTGGCCAAGTGTGATTGAACACACAAGGAATTTGTTTTAGTGCATAAGCTCTCAGGGTACATAAAAGAAAAAATACATTCATCAAGAATCATAAGGTACAACACTTAATGATCGTCATAGGGTACAAATAAGCAATCAGGAAACAATATCAATATAAATCGTAAGGATACAAGCAACAAAGTTACAGTCATGCAGTCATAAGTGGAAGGAGATGGGTGGTGGGAATGATGAGAAGATTAATAGTAGTGTAGACTTAGTAAATAAACACACACCTTCAATGGAGATGGATTGTCTATTATCTATTGTCCATCACATGATGATGGGACACTTGCAGACTTCTACAATTTACGACCTGCTAAATTGAAAGTTCAACTCAGTAGGCAATTAACCAAATCTGCCTTTCCTTAAGAAGTCCAGAGAATCACTCACATTCCTCTTGATGAGCAGAAGTCATGCCCACCTGTACACACAGTCTGATAGACTCAACTTTTCAGTGGAAGATGTAGCTTTCCTGAAATGGTCTAGATAAAATGGGATGATTTCTTGGGCATTTCACTAGAGGAAAATCTCATAATCAAAGCTGGTTTGGAAGACAAATCATCTTCCTCACATCCAATTCTGTCACAGCAAGATGTTTTGAGAAAAGCTTTCTGCCCAGCACTGCTACCTGATCTGTGTAATAAAAGAGGAATTCATCCCAGCATCCTGTCAATATGCTCTAAAATTCACTTTAAGAGATGAAAGGTGTCATATTTATACAGATGACTTTCTGATGTGGTGGAAGCAACAACAAATACTTGGAGCTAAAAGAGGAAAACCTCTGCGGGAAACAAAGGAGAAAGATAAGTCAGTTCAACTTTTCATTCTAACCTCATTACTGTCTGAATGCAGAGTTGAAAGGTTATTCATATTTCTCATTTGGAGTACTGGTCATTGCCTGGGTTGCTTCCCTCTCCGTTTCAGAAGTGCTCAAGTTTATTCAGGAAGGGATGGTTGCTGGTTGCGAAATGGTGACTTCTTGCAAATTGTGATGGTTAAAAGTGGGTCAGGGGTCAGGAATGTAAGAGATAAATAGTTAAAAATAATCTCTGCCTTCCTCCTCCTTGCCCCTTATACAGTGTTTCTACTGGAATTCTTTTGAATCAATACAGTAGCAGCCAAAATTGTAGAAAATCTTTGGGAAAAGTGTATTTTCTAAAACTAGCTAATAACACCACTTTTTTGGGGGGAGTAGTACCATAAAATTATATATCAATGGAAAGATAATTGAATCAAGGATGTAATGCACTAAGTTTTATGAAGGATTTGCTATTAGAATAGCAGCTACAGTATAAAGAAGAAAAGTTAATCCTTCGTTGGGTAACCTTTAGCATGAATGACGGCCTTACAACGTCTTCCCATGGAGTGAACCAAGTCTTTTAGTTCTGTTGCTGTGATAATGTGAAACCAAGATTGAATGATTGCTTCTATTAACTGGGTTTTATTGCTGGGTCGCTTCTGAGTAACAAGTTCATTTAGTCGGCTCCATTGATTTTCAATTGGGTTAAGGTCTGGGCTATTCCCAGGCCATTCCAGCAGTGGAATAGGATTATCTCAAAGAAACTCCCCCCCCCCAAAAGTGGTATTATTAGCCATCAAACCTCAAAAATACACTTTTCCCAAAAGGTTTCCACAATTTTGGCCACTATTGTACATGTTATTTAAAAAATGATTTCAGCATCAGCATACTGATATTATCTTATGCTATAAAAATTAACACCAAATTATTTCACATTAAGTGAGTGGAATATTTGCTTGTTGTCTTTCCTATGAGAGTGAGACTGTCACAGGAGAGGATAACCCACCATCTTGGATTACTTTCTTTAGACCTCCTATCAGTTCTCTTAGGTTTTCAACATTTGCCGCCAGTTGTTGTTAAGAGCTAGGGTAATTTTAGCCTGCTTTTGTGCACAAAAGATAATGGGACTAACAGTCATAATAATGAAAAAAATAAATAGTTGAAATTTGATTTTAAAAACCTCCCCTCTGCCCAATGGTAGGAGAAGGCCTACCAAGGGACAGTATAAGGATAAGGATTCGGCGGTTCGAATCTCTAGTACAGGTCTTCTGCGTGAGCAGGGGGTTGGACTAGATGACCTCCAAGGTCCCTTCCAACTCTGTTACTGTAATGTCAGAGTTTGCTGCACACATAATCAGACACACAAATAATTCTGCAGGATTCAATTTACATATAAAAAACTTCTTTATATACAATACCATACAGCAGAAATCAGCATACAAAATCAGGAACACAGAAGCCATATTCATAGAAGCAAGTCATTTTTTTTAAAAATTTGATTTATATGCCGCCCTTCTCCGAAGACTCAGGGCGGCTTACAATGTGCTCAGCAATAGCCTTCATTCTTTTGTATATTTATACAAAGTCAGCTTATTGCCCCCACAACTGGGTCCTCATTTCACCTACCTTAGAAAGGATGGAAGGCTGAGTCAACCTTGAGCCTTGGCGAGATTCGAACCCTGCAGTAATTGCAGGCAGCTGGTCTTAATAACCAGCTTAATAACAGGGTGCCTTAAACCCCTGTACTACCAAGTCATTACAGAGTAGAGAGAGACAGAGGCTAATATATTGTATAGAGGCACCCATTACAGAGGCCAAACTAACTCTTATATACAGTTCAGCAAGTCTAAGCCACGCCCAGACTCCAAACTGTCTCTCATGGCCCCATACAAACAAATACTACGTTTCAGTTTCCAAACAGTTCCCATTGTCTGACCTGTTACCTATTCCAGTCTATGAATATTCATACTATGACAGATAATGTAGGATCCACCTCTCTGTTTTGGCTTTAACCGTAGTTCTCTTTTTTCTCCACCACATCTTTCCAAGTAGATAATGCAGCTCAGAATATTTGGGAATTTGGAGGATTGTTTTTTCAGTTGCTTGAGGTGCTCTTCCCTCAAACGTCCACTGCCTGAATTTTTAAGCAGAAAATGCTTGAGGTCCTTTCTTCTCCCGTGCCAGTCAACAGCTGTTTTGACTGATATTTGTTGGGCCGGAAGAGAAGTCAAGATCCAAGGAGAATTTGGGGAACCTTTCAATCAAAGTCTGAGCTGCTGTGCTCTGCAACAGAGTGGGAATCTGCCATTTTCACTGTGAAGTGGAAATGGAGATTTATTTCAAGCAGCAAGCTGAAGAAGAACGAAAAAGACATCATCAACATCATGTCAAAAGGAGCAGAAATTCTAATTAATTTGAGGACCAGGCCAAAGGGGTGGGCAGAGAAGCAAGCTGGCATGCTGATGCCACTTCTGAAATCCTGAAATTCAGAGGCCCCTCTCTTGCAACGCTAACTCTGAAGATGAATCAGAATGATTTATAAGGGTTCAGCCCAGCCTGACAATGCAGTAACAGGTAAGGCTATCAAATGCCTCCAGCTCTTCAGCTTCACAAGAGGCTTCCAGCAGAAAAGGAGGTGATCAACGGCATGGATTTCCTCAGGCAAACTATCAACACACCGAGCAGGCAAGCTATGGCGTCCATTCCTCATAAACAACAGGAAGGTGGAGAGAATGGCTGCAGGGAAATTGATGTTCCTGTGAGCTCATCCTGCTGGCTGGAATCCCACCTTGTTGATCTCTCATCTCCCATTTTTGTTTTGACTGCAGTCAAAAACACTCAAGAAATCTGGAATAGGCTTGGTCAAAGCTCATAGACTACAGTCCAGGCATGTTTTTTACTGAACCGGAAAAGCACAAAACCAAATAAAACGAGAGTGTTCGTGGAATCAGCACATACATTTTCAAAAATAAAAGGAAATAATAAAATAAAATAAAATTCACGTCTTTCCCTCCCACTCCATAATGTTAGAAGTAATTTTGTAAACTGCATCATTACTGCTACAGGTTTCCACACCTGAAAGCCACCAATCCTTCTCCAAGTCTCTGGTTGGTTTTTCCAAAGCAGCAGATGGTACTGGTTGTAGCAAATTCATGCTACAAAGGTATAAAAACATGAATTAGAAATTCATCAAAGGGATCTATAGACCCAGCCCCCAAACTATCCATGAACTTTAAGCTAGGAAATGTGGCATTAGCTGGACAGACAATTTCTTATCCATAGCTAGACTTCAAAGTTTTAGGGATCAATTTGATCTTATTTATACCACTTGATATATGGGACACAGTGGCTCAGTATTGCTAAGATGCTGAGATTGTCGATCGAAAGGTTGGCAGTTCAGCAGTTCGAATCTCCAGTGTCGCATAATGGGATGAGTTCCCGTTACTTGTCCCAGCTTCTGCCAACCTAGCAGTTCGAAAGCACATAAAAAATGCCAGTAGAAAAATAGGGACCACCTTTGGTGGGAAGGTAACAGCGTTCCATGCACCTTTGGCATTTAGTCATGCCAGCCACATGACCATGGAGACATCTTCGGACAGCGCTGGCTCTTTGGCTTTGAAACAGAGATGAGCACCGCCCCCTGGAGTCAGGAACAACTAGCACATATGTGCGAGGGGAACCTTTACCTTATACCACTTGATCCTAAAGGTGTGGAGATGTTCATTGTTCAAAGCAAATTTTTCTGACTGTGTCTCATAATAATTTACAGGAGAGAGAAAGAGAAGAGAAAGAGAGAAAGAGAGAAGGAGAGAAAGAGAGAGAAAAGAAGATGATTGTGTTGGTGATAGTGATGACACTTTCAAATATATGAGAACCTAGACAAAATCTGTTAGCAATGTCTAAGGAATATTGTAATGGGGCATTTTACCCTGTGCTCTTGGCCAGTCTTTCAAAAAATGATATTGTCCACATCAATAATCCCAATCCAAAGGTTATTTGAAGATTCAAGATGATTAATCTGAAATGGAATGGATTTAGAGGGCAACTAGTTGGAAAAAAGACTTTTTCATCAAGGGTTGTTTCAGGAAATGTGACCTCTTTCATGAGAATCTTTAAGTAACTCCATAAAGCACAGAGTGAATATTCATAATAAGATAAAGAATGAAGTCCAAAGTGATGGTAGAATAATATTAGCTTCTGTTAAGAATTGAATAGAATAACAGAGTGGGAAGGGACCTTGGATGTCTTCTAGTCCAACCCCCTGCTTAGGCAGGAAACTCTACACCATTTCAGACAAAATGGTTGTCCAATCTCTTCTTTAAAATGTCCAGTGTTGGGACATTCACAACTTCTGGAGGCAAGTTGTTCCACTGGTTAATTGTTCTAACTGTCAGGAACATTCTCCTTAGTTCTAAGTTGCTTCTCTCGTTGATTAATTTCCACCCATTGCTTGTTGAAATACACGAGTTGGATGGTCATATAAATTTTATTCAGTAACTACATAACTAAATAAATAATTCTCCTTGAATTTCATATTAGGTGAAATTTGATAACAGCAGCCCCTGGGCAAGTCACATTAACTAAAACTCTCTGTCCTTAATCTTCTAATGCACAATTTAAAAGCTGCAATTATAAATCCTTTGAAAAATTATTAATACAGAAGCACCAGGGCTGCAAACCGATACTCACCTGCCTTGGATTAACTCCACTGAACACAGCAGGATTTATTTCTAAATTGACATGAATCAGATTGTATAATAAGTCATGTAATAGCAAAAGGCCAAACGGATTGTCTCAAAAATGCAATTAAATGTAGAGCTATGTGTTGTGAAGTTAGCAAAAGGTCACGATTAGGCCGATGTTCTTTTAATAAAGAGTAAGCTATGCTATAAACCAAATAATTAGAACTATATTTAACTGAAGCCTTTTTAAAACTGACAAACTGCTTAGATTTTAAAAAGAAATGTATTAATAAGTCATGGTCCCTTGCATAAACATGAATCTGTAGCTTAAATTTCAAACAGTGCTTTTTCTTTACAACGAAAGGTGGGAAGTTAAAAAATGTTGGGTTTTTTTTGCAGAAGATTAGAAAGAAACTGGAACAGAAGGGAAGAAAGAAATTTCATCACTAATTGTCAATGCTTTTTTTTTTTCTTTTGGCAAGGAAATATTTATATATGGTGTGTACACAGATGAGACACAAATACTTTCGGTAAAATAATTTAGGTAGAATGGCAGTAAATTCCTAAATTCCACCTTAACCAAAATCCCCAATTCCAAAGAATCTTTTGGAATCATGACAGCAAAAGAGAGGTTCCAAACTGAACCACTTAATAATAATGCACTCTCCTCTTAGAATATCTCTTACTCTGCTGCGATAAGTAGAGAGTGGCCATCACTTTGGGAATGCTCTGTGCCTTATCTCACAGACTATTCTTAATGTCCGCCTTTATTGATTTGCAACTGGCATCAGTAGATAATTCTGCTTTTCAACCGAGGCTGCTTTGCTTCTCCTTGTTCCACAGTTTGTAAGATTTATATGTACGCAGAGGGAAGAAGAGATGCGTTTTGGTTTCCAGAGAGATTGCTTGCTTTGCTTGTTCGTTCTGCCTCCATCTCCTTCTCTTTGTGTCATGATCCCAGTTGCTGTGGAAATGGCTAAGCTGTCATAACCGAAAGCCAGGTGGGAAATGCTCACCATGACACCATGTCCCACCCTCCCTATGCAAATGGCTGTGGAAAGAAAAAAAGAAACAGAGAAAGACATTAAGTGGATGTTTTCTCTAAACTGGGGAAAAGCGTTCCCCAAAATCACCTCCTTTGTTCCCTGTCTCTCCCCGCAAAGGTGTTGCTAAGCTGTGAAAATGCACGTAGAATGTTAGCAAGGACAAAGGAGGCTGAACAGGCTCATTGTGCAATTTTGCTAACTCCGGAAAGTCATTCTTCTCCATTAATCCCAGTCAAGGTGTCTTGTTGTTACGAAACATGTCTCTTTCTTGCTGGGGTTATGCAGAGTTCTGGATGTTGGAGCAAATAGGTGGAGGGCACGGGACCTGTTTGCAAGGCAAATGTGCTTGCAAGGCAAATCCAAATGTGCCTTTTATTTCATAGTTATAGACATAGTTATTTATAAATATTTGTATTCTTGGGAATTTTGGGCAGCTTACAAAAACACATTAAATAAAAGGCCTGTCAAAGAAAGCCATACCATTACAGTCAATAAGTGTCCTTAATTATAAGTCCATCCTACTGCTGTCATCAGAATCTCTTTTTTTCAGGGTTACACTGGCGTTGCAGACAGCCATCTGATCATGAAAAAGAGGCAGCTGCTTTAAAGAGTCACAGAAAGATTCAACACTAACAGTCACTGATGATCCAAGACCCCCTTTGGCCTTCAGACCTGAAGAACTGCAGTGAACCTTCACTTTTCTAAGAGAACCAAATCAGGCCAAATTTTACCTCTTCCACAGCGATAAAAGTAAGTAAGTAAGCTTAAAAAAAAGAGAGAGAGATTTCCTGGGTTTGCTCTCTTGAGATGCTGCATCTGTTCAACCAAGAGCAGGAGTTTTGCCACTCCTTTTTTTTGCTGAGTGAGAGCCAGGGGTGGGTTCTACTTACCTTTACTACTGGTTCGCAATGGGATTGCGCGCATGCGCAGATCACTGATGACGACATCCAGGGTGGTGGGCAGGGCTTCCCGCCAGTTTTATTACCAGTTCTTGCGAACCGGTCCGAACCGGGGACAACCCACCACTGGTGAGAGCTGTCCATCCCAGCCCTGGTTCAGGTGGGGTTACCAGCCATTTCTGACTCTATTTCAGCCTGCCTTCTCAGAGTTTTAATGGATTTGGCGGGAAGGCATGAGGTTTTTATTGGATGACCATTTTTCATTCAGTGTTACAAACATTTTAATTCAATTGTTTCCTTGTTTCTGGGCTGTTAAAAAACACCAATTTTTTTTTTACGACAGGTTCTGTGGGCGTGGCTTGGTGGGCATGGCAGGGGAAGGATACTGCAAAATCTCCATTCCCACCCCACTCCTGGGGGAAGGATATTGCAAAATTTCCATACCCATCCCACTCTGGGATTAGCCAGAGGTGGTATTTGCTGGTTCTTCGAACTACTCAAAATTTCCATTACCGGTTCTCCAGAACCTGTGAGAACCTGCTGGATTCCACCCCTGCTTTGCTGGATTCCCTGCTTTGCCCCCTGAAGCTGCTCTGAAGCACCATTTTTCAATAATTCTTTTCCTTGGAGTGCCAGAACCTGGGGGTGGAGCCAAAAGAGGACTCATCCTAGAATCCCTACATAGCCACAAAGGAACTAAGTCCAATTTCCCTTGAATTCCATTGACCCTTAACTCCAAGCAAATGCTAACCATTATTTGAAAATATTCTCTGTATAGGCTTTTAAGCAATAAATCAATATAATTGAATCTTCACTGGTCTTTTACACCTGATGCTGGGATGCTTACCCCTGCATCCATTCCTGTTGGCAATGCCCCTTGGGGCATTTTAATCATAGTTTGTCATCTGGGCTTGCAAAGAAGATAGCTCAATCCCAGAGAAGGCGGTTATGGAGCAGAGATGGGTTTCAGCAGGTTCAGACCAGTTCTGGAGAACCGATAGCAAAAATTTTGAGTAGTTTGGAGAACTGGTAAATACCACCTCTGACTGGCCCCGCCCCCATCTATTCTCTGCCTCCTGAGTCCCAGCTGATCAGGAAGAAATGGGGATTTTGCAGTAACCTTCCCCTGGAGTGGGGAGGGAATGGAGATTTACAGTATCCTTCCCCTGCCACACCCACCAATCCATGCCCACCAAGCTATGCCACACCCACCAAGCCACACCCACAGAACTGGTAGTAAAAAAAATTGAATCCCACCACTGCTATGGAGGCATTTCCAAGAGAGGCTATTCAGGAGTGTCTACAGATGGGATGAAAAAAAAAAATCAAGATGGCAATTGTAACTGTGCAATCAAAGCCCTGCAAATTCACAGCTGCCCTTGACTTTTTTGACACCTCAACATGCCAATCAGAAAAAGTTATTGTTATCAGTTGCTCTGTTGCATTCCCCACCCCCGCCGACACTTACATGTTTGGGCACTGTCTCTGTTGATAGTCTTCAACCACACGTTGTTTGATTCTTCAGATTACAAAAAGTCTCTTTACCTACTCAGTCCCTTTGAAAAGGGGTTTGTAAAGGACCAGCACTGCATGCAGCTGGAGCATTAGTTTTATTAGTAAATTTGAGATTATCAGGAGTTACAGCCGGTGTTAGATAGCAAAAGCTGACAGCTTCATTGATCCACCATCTCAGCTTTTTTGAGGGATGTAGCATCAAAAGTGAAAACACTCAGAAATGGCATTTATGAGAATAAATAAAACTCTCCAGTAAAAAAACAAAAAAACAACCTACAACAGCAAACAGGAAAGATTTTTACATCATTTCCAAATAGATTTGATGATAAGCTGAACAAAGAAAACTGAAGCCAAAATGGAAAACAATCACAGCTTGGGACAATGCTATTTTGGGAAGGGAGGAGGAAAAGGAGGAGGAAGAGAAGGAGGAGGAAGAGGAGGAAGAAGAGGAGGGATAACTGAAGGAGCTTCTTAGATGAGAAGCAAAACATTTTCAAAGAAAAACAGTTGTGTGTTTTTTGTTTTTGTTTTTTAAAAAAAGCTCCTTTGGGACAAACATAACCTGGATGGTTGAAAATCTCCACAGACGTCAAGTATTGTGATACCAGAGAAAATTGTAAGATGGGGGGGGGGGAGGAAAGAAAAGTAGAAAAATAATGTACAATTATGATGATAATACTGATAGATAGAATAAATCTGAAAAGAAACTGAAAGAAAATATATATGATTAGAATACAGGAGTTGCTCAGATACCAAACAAAGAGAATATTCCATAGCAAAAGAAGATAGAAAGGAGAGAGGAGGAGAGGGAGTGAGAGGAAAGGAAGAAAGGGAAAAGGAGAGGAAGGAAGGGAAGGGGACAGGCATAGGAGAAAAGGGGAGAAGGGGGAAAGAAGAGAAGAGTGAGAAAAAGAAGGGGAAGTAGGATGAGGTAGGAGAGGAGGAAAGAGAAAGTAGGAGAGGAGACTGGGAAAGGAAAGAAAGGAGGAGGAGGAGAAGAAGGTTTGTTGCAAAAAGAGGGAAGAAAGGGTAGCAACCCCGAATGTAACTAAAATGTCTTATTTTAATGCTTTCTTTAAGGAAAATATACATATATGTATGATTAATTATGTATAAGAAAAAGTACAGTTTATATTATGTGTAGAAAAATAAAACTGAAAAAACTTTTTTAAAAAAAGTATTGTGATAATTTGTGTAATGAATTATGTGACACTAAAACTAAACTAAAATGTACTTTTTTTTAAAAAAAAAAATCCATATCAGAAGGCTTGGACTTGATTTCTCATTTTGCCTTATTTGTTTCATGTGTTTGTTGTAGTGAATGAAGAAAATAATACAGCGCTTTCTTCAAAAAGTCCAAGATTTAGGCAAGAGACCCTTGATGGCTTTAAAAGCTACCAAGAGGTTAGGTACATTGTGATCACTCAATCTGATAAACTCTATTTGTTATTGCAGTATGCAAGTTGATAGATCAACGACAGCTTGCTCAGAAGGTTAATTGCAGTATTAACATCCTTTCATTGTCCTTCATCTTCAGCCTAACCTTTTAATGCTCCGAAAATGGGTAGCAACATTTGTTCTCATTACTGAAATGTCTTGTTCCTGGTGTCAGATTGGAAATATACTCCAGAACTGGAAAGAATCATTTAGTTTCCTGCTGTTTATCTCGATGCCCGAAAGATGACGTTCTAATGGATGAATGTATGTGGGAGTGATGATGATGATGATGATAATGATGTTATCCATTCAGTCATGTCTGGCTCTTGGCAATTCTATGGGTCATGTCTCTTCACATCTTCCACTCTTGCTGTCAGGGTTCCAAGTAATACACCCATAGCAAACAGAACTCCGAGGCAAGCAGGATTCTCAAAGAACAAGTTTATTGGATATTTCATATTGGCACAAACGGGTGAAAACCAACTCTAAAGGTTTCTGTGGTTTTCACCTAATTAAAAGTAAAGGTTTTCCCCAAACAATCAGTCATGAAGCACCAGTCAAGGTGCTGTCCGGTTGCTTGGAAACTTCATTCCTCTTTTCAGCCACCCGTGGGAATGTCCTTGGTTCTCAGGGGAAACTATTTTGTTTTGGCTACAAGACCCCAGCTATCTCTATTCTCCCCTCCCTATCCCTCAGCACCATTGTGGCAATGCTGAAGCCTTCAAGATGGCCTCAGTCAGGCCAGTTTCAGAGTTGACAGTTGCACTGCTTCTTTGAGTTTTTCTGTGCTGTGACTGGTGTCCAAGCACTTTGTGGGGCTTGTTTCCTTTCACCATGAACTCTTCCAAACATAATTGCTTTCTCCAGTGAATTCCCCTGCATGACCAGTGGTGAAATCCTGCCGGTTCTGTCCAGCTTGCACAAACCAGTAGTGGTGGCGGCGCGTGGTTCGGCGAACTGCTAGCAGTGGCAGCGCGAGGCTCCGCCCACCTGGCCGGATGTCACTACATGCGCAGAGGGTTAAAAATCAGATGTGGCGATGGCACGCACAGTTCCGAACCGGTAGGGAAGGTAAGTAGATTTCACCCCTGCTGCATGACAGTATGTGGGGAAGGACTTAGCAACTTCCCGATCACTTGTCACTCCCTAGGTGATAATTCAGGTGCCTTCTTGATTGAGGTGCTCCACATATTTACCCTGAGCTCCACAGGTCCTTTACAAATTTGCACACCTGCCCTGGACTACTTCTCTCCAGGTCCTTATACTTGTTACATCCAAGCTTCCCAGATTTTGGTTGACTGCAAGCATTACAAAACTAGCTGTATCCACTCTTTATCTCCTTGTTTGAATTTCAGGGGATTTGATGATCCACCTGCTGGTTTTTTTCCCCTCCCCTCTAGAAGGGTTCTGCCAAACCTGTAGCATTGCAAGCCACTTCCTCTGAACAATAAGCTTTTGTTTTTCCATTTTGAGTCCATGGTAACCTTCTCACAGCTGTGCCAGTTTTATTCTTCTAGGTACAGCAATGGAAGCAGTAAGATAAAAGACCAAGAAAATGGTCTGAATTTAAAAGCAGGGCATGCTTCTTTCTGGGGGTGCTGATTTCAGTCTGTGGATTGACTAGCTGGTTAACATCTTTGGAGAATCCAGGGTTCACTGAGTATCCTATCCAGAGAAAGGCCTTTGAAGTGAAAACTAAAGAAATCATAAAAAGGAACCTTTCCCCCATCAGATGTTGTTCCTCCATTATTCACATCTCATTGCATGAATTCTTTTTTCTCTTAGGCACAAAAAGGGGTCCTTAGTGGTACAAAGTGGAGCAGGTATCTTCACTGTAGGGCTTGTAGGGCTGATGAGGTGGGTGGATTTGACAGGAGGCAGGAGACTGCTGGCATCATCCTCCCTCAGGCTTGGCTGCCATCCAGCAGGCAGCTAAACAATAATGCGATTGTCCATACAAGAAGCCAGATCCCTTGTCTTTGTGCAAGGCTGGAGAATTGCCACAATGGGTAGTCCGGTCAGGATTGTTTTGTGAGGACATTCAAAGCACACCTGATGAAGGCAGGAGCCATTTCAAACAAGTGATGAAAATCACTCAACCGTTCACAATGGCTTCTTATGTACTCTGCGGGATATGAGATGCAGCGAATATCAAAGTGGTGATGAATATGGGGCCTGGGCTTCCTCCCCAACTCTACACCTGCTACAGCACTTTCTACTCCTGCCCTCCAGAAACAACAAGGAGCAGAAAATATTCTTTTGACTATTGTTGTTGGACACCTGTTGAGGCCTTCAGAAGGCCAATAAACCTTCTGTCCCAGGCCAGCTCATTACTATTTTGTGGTGCTTTCCAAAGCAGTCAATCAGCAGTCAATTACTTTAAAGTAATTAAATTAAAGTAACTAATTTCACTTCAAATCATCTCACTTATTTTGGCCATGTCATGCGGGGGGATTCACTAGAGAAAGCAATTATGTTTGGAAGCACTAGTGGTAAAAGAAAGTCAGGTTGACAAAGAACATAGTGGCTGGACACCATCAAAGCTGACACCAGCCAGAGCATAAGAACAACTCAAAGAAGTAGTGCAAGATTTGGAAGATGTGGGAATCACCAAGAGTCAGACATGACTGAATGGATAACATCATCATCAATTTCACTCCAAAAAATACATTGCTAAATGCTTTTGAAAAACGTTTAAAGCATAAATAAAGGATTGAATGCAACAAAAACTATTCAGTTTCTTTACATGTCCACTTAGCTGGGTAGGTTTCGTCAAGTCAATCCTGAATCCCAGCGATGCCATGGACAATTGCCTTCCACCTCAACCTGCAGATCTTCCCAAGCATATCCTCTCAACTCCTTGATTCCATTCATCTCTTCATCCATTGTTTTCCCTCTTCTTCTACTTCCTTCTGTCTTGCCATCATATTTATTTATTTTCCTAATCAATCATCAATGCATGTTCAAAGAATATGAGGTTTTGCTTGTTAATAATTGCCTCAAGGGAGCAGTTAATCTTCCTTTGAAGATTGGCTGGTTCTTCCTGAAATCCATGGTATTTTAGTAGTCATTTCCAAATGTGTAATTCAAAGTGATGCTTATTGATTTAATAAATAATGAATGATGTAATGTCTTTTTTCTCTCATCCTTTCTTAATGCCCACCTTCCATAGCCATACATTTCCAGTGGAAAAAGTGTGTTTTAATTAATCTGTTCTTTTCTTTTTGGGAATCATAAAACATCTTCAATCTTTATAAACTCATCACTGCTTGTCAATGTCTTCTTGTCTAGGATTAATCTCCTCTTCACTTCTCAAGTCCATTGTCCATCTTTATCTGTAATTGAGACAAAGGAATTAAACTATCACCTTCCCTTTCTTGACATCAACTCTTTGTTCATCAAGAATGTTACTTTTTGTCTTAATTCATAACATCAGCCCAGATTTTTCACTATCCAGTTCTTTTTGATCATAATGAGCTCTTTGATCTTCTTTGCAAAGGGGTATCCTCTATATATCTTTGTATCCCAATCTCCAAAGTTGATTCTCATAGTCATCTCTTCCAATCATATCATCCATACACTATATTTACTGTAGAAATATTTTCCTTCCTTCCTTCCTTCCTTCCCTCCCTCCCTCCCTCCCTCGCTTCCTCCCTCCTTCTCTCCTTCCTTCCTTCCTTCCTTCCTTCCTTCCTTCCTTCCTTCCTTCCTTCCTTCCTTCCTTCCTTCCCTCCCTCCCTCCCTCCCTCCCTCCCTCCCTCCCTTCCTTCCTTCCTTCCTTCCTTCCTTCCTTCCCTCCCTCCCTCCCTCCCTCCCTCCCTACCTACCTACACTAAATTTTGCAGAAATAGTCAGAAAGCATTCAGGGAGGTGCATCAAACTAAAATTTGAAATCATGCAGAGTACTTGGGTACTTGATTGTCCACCTTTTCTGTAAAATTTGTATGAAGCAATTCCAGCTTTG
The DNA here is from genome assembly GCF_059756535.1 of Pantherophis guttatus. Classification (NCBI taxonomy): domain Eukaryota; kingdom Metazoa; phylum Chordata; class Lepidosauria; order Squamata; family Colubridae; genus Pantherophis; species Pantherophis guttatus. The sequence continues at coordinate 96,392,426 of NC_142068.1, read as the reverse complement.
GCACTCCTATATTAATTACCACTTTATCCCAGCTGAATCAGTCCAGTATAGAAGAGAGAAGATCTTTATCAGTTTCAACACACAAGCACACACACTCCTTTTCAAATGTCAGGTGTGTTTTTCCTATTTATTTTTCAGTTCTGCTGAACTTCATAACTTTTGTGTGTGCTCATAACCTTTTATTATGTCAAACTCAACCTCAAAAAATGACAGTATAGGTATGCCAGAGTTCCCTCAGTATTCCTCCCCCAAACTTCAAACAGCATATTGCAGTTCATATGAAATTTTACAATCCCTAAATTACAAAAGAACAGAAGGAAGGTTGCTGCAAAGTTATTGTTACAATATAAACTTTACAGTCTGAACGCGCAAACAGATAAGACAGCAGACTGACTTCTCAGCTGTCCCACTGCATGCCACCGAGGGAAGAATGATAGGACTAAACTAAAGCAAAATCTGTTTATAGGCACCATATGTCAAAAGTAAGGGGTCTAATCCTTCATTGTTTTATCACGTTTGTTATCATTCTCAAGGAGATGGTCACTAATGCCCTGTTCAGCTGTATCACATTCTCCTAAGGGACGGTACAGTACAAAATCTTAGTAAGACCACACAGATTGCAGAGACAAAGATGATTAAAGGCCTGGAGACTAAAACATATGAAGAATGGTTGGAAGAATTGGGTATGGCTAGTCTAGTGAAAAAAGTGACACGACAGCAGTCTTCCAATCTTTGAGGCACTGCTGCAAAGAAGAGGGGGGGGGGCTCCAACCTATTCTCCAAAACACCAGAAGGCAGGACAAGAAGCAATGGATGGAAGTTAATCAAGAAGAAAACCAACCTAGAACTAAGGAACAATCAACCAGTGGAACAGCTTGCTTGCAGAAGTTGTGCTCCATCATTGGACTTTTAAGAAGAGACTGGACAGCCACTTGTCTGGAATAGTATAGGATCTCCTGCTTAAGCAGGGGGTTGGACTAGAAGACCTCCAAGGTCCTTTCATTCTATTCTATTCTATTCTATTCTATTCTATTCTATTCTATTCTATTCTATTCTATTCTATTCTATTCTATTCTATTCTATTCTATTCTACTCTACTCTACTCTACCCTACCCTACCCTACCCTACCCTACCCTACCCTACCCTACCCTACCCTACTCTACCTTACCCTAATCCATTCCATTCCACTGTGGGAGAGCAAAGTTTCACTCATTCTCCTGCAAATCTCTGTGGTAAAGCAGAAGGTATCACCTTGAAGTGAACAAAGGAGAAGAGAATCTAGAGATGGATCCTCATGAATCCTAGTGGATCAATGAGATCAGAACCTGTGAACATTTGTAGCATGGTTGTGTTCCCTGAGCAGTCCTCTCCTAGAAAATATTACACTGTCTGTTCTTCTCAGCCAGAAAGCTGAAACAGTTATGTATCTGGTATTACGAGAGGGAGAAAAACCCTATGCAATAAGGCAGCTACAGTATTTCTCGGTGGTTTTTTTGGCCCCCTGTGATGGTTCTTTGCCTCACAATATCTCCATTTCTGCTGTTTGTCACTTAGAGGCTCTAATTATATGCTTTGAACTCACCATCTGCTACGATTCACCTCTTAGAACATCTCTAGAGTTTTCCTGCTCCCTGATTCACATCCAGATGGTATCTCCTGCTTGCCGGAGGGTGATAATGTTTGCTTCAGCATGGGATGTCAGCATCTTCTCTGATCCAATGTGAGGACTGTGATCTAGCACACTGAAAGCCCAGATTCACAAAACACACTTAGAAGATTCAAACAACTGCAGGATTAAAAGAAAAAAAGATAGAATTGGAAAGACAACTCTAGATCAACCATTCCTAATTTAGATATAGATGGAAGAATTAGAAATCTACTTGGTCTAGAACAGTGTTTCGCAACCTTTTTTCACTCATGGTTTCCTTCTGTTTTTCTCAATCAATCAATCAATCAATCAATCAATCACAACTGAGCTGGAAGGGACCTTGGAGGTCTTCTAGCCGACCCCCCTGCTAAAGCAGGAGACCCTATGCCATTTGAGATAGGTGGTCCTTCTCCTGGGTAGCCATACCATGTTTTCCCCAAAATAAGACCCTGTTTTATATTTCTTTGAACCCTGAAATAAGTGTTTGGCCTTACTGCCATGCACACAAAAGCCCAATTGGGCTTGTTATCAGGGGATGTCTTATTTTGGGGGAAACAAGGTATTACAAATACAGTCATGAGATAGCAACAGTTGCATTTTCTGGTGTAACCAGGCAATATTTGGAATGTAATATACACGGCTTTTCTGTGGCCACCTTGGCATGTGCAATGGCCTCCCTGCTCCATGCGTTTTCTACCTGTGGCCTCCTTGAAGGGTTCTTGGGTCTAGTAACCCTAATTCTAGAAGATTCTGGATAGGATCCTGCAGTTAGAGTTACAGATAATTGATCTTATAGTCAATATATCATATGTTTACCACAAAACATATGATATATTGAAAAATAGAACTAGAAAGGACAACATAATTTGGTGGCATTCCTTCCTAGTTCATTTATTTCATCAGTGTCCTTTATCTGCAAACATGTGCAAGTACATCAATATTGCCATTAGAAAAAGCTTTGGGAAATTGTCTCAGAAACTTTGAAGATACAATTGGTGACAAAATGCCTGTTCTGGGCAGAAAAGTTCAGCACTTCCAGCTGTAGCTGTAAATCCCATTTTCTTTCCCCCCCTCTCATTAATATATTGTTTATTTTTAATACATAAAATTTCAGTTGGAATATTTAAGAGATTGGAATTAATACATTCATTCTCCCCTCTCCCCAGGTTTTTAATTTTTTATAAAAATATCAAATCATTGCTTGAACAATGTGGCACCTGGGTGTCATACATTCTAATACAAATAAAACTAATCAAGTTAATCATAATCCTTGCATTCAATCCACTTATATATTTCTAATAATAATACATACTTGCATTAAGTTATAGTCTATCATTGTTCAATTATTCCACATTTTCTCTTATTATTACCTCATTTTATGATATAAAAATGTATACACTAATATTCCCCCCTTTTCTTATTACTATCGCTTATTCTAGCTTTTAATTATATCACCCTTTGTTAAGAGACTTTTTCTTTCTTTCTTATCTAACTTCTAATCATGTGACCTACTTAAAAAAAGAAAAAAGAAAAAGGAGAAGAGAGAGAGAGAGAGAGAGAGAGAGAGAGAGAGAGAAGGAAAAGCAACTCAGAACATCGACTGAAAAGAAAAATCATCCATCCATCATCTCTTGCATCTCTTTTCCGAATCCCTGGAAATTGCTTTCCAATCTGGATTATATAGATTTAACATTATACAATCCTAGGTTATACTAACTCATTGTTGTTGTTCAATAAGGCAGAATTGGCTGGGTTCCCATACTATGTGAAGCCAGAAACTATGATTGTCAGATGGGAAAACCTTGGCTTCACGCAACATACCATGTGTGATCTCCATAGGTGGCAGTTATTTAAGAGGAAAAGGAAAAGGCAGCTTTTCTACATACAAAGTTCAGTGATAAATTTAACATGCATAAAGCCTTCCTGAGTTATTTCTGGGTTCCTTTAGCACGTTTTAAATTTTCTGCTCCAGGAGGAACCCACCTGGGCCAAAACACAACATTGATAATATTATCTGGATTCTCAGTTGTGAAAATAGTCTCATAGATGCAAGATCGCCGAGTTCTGTAAATATCAAAGGAGAGAATTGCTTGCCTAAACTCAAAAAAAGCTGTAAAATCAAATGCACCAAGGTTGGTTATTCTGTTTTAAACACCGGTGGTGAAATCTGAACTGGTTTGCTACCGGTTCGCTGGCTGCGCATGCGCACTGCGCGCCAAGCACATGCTGCGTGCACATGTACAGTGCTCACCAAACATGCACTGCACATTTAAAAAGCTACCGGCTTGCTTGAACTGGTAGTTAAAAAAGCTACGATCCAACGATCAACTGTGCCTCGCGGTTTAGCTTTGCTAGTTACCTTCCCAAGCCTCCTTTTGGCACATGCTGCATGCACAGTACACACCAAAAGGAGGCTTGGGAAGGTAAGTAGAACAGCAGGAGGGGGATCAGCTGTGCTGTGTGGTTTAGCTTCACTAAAAGCAGAAATTCCTGCTTTCTAGCAAAGCTAAACCACGCGGCACAGCTGATCATCGGATCATAGCTTTTTGTAACTACCGGTTTACCCGAATTGGTAGCTTTTTTTTTTTTTTTTACTACCGGTTTGCCTGAACCAGAGAGAACTGGTAGCATTTCACCCCATTAAACACTATATAACATGATCCTAAAAGAAGGACCTTCTGATTTTTGTTTGAAAGGGTGGTCTTTTGTGTAAGTGTTTGGAAAGTAGCTGGAAACCAAAGTGGAAATAGTATCTTTGTTATGAGGCCAGCAGCAGTAAACAGAATGTAAATACAGTGATTTTAGCTTAATGAAGCAGGAGGAAATAGATGCAGACTGAGGCTTTCACTCATTATTTTTTTCTCCTTAACCCACAAGCCACAGATTCCATTTCTCCAGTTTTGCAGGGAAAACAAGTCCGCTGCTTGTGATAGAATACTTGGCTTCCATTATGTATCCTGTAATGGTGCGTTTTCAATATTTTCTCAAAGCAAAGAAAAGCAAAGGATTGCGCTATTAACTAATTGAGGACCATCGTAGTCCACAGAAGTACCGGTAATTGGACTGCAATTACCAATTTGCTAGTGAAGAGTGTTTGAAATACGAGTGGCTTGGCAAAGTAAGAAGAAGAGAGGAGGAGGAGGAAGAGAGGTGAAAGCATTCTATTAAAAATGGTCTTGAATATAAAATATCAGCCCACTATTTTTTTTTAAAAAAAATTGATTGATATGCTGCCCTTCTCCGGAGACTCAGGGCGGCTTACAATGCGTTAAGCAATAGCCTTCATACTTTTGTATATTTATACAAAGTCAGCTTATTACCCCCACAAACTGGGTCCTCAATTTACCTATCTTAGAAGGGATGGAAGGCTGAGTCAACCTTGAGCCTGGTGAGATTCGAACTTACAGTAATTGCAGACAGCTGGTGTTAATCACAATGCTATCAGTCTGCTGAGCCACCAGGCACTTGTATCGTTTTCTGGAGGAGGGATATTAAAGAGATCTTCATGACCCACAGGACAAACCCAAGTTCCTCTGACAACCTATTTATAATAAATGGAAGCCATATTATAGAACAGAAATGTTGTGGATTTAGTCGTTTGATCATATCAAAAATATACAAGTAGATGCAAAGTAGAATGTCAACTCCCAAAGCATCCTTGGCCTGCTCTCGAGTTGCCATAGGCAAGAAGGGATGGGAAACCGATGAAACAGCACAGCAGCCAAAGACAGATGCACATTCCAGACTTATCTCTCTCAAGGTTGTCTCCCAGAGTTACCCACAACGTGGTTACTCCCAGTGGCCTCTACAACCCTCAAAATTGCTCCGTTGGCTACACCGTGGGTAGAGGGGAGAAACAGGGTCATGATTGGGATGTAAATTATGTTGGGTTAGAGCTGGATTCACTTGGGAACCTGCTGACATGAAGCTCCTAATAAATAACGGGATTTCTTTTGAAGCTTAGCTCAAGGCTCATGATTTATCTAGGGCATCTGTTGGAACCTGACATAGAGATTAGTACAGTGCAATAAACCACTCCTTTATCTCTAATGACTCTGTTGAAATATTCTCTTACTTCATTATCTTATGAACTTGCTTGAATTGGGCAGCTCTGGATTTTGAAATTTAGAATGTGCAAACTTTTCTAGTGGATACCTGATAAAGGGTTTAGATGCAGATGGAAGAAGCAAATCTTAAAATTGAGAGTGGCCAACCCAACATACCCAGGTATGGTTTAACTGGTTTTTTCTCATAGTTGCCAGTAAAGTTGAGAATTGTAATTCATCTCTAGTAGAGAATATTAGGTTGGAAATAGTTGTTCTTGAGTATCACTTTGTCTTTATTGTGCTCTTTTCAATTTATCATGGCTGGTTGCCAGATGTTTAGAGTGTCTATGGCAAGGCTCAGTCATTCAGGTCATGGTTGTCCCAAAGGTGCTTTTTCAAAAGGTAGCTGGACTTCCTTTGTTTTTCCTTGGAGATGTTTTGCTACTCATCCAAAAAGCTTCTTCAGTTCTGACTGAATGAGGGAGAATGGAAGGAGTCTCAGAATGAGTGCTAATGGCCAGATGACTGCAAGGAATATAAATCCTTCCATTCTCTGCCATTCAGTCAGAACTGAAGAAGCTTCTTGGATGACAAGCAAAACATCTTCAAGGAAAAACAAAGGAAGCCCAGTTGCCCATTGGGATGTCCATCTATCAAGTCCTTCCCAAAGATCTGGGATAGGCAGATGTTATTGTTTAATTTGTTCCATCCATTACTCAATTTCTTTTGGGTTTACACCTGTTATTTGTGGAATCTTTGGTATGTCTGCATTTTGTATGATGCTTCCCGAACAAGCAAGCTTTAGCAACCGAATACATTTTAATAGATATTTGCAGTGAGGGCAAATGTTTGTCCTTTTTTCCCCCTCTCTATCAGAGGAGTTTTTGCATAAGATGTTCCTTCCGATGGCTTCTTTGGAAGTGGCGCAGCAGAATTTGGAACCCTGCAAATGTCAAAAGACAATAGAGGCATGTCTTAGTTCACACAGAGGCCTGATACAATTTAGGTAAGCTGACATTCAGATGTGACCTGAATGAAGAGCTCCTTGTTCCTAACCTTTAATCATGTGCAAAGAGCAACAGGTCAACACGGCTGTTATGTCTCTCCATTGCCAACTTTGGCGCATGAAAAATGCATCCTGAACTTAGGGTAGAATTGTCCAAATGAACAGAAACCCTGATCAAACAACCCCTCTCCCCCCTCTGTGTGCGTGTGGGTTTGCATACTCAAGCAAACATTGAGTTTATTTCACCTTTGGTTCAATGCTCTTTCAGTGCAAAAAGGGGTTTTTTTTTTTGTAAAAAGGCAACCCCCCCCCTCCCTGAACAAGGCTGCAACAAGCCATATTTTTCTAGTGATGCTCAGCATCCAAACGGTTGCAGTCAGATTCTGTGGGAACCTGAATGCCTCTTTTCTCTATTTTCCTCTTCAGAGATCAATTTTCTCATTGTCATGTGACCGGCAATTATAACAAAATTGCATTATATTACGGAAAAGCAATATAGAATTAGCCGGGAAAAACCAAGGAACACATTTCAACCGTAATGTATCTTTGTCACTACATGCAATGCTATTAAATAAGAAAGTCTACTGTATCTTGGGAACCAGCTCAGGAAATTACAAATTTGCTTTTTTCCCCACTCATGGCAATGACAATGAAGATGGTAGATCACTGGACAATGGTCCTCTCCAGTGTGCCACATCAAGGAGGTCACAATCACACACCTGGAATAATAGATCACTAATGGGGACAGTGTGTCAGGGTTCCAAGTAACACCCCCAATGAAAGAAGACTCCAAGGCTTGTAGTTCCTCAAAGTTCAGTTTTATTAGAGATGTCATATTGGCACATCTGGGAAACCTGAATCTGAAAGCTTCCAGGTTTTCCCCACTCAAAGGAATGTTCAAGTCCCTGCCCAACACCCACATGTCCATCACATGGTCCAATCAAAGCACTGTCCCAACTGGAGATCCCTCCCAGTTCCAGCCCTCCAGGTGCAGGGCCAGATGTCCTTGACTCTCGGAGAAAGGAATGTTATTATGACTACATATCACCCCTGCTCCATACAATCCCTCCTCCCAGTTTCCCACAGCACTAAATGTGGCACTAAAAAGGCCCAATGCAAAAGATGGCTTCCAGGCCTAACACAGTACTTACTACCCAAACTTCTCTACTGTACATAGTTGTCTCTGGCAAAATAATCCAATTGCTTTTAATAAAAACATTAACCACCAAACAATAATACCAAGAAGTTCTCATATAGGAAATTCTAAAAATTTCCTTTGTATAAAAATAAAATCATGGATAACATTTTAAATAAGGTTTGCTGTTAACTCCAAACTAAAACAAAATCAGACCCTGGTCTAACTACACAGTTGAGCCTTGAGTTAGATCCAGCTTGAAGCCAGCAGGGAGCCATCCAAAATAGTATTAAACAATAGTTTTAGAACAATTGTCCCTATTTATTATGGTTATTCACACAGTCGGCCAGATGTTTAGACTGTATTTGGCAGGGGATAAGTATAAGTTGTGGTTTGATGATGTGGAAGGTCACAAGATGTAAGCTGTTTCAAGTAAAGCTGCCTTTCGCAATTGACTGATGGTTGCTTCGTCACCAATGTTATAAATGGGGAAATATGGGGAGGCAGAAATTTGGGAAATCTTCCCAAATTTTGCCTGTAGGTTGAACAGCTGGGGATATAGCTTTGGGATTGCTATTCCTTCTTTTTCTTTTTAAGAGTGCCCAAAACAGGCAGCTCTGCCACTCTTCTTCACGCAGTCTCTGTACTTCATACAGTAAACACGCTCAATTTTTTTTCAGAGTCTTGAGGACCAGAAGAGTTGAAAACTAAAAATAAATTGCTTTTTTATGTGTTTCAGGCTTATTCATCAACTCTCACTTTTCTGTTGTCCTGCAATGTCTCTTATTACTTTCACTGGTCATGTTGTTCATGCTTAATGTCACTAAGGGCCTTACATTCATTTTCTGTCTCGTTTAATAAAATACTCAGCTTTTATATAACATATTTCAAGGGCTTGCTGAACTTCAAATATCTTATCTCAGCCAGCCTTGCAAATATTGCCATACTTAAATTTTATTGCCATTTTTCTAGCATATGACTAAGACTCAAGAGAACATCTCACTATTTTATGCATGCCTGCTCAGAAACAAATAGTGAGGATGGAGAAGATACAGTGTTATCTACATGGTTCAAAATGTTTGCTTCAGAAATATCTGTCCCAGAGAAGACTAAACCAAGGTTCTTGGATGCAGATCTTGAAAAGGATGTTCATGTTGCTTCATGCTCAACAGGTTTATCTCCTCCAGACCCTATTCTAGAGCCTAGGAATAGAATCCCAAAAGCTCTCAAGAGTTAATCTCTGCCTCCATCCTATGTGAAATACAGTCAAAGTGCGATTGTTTTTGAGATTCTTTCTCACTCCATGGGGTGTGAAATCTGTTCTCCGAGTCCCTCCATAACAACTTTCTCACACCCTCCCCAGCTCTGGATTCTTTCACACAATGCAATAAGTCAGGGGTGGGCTTCAAAAATTTTAACAAGGGGTTCTCTGCCTGGTTGCTGGGTGGGCATGGCCATGGTGGGCGTGGCCTAGTTGGCCCCCTGAACCACGACGGGGGTGGGGGTGGGGGGTGTTTTTGCCCTCCCCAGGCTCTGGAGGCTTTCCTCGAGCTTCCAAAAGGGCAAAAACGGCACCCCAGACTCTGGAGGCCCTCTGGAAGCCAGAAATGGGCCCGTTTCTGGCCTTCCTGAACTTCCAGTAGGCCCATTTTTCACCCTCCCCAAGCCTCCGCGTGCGCCCTGCACTTACCTGCATCCAAAACAGGCCGCGTGGGGACTCCTGGGAGGGGCAGGGTGGGTGGGGCTGGGCTGGGCCAGCCAGGAGTGGGATTTGTGGGTTCTCCGAACTGCACAGAATCTTAGCTAGAGATTCTCCCGAAACCCTGGTGAGCCTCCAGCAGCCCACCCCTGCAATAAGTGCTGCCGCTCAGTCAGGCAAATGGCAGCAGGAGCGAGATTAGGAGTACGGATTAGAAGCCCATTGGTAAGAGGCTAGAAACCAGGAGATTGTGAGTTCTAGTCAAGGAGGCCAGCTGGGTAGAACCAAACCACTCTGTCCAATTTCATTATATTTCCCTTCTTTCCATAGCCTACTCTTTCTAAACATCAAAACCACAGGTCTTCAAACTTGACAGCTTTAAGACTTGTGGACTTCAACTCCCAGAATTCTCCAGTTGAAGTCCACCAGTCTTAAAGCTGCCAAGTTTGAAGACTTCTGACTTTCAAAACTATAAATCGCAAAGTCATTGTTTTCCTCACGCAAAAAGTCCATAAGGGGTTTCCAGTCATTGATGAATCTCAGTAATGACTTGTCTCTAATCAAAGAATTCAGATTATCCATCTCAGCAAGTTCTGTCAATTTTACCAACCATCCCCCCATGATAGGTAATGACAAATCTTTCCATCTTTCTGAATGTAACAATCTGCCTCACTGAAATAATCTTCCAGAGCTCTTTTCTAACTTTTTAGCCATCAATCTAGTTTTTTGTATTTTATTTTAATGAGTCTCTAACAATTATTTCACTGCAGTTGCTATGAAATCCACTTTAAGATTTATTTAGTGGTGTTTCCTTGGTATTTCTCTTGGCGGCTGAGTGGGAGAAACTATAATTAATCTGCTAATAAGGAAATATTTGGCAACAGACTTTTGAGAGTTTTGTTCATCAACTCACAAAGAACACATCTCCTCACTTAAAAAAGTTTTCTCTGGCAGGTATAAAACTTCTTTAAAAAAGTCTACGGAGATTCTCAGTCATCCAGGTCATAGTTGTCATAGGTAAAGATAAAGGTTCCCCTCGCACATATGTGCTAGTTGTTCCCGACTCTAGGGGGCAGTGCTCATTTCCATTTCAAAGCCGAAGATCCAGTGCTGTCCGAAGATGTCTCCGTGGTCCTGTGGCCGGCATGATTAAACGCCAAAGGCGCACGGAACACTGTTACCTTCTCACCAAAGGTGGTCCCTATTTTTCTACTTGCATTTTTTACATGCTTTCGAACTGCTAGGTTGGCAGAAGCTGGGACAAGTAACGGGAGCTCACCCCATTACGCGGCACTAGGGATTCGAACCGCTGAACTGCCGACCTTTCAATCGACAATCTCAGTGTCTTAGCCACTGAGCCACTATGTCCCTTTGTCATAGTTATTATAGTTTTTCTTTTATTGATCATCTAATTTCCTTTCTGAGAAATGCTTTCAAAATAATTCTGCTGCTGCTGTTGTATTTAATATAACAGAATAACAGAGTTGGAAAGGACCTTGGAGGTTTTCTTGTCCAACCCCCTGCTCCATTTTCCCAGGATATTTATTCATGGTTATAATGGAGAGGCTACTAAGTCTAATTAAAGCAAATACTTATTATCCCAATGTAGAAAGGTAGCACCCACCCTCTCCTAGAAGAATAAAGTATTTTGGGAAATATTAAAAAAGGCAGAATATTATATTTCCCTAAATGAGAAATGATGAAACATGTTTTTTTAGAGACAGAAAGCCAACTCAGTCTCTCTGTCCCCCAGCAGATATTTTGTACCCATTAAGAAAGACTGGGCCATCCTGTCTACAAAACAAAAGACCTTCAGCTTCAGGGTGATGGGATTAAGACATGACCCTTCAGGACATAATAGGATTAACCCACTACCATTTAGCAGAGCTCACTACATTGCACAATCTCCTAAGGACTTCACATCACCCCTGGCAAACTTCAACCAAACTTAGCTCAGATTTGTACTTTGCCTATAGAGCCAGCTGTGACCCCTACATAACCTCTACATGGCCCCATGGGAGTCTGACAACAGCCAATCGAATACACGTTCTTGCACAGGAACAGGAAGCTCAAATACAGAGCCCAGAGAGGGTATAAAAGCCACCCACTCTCAACTCCATGTGGTCAGCTGCCCAGAATCACACGTGCTTGGTGGTTCTGCTTCTGGAGCCTCTTTCCAATCAGCCTCCAGCCTCCATTTTGTCTTCAGTGCCTTTCTCCCAGCTTGGAACTGAACCAGATGGAGATTTCTTCCCACACCAGTTTAGCCAATTGGATCAATCTGCCCTACCCAGGAACATCTTCCTAAGTAGTTACTGTTCTTTCTTTAGGCTACAAGATACTTAAATCAAATGACTGTTTCTAAATTAGGAAGAACACTAACAATAGCATATTTTAATATCTTTCCCATGACGGTTCTTGAGGGAAAATATTAAACAATCCTTTCTGAATCGAGACTGTGCCGTTGTGGAAAAGGAACACTGAATCTATAACTCATCTCCTGTTATTCTGCACCTTCTATAAAGTCATAAAGATTGCATTTACTTTCTTTTTTACAAAGCATCCAAAGAATTCTGAATTAGATACGCTTACAAATTTACTGGATCAATGAAAATTTGTTTCCTTGAACATAGCTATGATTTCTTAAAACTAGGCACTCTCTAATGGCCTAATGGCCTCTGATGGCTCTAAGTGCAATTTTCTACAATTTTCTGCTCTCTTTTAAAATTTGAAACATAAAGTATTTAATGATTTTAGCTATTTATATACCAAGGTAAAGTTTATTTTCCATTCTGTTCTGTTCCCTCTTGATTGATGCAAGTATCAAGGAAATGGTACAATCAGAAGAAAAATTTACAGATGTTCAAAGACATAATTGCAGAATTGGGAAAGCAAACAAATTAGAGGTTTCATCACATCTTCATACAGATTACAGATTAACAGAGTTAGAAGGGACCTTATAGGTCATCTAGTCCAACCCCCTGCTCAAGCAGGAGACCCCACACCATTTCTGACAAATGGCAGTCCAATCTTTTCTTCTTTACATCTTCCTTACATTCTCAAGGGCAGAATGTTGATAAGTGAACTTCAATATTCGAAGTGAAAAGTTGGCTTGTTTCGCAAGAGAAAAAAATCCTGGGGTTTGGATCAAGTCAGGGGTGAAATCCAGCAGGTTCTGACAGGTTCTGGAGAACTGGTAGCGGAAATTTTGAGTAGTTCGGAGAACCGGCAAATACCACCTCTGGCTGGCCCCAGAGTGGGGTGGGAATGGAGATTTTGTAATATCCTTCCCCCAGGAGAGGTGGGAATGGGGATTTTGCAATATCCTTCCCCTGTCATGGCCACCAAGCCACGCCCACAGAACCAGTAGTAAAAAAATTTGAATTCTACCACTGGATCAAGTTGTATGTCTGCAGAGATTCTCAGTCATCCAGGTCATGGTTGTCCCAAAGGTGTTTTTTCAGGAGGCAACTGGCCTTGTTTTTTCTTTGAAGACATTTCTCTTCTCATCTAAGAAGCTTCTTCAGCTCCATTTCCCACTATCCTGTCAGAGCTGGATGACTGAGAATCTCTACAGAACTTTTAGCTATACAATATGGGATGAAAACCCTTTGAATGGTGTGGGAGTAGGAATGGGTTTCCAGAGGAAAAAAATTGCAGACTACAGGAACCAGAAACACTACTCAGGTGACCCTGAGGATAAACCTCCAAGTGCTTCAAAGACCTTCTAAAAGGATGCAAATGACCAGCTGTCTGCAAGGAATACAAATCCTTCCATTCCCCACTATCCTGTCAAAGCTGAAGAAGCTTCTTGGATGAGAAGTGAAACATCTTCAAAGAAGAAACAAGAAAGTCCAGTTGCCTCCTGAAAAAGCACTTTTGGGACAATCAAATTGTATGATACCAAAATAGGTGTCCCTATCAAGAAACATGACAGAAGCTGCAAACTAACTTTGCAGTCAAATATTAAGAGCAAGACTATTACCTGTTAGGCAATAGAAGAAACTGGGGTTGGAGGCCAGTTGTTTTCAGGTAAAAATGGACAGGAAAACCTGCAAAAAGCACAGTGCTTTATGTTCTTTGGGTTTTAAACATTAAGAGCACGGGACACAGCATGAAATAAAAAAAGATTGTACAGGTGACTTGTCAGAGTGTATTTGGTCATTCTTATTAATTAAATATTGACATCTCACCAGTGAAGTTCACTAAATTTCCTTGAACAATAATACAAGCCAGATCTATCCTTGGCATGACTGTAAGGACTGCCTCTCCTTCCAATTTAAGAAAGTAAAAACTCTTGAAACGTAATAAAAGGAACCTTTTATTAAACAGAAGTGACAGCAATGGATTCAAAGCAAGGTCTGAATACCCTTAGGCAAGACAAGTAGGATTAAAGCAGTAGAGACCCCTCCCTTTAGCCAGAATGCAGATTTTAGCCAATACACAGGTGTGAAGATGTTTTCTTTTCCAGCTGCCCTGAGAACCCGGATAAGTATGTATTTCCATCACTATCCTCCATTATCCTTTAAAGTGAAACAGCCCACATGGCTGTCATAAACATTCCCCAAAGTTAAGGGGATCTCAGGGCTCTTTGGCACCAGGATATAGGTTGTAAAATATTTGTTGACACAGGCAATGCTAATAAATCGAGTCTAAGGGCCCCCCTTCTCCCAATTGAGTGGCAGTATCACTTATAGCGATCTGACAATCAATACTTTTTTTTCAGTATACTTGAAAAAAAAGAATAATAAGCACAGAATTTCTTTCTAATTGGATATTTTATTGGGTTAGGAATATTTATTTCTGATTATTTTAATGTTTTATGCTGTAAGATGCCCAGAGTCCTTTCAAAATGAGACGGATGGCAAATAAATTTCATTAATAAATACTAATTAATAAATTTCTGCCTTGCTAAAAGAATAACATTGAACGGACCATTTAGATGTTGAAGCGTGACAAACCATGTCACTCGATCGTGTTTGCTAGCTATCAATTAGCACAAAACACATTTGAGAACCTTGGCAACAGACTGCAGGCTTGCTGTGGTTGGGTCAACACAATAACTCCCAAAGGACACCAGTGCTCATTCCAAATCAGCAACTGCATTTGACTGCCTTTGAAGACCGAGAAGAAGCCAGTTGTGTGAGCAAATTAGTTGGTTTACCAAATCAAAGAATCTGTTTTATCTTTACAGCTGCAACTTTCTTGGATACCTTTCACAGATTTCTTGCCTCAACTTCACAGCTTGGCTCCCTAACATCCTGTAACATTCTGAGAGACCCTTCCCCCCCCCAAAGGTTCTTACAGAAAGCAAAGCAGAGTGAAATCCATAATATGGATGGATGTGCCATTCATATGATGGGATCCATACGACGGATATTCAATAACTTTGAAAAGGGTGTATAGCAGGTATGAAATCCAGCAGATTCTGACAAGTTCTGGAGAACCAGTAGCGGAAATTTTGAGTAGTTCAGAGAACTGGCAAATACCACCTCTGGCTGGCCCCAGAGTGGGGTGGGAATGGAGATTTTGCAGTATCCATCCCCAGGAGTGGGGTGGGAATGGGGATTTTGCAGTATCTTTCCCCTGCCATGCCCACCAAGCCACACCCACCAAGCCACACCACGCCCACAGAAAGTAAAAAAAAATTGGATTTCACCACTGGTGTATAGACAAACCTATGAAGGATAAGGCTCTCAATGGTTAAAGGAATGGCAAAGTCTCCATCTGGTGAGGTAGGAACCAGAAAATTGCAAGCTGGAGAGGACCACTATGCAGATTCACAGTCATCCAGGTCATGGTTTCAACAGTTCCAAGAAGGCTTCACACCCATTCGCAATACTAAAGCACACAGATAAACCTCCAGGTAGCCTCAATGACTCTCTAAAAGGATGCAAATGACCAACTCTTTCTGCAAAGAATATAAATCCTTCCCTTCCCCACCATCCAGTCAGAGCTGAAGAAGATTCTTGGATGAGAAGAGAAACATCTTCAAGAAAAACCAGACTGTCCCGTTGCCTCTCAAAAAACAACAACACACAATTGGGACATTATAAAGATACATCTAAACTACTCAGGGCTATCAAACAAGATGATAGGGCCAGGGTTGATTTGATCATAAAGCTGGACCCAGGAAGAATAAGAGCTTTGTAAAGCCTTTGAATTCTGTGTGCCAACAGGGCAAACCCTCTGGATGTACATGGCTCTAGTTTTCAGTGAAGAAGCCAGCCGTGTGCAGTGGCAGCCAAAAAAGTCAATGCAATCCTAAATTGCATTAACAGAGGGATACAATCAAGATCAAGGGAGGTACTAATACCACTCTATGAAACCTGAGTAAGAACACACCTGGAGTACTGTATCCAGTTTTGGTCACCACACCATAAAACAGATGTTGAGATTCTAGAAAAAGTGCAGAGAAGAGCAACCAGGATAATGAGAGGATTGGAGGCTAAAACATACGATGAACGGTTGCAGGAACTGGGCATGGCCAGTCTAGTGAAGAGAAGGACCAGGGGAAACATGATAGCAGCCTTCCAATATTTGAGGGTCTGCCACAGAGAAGAGGGGGGGTCAAGCTATTTTCCAAAGCACCTTTGAGAAATGCCTGCCTCGGAGTTTTTACTTGGAGTTGGGGACTTTCTGGAACACTGACAGAGTGAGAACAATCAGCCAATGGAACAGAAGTTGCCTTCGGAAGTTGTGGGAGCTTCATCACTGGAAGCTTTCAACAAGAGACTGGACTGCCATTTGTCAGAAATGGTGTAGGTCTACTGCTTGGGTGGGGGGTTAGACTAGATGACCTACAAGGTCCCTTCCAACTCTGTTAATCTGTAAAGCTTGACAGCCATTTGTCCAGAATGGTATAGGGCAGCGATGGCTAACCTTTTTGCCATCGTGTGCCAGGAGTGGGGTCGCGTGCTCACGTGCCCACACCCATAATTCTATGTGCCCTGCCCCTGGAAGTTGGTAAATGGGCCATTTCTGGCCTCCGGAGAGCCTCCGGGGGTGGGGGGGTGGGGAAGGCTGTTTTCACCCTCCCCAGACTCCTAGAAAGGCTCTGGAGGCTGGGGACAACAAAAAATGGGACTTCCTGTCCCACCGGAAATTGGCAAACAAGCTGTTTTCGGCCTCCAGAGGGCTTCCGGGGGTGGGTGGGGAAGGCCGTTTTCGCCCTCCCCAGACTCCTAGAAAGGCTCTGGAAGCGGTGGAGAGCAAAAAATGGGCCTTCCCCATCCCCCAAAGACTTCTGGAGGCAGGAAACAGCCTGTTTCCCTACTTCTGGTGGGCCCAGACGGCCTGAAAATCAGCTGGCCGGTGTGCGCATGTGCGCTGGACCTGAGCTCGCATGCCCACAGATATGGCTACGCGTGCCACCTGTGGCACACATGTCATAGATTCGCCATCACAGGTATAGAGTCTGCTGCTTGGGCTTGGACTAGAAGAAGGTCTTCCAACTCTGTCATTCTGTACAAGTGGTGGAGAGTCTGAGAGTCTTCTGCCATCTCTGCTTGAAACATCTGGAAAAAGAGGCTGTTCTGCTGAACACCAGCATCAGGCCAGGGAGCATGAAGCCCCTTTGAAGAGTGGGAGAACTAGGGCAAGGCTTGAAAGGGAGGCTATGCAGTGCCAGGAATTCAGTATTTGGATTCAGCAACATAAAATTGTTTCAGAGCCTGTGGGAAAATACAAGTTGCCTCATCTTTGCCCTTTTCCCTGGGATTGCCCACAGTTGGATTCGAAGTGCTGTAAAGTCCTAGGAAACAGATGTTGGAACCAATTCAGCCCAAGCTTATCTCAGATTACAGCCTGGAAATACGCCATCCGATGTGCAGACTTAATTATGCAGACTTAATTATTTTTCTGATGTTCGGAGAGAGAATGAGTCAAACAAGTGCTTTCATTACAGCAAATGCCACTGTCTTTCTAATACGTTTTGTATGTCAACAAGTGGCATCAGCTAAATGGAAGGTCAAAATAAACTTAAAATGACCTCATTAGGTGCATGACACATTTCTTTAGAAGTCCCTTCCCTTTCTCCTTCTCTTCTTCTTTCCTCTCCCTTCCCTTCCCTTCCCTTCCCTTCCCTTCCCTCCCCTCTCCTCCCCTTCCTTTCCCTCCCCTCCCCTTTCCTTCCCCCTTTTCTTTCTCAGCTTCATTTCCTAAACTGCTGCTGATATACTGCAGACATCACTAACTCATATTCCTTAAACGAGTCCTTCCACAACCATCCCTGAACACTCAAAGGAAGAGGAATGTGGAGATATGATCACACGCCATACAATCCACACAGTGGAGTTATTGTTGGTAGCTAACTATCTTAAGAGTTCAATGACTCTCACTGGGCGAAAATGTACCTTTGTTCAAAACAATTTAGCTGATTTTTTAAAAAAAAAAATTGCAAGGGCATTCCTGATGTTTTAATAAAGCCTAAGGTCGATTTTTATTCCAGAAAGACCTCTGAGCAATTGAGAGTGGGGAGGAATCAATTTTAAATTTAACAATTGAATTTAACATAACGCCGAACCAGTTGAATTTCTGCAGCAGTCAAACTATCCTAGAGTTGCATTAGAAGATAGTGGTGATCCAAAATGAGGAGGTCCAGTCAATTTCCTGACCACACATACTAGTAGCCTGAAAGTCGAATGCCCCCTTACCCCACAACACAAAGCTCTGTTTTGTAGTTCCATACAGGCATAAAACTGGCATTTATTGAAACGCTATTGGGTGACTTGATGTAACCATTAGTTTCCATGGTAACTGCCGAGACCCCAGGTTTGATGTTTCTGAAGCCTTGTTATGTCACGCTATCGGCAAGAGTAGATGTCTGAGTTCTACCAGTCCCAAGCTCATACAAATTGGTCAATTTCTGCCTCAAACAGTGTGTATGTGTGCTGGTGTGTTTACACACCTCTGGCCCTGATGCTTCATATCCAGGCCTGAATTAACTGCTTTTACTCAGAAGAAGTCCCTCGGCTGATTTCCATATAAATTACAGGAAGATCAGGGGGAAAAATGTAATGCAATGTATTTTTCTGGCATACATTTCAGGCACAATCCACTCAGGGATTCATTCAATGGGTGTAGCCTGCTGGCTGACATTGAGCTTTTGTTTTTAAGGGGTATGTCATCTTTGAGAGAGAATAAAGCCGAGCCAAGTCTATTCTTTGTCCTTTGTCACCTCAGCTTTTGCTCAGATCCCTTGAAATGCTCACCATGGAGCACACGTTCCTTGTTTTTCCTCATGAAAAGGCCTTTTCTCCCCTCAGAAATTCTGCTGCTTCCATCTTCGCCATTTCGAAGGAAGAACATGGAAGAGACATGAGATGATTTTAGAGGTGGAAGCTTTCTGGCCCTCAACTATCCCATTCTGAGGGTGGGAGAAACCAGACATGGTTCCTTCCATTTGGGAAGGAAAGTTTGGAATTGTCTATTCTGAAACCCAGAGGTATTCTGCAACTAGATATTTTTGTTATTATAACATTTCATGTACTTCTAAGGTGTGGAGTCTTAGTAATACTGGGTACTAGAGATATTTGTAAAAACACACAAAACCTGGAATATCCTTCCACCAAACAAAATTACTCTGGATTTTAACAGGAGCTCTTTTTGGATATAGAAATCCCTTCTGGAGCAAATCTATAATGATCTCTATTGGGGCCTCTTGGAACATGAGCAAAAGCCATTTCCAATTGCCACAACTCCTACGAGACAGGCCCATTTAAAATTCTGGAATGTTCTTAATGGTGTTTTCTCTGTTCATTTAACAGGATGAAAGCAGACAGAGAGGTTTAAGGGCTGTGTGTTTTGCCTTTGCTTCAGACTTAATATATTCTCATCCACCAAGGAAAAGAGGCTATTTTCTATTAGGTTAACAAACCATGATGGATGGGATTGGAAGCTGATGGGACTTCATTTCATCCCCTGTTTGATTTTGTTTGCCTGCTGAGCTTCTTGGAATTGTTTGTGAATTGATGGCTGTAGACTGTAGTGAAGTCTGCCAATATTTTTCATGCACTGAGGTCCTCTTAAGAAACAGGATATGCAAACATGGTTCTTTTCTCTTTTTTGGGGGTGAAAATGAACGTAATATAATAAATACAGGCTTCATAATCACATGGTACCCTAAAACAGACCTCTGTGATCCAGTGGTGAAATCCAATTTTTTTACTACCGGTTCTATGGGTGTGGCTTGGTGGGCGTGGTGTGGCTTGGTGGGCGTGGCTTGGTGGGCATGGCAGGGGAAGGATACTGCTAAATCTCCATTCCTACCCTACTCCAGGGGAAGGATACTGCAAAATCTCCATTCCCACACCACTCTGGGGCCAGCCAGAGGTGGTATTTACCAGTTCTCTGAACTACTCAAAATTTCTGCTACCGGTTCTCCAGAACCTGTCAGAACCTGCTGGATTTCACCCCTGCTGTAATCTTACAATCCCAATTAGATCCTAAAAACTTTCAGTGGAATGCTGAGGAAAGGTGCAATTAAGTGAAGATCGGTTCACAGTTCCCTAATTAGATGATTTCCACATTTTTGAACCATCAAATCCCTCATGACCTAGACCAATGATCAAGCATCTGGAGAACACAAGGTTGTAAAAGGGTATTTTAATAAACATTTTCCACAGTTGCTAGCCTTGGATAATGCTAAGGATGAAAGAACAGAATCTCCATGAAAGAGGGGAAATTATTTTGTAGGATTTTCTTTAAATAAGAAGCAGAAAACATGAATGAGAAAAAGAAGTTGGGTTGCTGATTTGTCTTTGGTTCCCCTTTTAGATGAGTAAGTTTGGTGGAGTCTTAGACATGCCTACACAGAAGCAAGTTCCATCACGCTCAGTAGACTTTTAATATTTAAATTTATGTAAATATAATATAATATAATAAATATAATATAATTTAAGTACCTTCAATAATTCAGTCAAAGAGTCTGGCATTGCAATATCTGGTCTTTATTTGCCCCAATATCTTAGAATGGAAATGAAGAATGGCTCCACATTTTGGGTCTGGCTGGTCTAAAGAAAAGAAGAATTAGGGGTAACATGATAGCAATATTTCAGTATTTGAGGGGCTGCCACAAAAAAGAAGGGGTCAAATTATTCTCCAAAGCACCAGAGGGCAGGACAAGAAACAATGGTTGGAAACTGATCAAAAAGAGAAGCAACTTGGAATTAAGGAGAAACTTCTTAACCGTAAGGACAATTAACCAATAGAACAGCTTGCCTCCAAAAATTGTGGGTGCTCCATCATTGGAGGTTTTTAAGAAGAGACTGGACAGTCACTTGTCTGAGATTGTATACTGTAGGTTCTCCTGCTTGAGGCTGGACTAGAAGACCCCCAAAGTCCCTTCCAGCTCTATTCTATTCTATTCTATTCTATTCTATTCTATTCTATTCTATTCTATTCTATTCTATTCTATTCTATTCTATTCTATTCTATTCTATTCTATTCCATTCCATTCCATTCCATTCCATTCCAATGTTTGGTTAATAAAACATTCAGGAGCTATTAATTGTTGTGGATGTACTTCCATATCAGTGATCATTAGTTGGCAGCAAAGAGCTCAGGCTTCAAGGTCTCACTGTTACCATCTAGTGACTGTACAACGTCTTACAGGCTAAATATGACAATTATATGACTGTTGTCAGCTGTCAATAAAAAGGATACCGTACCACTATGTTTGTCACACCGTATCAAAATCATTTTCAGTATGGGAGTCTTCCCTTATGTATTTATACTTGTAAGTGTTGTTTATGCCCAAGGATATACTAGGTAATTATTCAGTCAAAATCTCCTTGTAAAAGAATATGTCAGTGAGTTATCCAAGTGCTTTATAAATGCAGACAAACTTGATGACTAAATTATAGGTTGGGCCTAATCATCAGCCTTTTCTTGGTGTGCTTGCCCTGGATAGCTTCTTTTTAAGCCACCAATCGCTATTTATCAATACAACGAAGCCTTACCAGAAGTTTTTTTTTCTTGTAAAGTCAGCCTTGACATTAACAGATAGGATTTTGCCACTAACCTAGCAAGAAGATTACAGGGCTTGGATGTCATGGGAAGAAAAGGATTACAGTAATCTTTTTCTTGTTCTACAGAGCCTTTGGTAGAAGGAGGAGGAAGATCACACCATGCTGCTGCAGGAACATGAACATGATGGGGAAAATTATCGGCAACAATTTTGAGTAGTGATTTGGCATGCATTGGAAGATTGTTTGGCTTCCCCTTTCACTGGAAATTGCCTGTTTTGGAGGATGGAGAATGAGAATGATTCTTAAGTAAATGATGGAAAGCTATTTCTCAAAAGGAAGGGAAGTGTTCCAGAAGTATATAAGAAACAACCCACAGAGACTCATTTGGTGGGGTATTCTGTGTTTTAAAAAAACAAAAAACCCAAAATTTAAAGCATGCACTAGTGTGATTTTTGGTTTTTGGAGTCATAAAAAAACAAACCAAAATAATAAAGCCAAGACAGCTGATAGCAATAGCAATAGCAATAGCACTTAGACTTATATACCACTTTACAGTGCTATACAGCCCTCTCTAAGCAGTTTACAGAATCTATATATTGCCCCACAACAATCTGGGTCCTCATTTTACTGACTTGGGAAGGATGGAAGTCTGAGTCAACCTTGAGCGTGGTGGGATTCGAACTGCTAAATTGCAGGCAGCTGGTAGTCAGCAGAAGTAGCCTGCAGTACTGCACTCTAATCACTGCGCCACTGAGACTCCTTGATTGATGGCAACAATTAGGATGTTACATTTCTAGAATGGTCCAATTTCTGCCTTTTAATGGAGAGAGAGGGAATGAAATCTTTCAAGAATCACAGCCTTCTGCAGTTTCCTTTCTAGGTTAGCTTTCAGGACTGGAGAGAAGTTTGGTTCTCAAATACATGACACAAAAGGGATAAATTATGGAAAGGACACCATCTGTCTGTTGAGGTTCTTCAGAACTGGCTATGGGAACAGATTAGTAATAAGAGGGAAGGAAAAGGAGAAGAGAGGAGAGGAGAGGAGAAGAAAGGAAAGGAAAAGGAAAAGGAAAAGGAAAAGGAAAAGGAAAAGGAAAAGACAATATGTAAGAAGAGGCTTACATTTAAATCTGGAAAATATAAATCATCCCACTTCTCTGTTCTATCGATTGGATATTGGACTTTGTGACTTGGGCCACAGAAACATAGCACTAGGGACAATATAACAAAGTATTTTCTTCATCATTTGACATATTAATCAGTATTTCATTCCAGACAACACTCT
This sequence comes from Pantherophis guttatus, assembly GCF_059756535.1. Lineage (NCBI taxonomy): Eukaryota > Metazoa > Chordata > Lepidosauria > Squamata > Colubridae > Pantherophis > Pantherophis guttatus. The sequence continues at coordinate 96,369,638 of NC_142068.1, read as the reverse complement.
CTTACGTGTTTTTAATTTCATTTTCCTTGAAATATTAAACAACAAAATAAGAACTCTGGGATCTAAAAGCCTTTGGTACTTAGATAATATGTGTTTATGGCCTTCATTTATGTAGCTTCCCCTCACTAAGTAGTCAAGAGAGAAGTTCAATTTATTCTATTGCAGAAGTAAAATCTTGAGTATAGACTGCCAACCAGCTTCCAAAGTTGATAGCATGTATTGAACTTATCATGCCAAGTTGCTAACAAATCCATCTAATCCATTTGAATTTAAAATAAAGACTTCGTGCTGAAAAAGCAGTTGAATATTTATACAATTCTTCTCTTATACAGTTCTTCTCTTCCCTAAGTTAAGAATTTAGCATGAGACACTAGGACAGAGGTGTCAAACTCAAGGCCTGTGGGCCAGATCTGGCCCATGGGATGCTTAGATCTGGCCCACAGGTCTGCCCTGGAAATAGCGAAGGACCAGCCCATGGTGCCTCTGCCAGTGAAAATGGAGCTCGGGGGAGGGGCTGTGTGTGCCCCCCCAGCTCCATTTTCTCTGGCAGAAGGCTAGCAAAACAAACTAAAAGCAAAACAAAACAAAATGAGAAATGTTTTCCCCTTTTTCATTTTAGCATCCAAGAAGGGAAGGGAAGAAGAAAGGGAAAGAGGAAAGAGGAAAAAGAAAAAGGAAGAAAGAAAGATGGGAAAAGAGCAAGGAAGGAAAAAGAAGGGAAGAGGGGAAGGAAGAAGAAAGGAGAATGAAGAGGGAAGAGGGAAGGAAAAAGAAGAAAAGGAAGGAAGGAAAAGAAGAAAGGAAAGGAAAGGAAAGGAAAGGAAGGAAGGAAGGAAGGAAGGAAGGAAGTCTTGCATAAAAGAAAAATAAGACTTATATTGGCAAAATGCAGTTTTTAAAAGTACATCTATGAAAAATTAACAAGAAACTTTGGAAAAAGTATTGACAGCAAAAGTGTATCCTTATCTTTTGATTCAGGTATGTGCATTAAGCATTGTGCACTATTTGCAAGGGAAAATTTCAAATGAAAATAGAAGTGTTTCCATCATGCTTTAAACATGTATTTAATGCTGATCTATTTGGTTGTATGGATAAGTGATCAGATTGATCACTTATAGACAGATCACTAGATCTGGCACATATAGTTGAATACTATTCCCTTGTCTCGCAGTCATTAGAAACTGTTTCAGATCAGTCCCTATAACTGAATCTATTTGTTTTGTAAGCTTTCAGATGTTGACAGGTTGTGTGAAGAGATTAGGGTTTCCACTTCTGGGCTAATTAATGTGGCCAGGCCAGGGGTGAAATCCAGCAGGTTCCGACAGGTTCTGGAGAACCAGTAGCGGAAATTTTGAGCAGTTCAGAGAACCGGCATATACACCTCTGGTGGCCCAAGAGTGGGGTGGGAATGGAGATTTTGCAATATCCTTCCCCTGCCATGCCCATCAAGCCACGCCCACAGAACTGATAGTAAAAAAAAAAAAAAAAGGATTTCACCACTGGGCCAGGCCAAGACAGGGCCATAGTTAAGAGTCTGGATTGAGTCCTTACTGGATATATGCAATTCTCTCTGATTAAAAGAGACATTAACAAGCTTTTATTGGTGAAACATCCCTTTGATCTGAAAAATCTGTGCAATTATGGAACAACATTATATATTCCATTTATAAGACATGAATTTAAATGACATTAATTTTCCAGATCCTCTTCTGGGATTTTGTCTGTGTAAGATATGGCACTAATTGTTTTGGACATCTTAACAGATATGCCAAAAAGTCTTCATTAGTTCTTCTGGATATCTAAACACCTTTGGATACATTTCTGAACTCTCCAGTTCTCCTCTCTACCATCGTCTTCTGGGAACTGTTGGAAATACGTTGTATTTACTCATGCTATAAGGTATTTGCTTCTCTGCACAACAACCACTTTCTGTTGTCCACTCATTTCAACCACTGCATTACTATACCTTTCAACATACCCCAGCTGGTTTTCCTCAAAGCTCAAATGTTTTGAAATCTCTGGTTAGTACATATGACATTTCCCAGGTGGGAATTCATTCTTCATTCTTCAAAGCCACCGAGAGAGAGAAAAGGAGAAACTGCCCTTAGGACAGGAGTGCAGGTCACAAACTTCAATTTATAATTTAAGACATCAAAGAGGCAGTCTTACTGTGCTGTAATTATGTATTGATTTTACACACCATTGCCTCTATGCACGGCCCAATGTGATAGTCAGCAAATATGAAAACTCTCCAATGTGATCTATATCTTACCAGAAGATGCCAATTACACATTTATTAACAGTGGCATTCTAAATTGTTATAAATGAAGATTAAGGGAAAACAAAGACATGGAGAATAATCAATAACACCCGGGGGTTTATTCTAATCCCCTCTGCCTCTTGAAGTGAAAGCCACCTACCCAATTTTTTCTGTGAAGCATTGGCCTTACTTCTATTCTCCTTACCAACTCTGGCTTGACCATAAATTCCATCACATTTTGATCACTCCTTTTTTTAAGAGGAGGAAAAGCAGTACTCACCCAATGGAAGCACTGCAAAATGTTCTCAGAAGAAAATTTCATCCCTTCTTACATTTGTAACAGATGTGAGACTCCTAGGCATCCATAAAGGTAAAGGTTCCCCTCGCACATATGTGCTAGTCGTTCCTGCTTCTAGGAGGCGATGCACTGAAGAGCCAGTGCTGTCCGAAGACGTCTCCATGGTCATGTGGCCGGTATGACTAAACGCCAAAGGCAAACGGAACGCTGTTACCTTCCCACCAAAGGTGGTCCCTATTTTTCTACTTGCATTTTTTACGTGCTTTCGAACTGCTAGGTTGACAGAAGCTGGGACAAGTAACGGGAGCTCACCCCGTTACACAGCGCTAGGGATTCGAACCGCTGAACTGCCGACCTTTCAATCGACAAGCTCAGCGTCTCAGCCACTGAGCTGAGAAGTCAAAATCAGCAAGATGATTGGTTCTTTATGCATAAGTGTGTAGGGCAGCAAGCTTCTTCCAATGAATACTGTCTGCGGCACCGAGATGGTGGGCATGGCATAATGACTGAAGGTCTTTCTCTTTTGGGTGCGTGTGTGTGATTATCTGGCTTAAAATAATGGCATTGCTAATGTGCTTCTAAATTAGAGCTCCTTGGTATTTGTGAGCTTGGTTGTTTTCTTGTAGACTTTTCATTACCCAAATCCAGACTCATGATGTTACCTAGTTTGGGTAATGAAAAGTCTTCAAGAAAACATCCAAGGTCAGCGAGAATAATAGAATAACAGAGTTGGAAGAGACCTTCAATATTTTCTAGTCCAACTCCCTGCTCAAGCAGGAAAGCCTTTACTGTTTCAGACAAATAGTTGTCAAATGTATCCTTAAAAATCCCCAGCATTGGAGATGGAGCACAACTTCTAGAGCACCAAGGACCCCCTCATTTCAACCCTCAGCTACAAACACAGTATTCTCCTTTATCAATGCTTCTAAATTGTTAGAAGATCTCATGCCACCAAACAGAGGATTCTCCTAGATTAGGGGTGTCAAGCTCAAGGCCTGGGGGCCAGATCTGACCCACGGGGTACTTAGATCTGGCCCATGGGGCCTCCCAGGAAACAGCAAAGAACTGGCCTGCAGTGCTTCTGCCAGCAAAAACAAGCTTGTGAGGGCTGCATGAGGCCTTCTTGACTCCATTTTTGCTGGCAGAGGGTTGCAGGAAGCCATGGCAGCCGAAAACGGCACTCGGGGGCCTGTTTTCTCTGGCAGAGGGCTTGGACCACCAAAGGCACCCCCGACACTAGTGACGTGAGCTGGCCATGACTACCCTGCCCACACACACACCCAGCCCCCCCCAGCCCGAGGTCAAACATAACCCTGATGCAGCCCTCAATGAAATTGAGTTTGACACCCCTGTAGAAGGGGTGAGAAATTGGTCTGAAAATGTGCAAGGTTTTGAATTACACTTTTCTCAGAGCTATCAAAGGCCAAAACAACAAGTCCATGGCATGTAAAATGCTGAACAATCAGACCAGAAATGGATTAACAAGGGAGATCAGAGAAAAGCTAAAAAATCAGTTCTCAACAAATGAACCAGCAAACTCTGCAGCAAGTAGGAGAACGAACAGATTCCTAACCATCTTCACTGACAACTTTGTCATCCAAAAGGTAGATAATGGAACTAGAGGAAAAACTATATTGGATCTAATTCTTACTGATAGAGAAGAAGTGATAGAGGGAGTTGAAGTTGCCAGGACCTTGGGCAAGAGTGACCATGTCATATTGGAATTCAATATAATGCAAACACAAGCAATAGAATATAATTCAACCAGTGTCAAACTTTAAAAGAGCTGATTTTAACAAACTCACAGAGAGCCTAAGTAAAATTCCATGGATGAAAATCCTAAAGGGGAAAACAACTCAAGAAGTATGGGAAACGCTGAAAAATATGATCATAAAAGCCCAGTTCAACACAATACCACTGAAAAAGAAAAACAAGAAATCCAAGAAGAAATTAGCATGGTTGCACAAAGATCCCTCTGATAAACTGAAAGACAAAAACGATAAGTACAAAAAATGGAAAGAGGGACACATAACTAAGGCAGAATATCAGCAGAGAGCCCGAATCTGCAAAGATGAAGTCAGGAAAGCAAAAGCTCAGAATGAACAAAGACTTGGAACAAAAGTCAAAGATAATAAAAAGAACATATAAATAATAAGGAAAAAAATCAAGGAAATAGTCAGTCTACTAAAGAGAGAAGATGGCAAGAAAATAATAGACAGTAGAGAGAAAGTAGAGCTGTTTAACTCATTCTTTGCATCAATCTTCATACAAAAAGAAACTATAGCCCAATCTACCAAAAACAGACTAGAAATAAATATTAACATAAGCAAAAAAATGGTAAGAGAACATCTATCTGACTTTGATGAATATAAATCACTGGGATCTGACGGATTACAGTTCTGAAGGAGCTGGTAGATATTATCTCAGAAATACTGTAACATTTTTATAAATAATAATAAATTTATTTATTTACGGTCACAGACCAAAATGCAAGCTTAGCTACAGAAAAACATAGGAAAAAGTAACATATATTTCAAAAATCCTGGAGTATCAGGGAATTACCTGAGGATTGGAAAAGAGTTGATGTGGTTCCCATCTTCAAAATAATAATAATAATAATAAAAAAATGGTGTGTGTGTGTGTGGGGGGGGGAAACCAGGCCCGGAAAACTACAGATCAATCAGCCTAACATCAATACCTGGGAAGATACTGGAAAAAATAATCAAAAAACAGATCTATGAACACCTAGAAAAAATAAAGTTATAACTAGTAGCCAACATGGGTTTGTTAAAAACAGTTCATGCCAAACCAATCTTTGACAAAGTGACTAAATTAGTAGACCAGCAAAAAGCTGTGGGCATATACATACTTAGACTTCAGCAAGGCATTCGATAAAGTAGACTACAACCTACTTCTTGTGGGATAGAAAGCATCACCAACAGATGGATTTGTAACTGGCTGACAAACTGTACTCAGTGAGTAGTCCTTAATGGTACTCCATCTACATGGAGGGAGTAAGCAGTGGGGTACCACAAAGTTCCATTGTAGGCTCATCAAATTTGCAGATGGTACTAAACTGGCAAGAATAGCCAACAACCCAGAAGACAAGCTCAGGATCCAAAAAGATCTTGACAAACTTAAATAATAGGCCCTATCCAACAATATGAAATTTAATGTGGAGAAAATCAAGGTTCTCCTAGGCAGGAAAAACCTAAGGTACAAGTACAGATTAGGCTAAACCTGGCTCAAAAACAGTAACTGTGAGAGGGATCTTGGAGTCCTAGTGGATGATCACTTAAATATAAGGTAGCAGTGTGTGGTAGCAGCCATAAAAGCTAATACAATCCCAGATTGTATAAACAGAGGCATAGAATCAAAATCATGTAAAGAATTAGTATCGCTTTATAAATTCTTAGTAAGACCACACCTAGAATACTGCATCCAGTTACAAGAAAGATGTTGAGACTTTGAAAAAAGTACAAAGAAGAGCAACTTAGATGATTAGGGGCCTAGAGACTAAACTTATGAAGAACGGGTGCAGGAACTGGGTTTGGCAAGTATAGAGGAAAAAAAAGGACTAGAGGTGACATGATAGCAGTATTCCAGTATTTGAGGGGCTGCCACAAAGAAGAGGAGGTCAACTTATTTTCCCAAACACCTGAAGGCAAGACAAGAACAATGAATGGAAACTAATCAAGGAAAGAAGCAACCTGGAAATAAGAAGAAACTTCCTAACAGTGAGGACAATTAATAAGTGGAACAGCTTGCCTCCAGAAGTTGTGAGTGCTTCATCACTGGAGGTTTTTAAGAAGAGACTGAACAGTAGACAGCCACCTATCTGATGGTGTAGGGTCTTCAGCTTCTGATTGATTGAATTATTTCAGGCTGCTTTTAGTAAATTGCTTCATTCAAATGTCTTTATAGGATCAAAACTGCACATATTAAATATTTATTCTGCATCCCAGAATAAAAGCCCTCCATTTGCTTTTATGTGTCTCTTTAGCAGATGGATGGATGGTTTTAAAAATGTGCTAAATAAATAAATCTGAGATTCCAAAACATCTAAAGAGAAGCATTTAGGGCAGTGTGCGGGAAATGGTTTGGGGTACTATGCAAGAATTGGATTTGTCCAGGGGTGACATGATAACAGTCTTCCAATATTTGAGGGGCTGCCAGAAAGAAGAAGGGGTCAACCTGGTCTCCAAAGCACTTGGACACAGAACAAGAAATGAAGGGTGGAAACTAATCAAGGAGACAACCTAGAAATAAGAAAATATAAGAACTAAAGAGAAATTTCCTGACCGGGGGAACAATCAAGCAGTGATTTATCTTCAGAGGTTATGGGTGCTCCATCTCCAACCCTCCATTCTAGAGGGTTTTTTTAAAATACATTTTTTATTAGGTTATAAAGTATACAACTTAATACAAAAGCAAATAAGAGGACAGGAAGAAGGAAGGGGAAGAATCAAAGAAAAGTGAGGAAGGGTAGGGAAAGAAAAAGAAGTATTGACTTCCAACTCTATCTGTTACAGTAGAATAAGGCATTAACAACAAATCACAACTTTTTGTTTTACCATAATAGTATGAACCAGCCATTTCTACAAAAGTCTATCACTCTAATCTGTAAAACCCAGAATCAAAATTTCATTCTTTTCCACATCAAGCATGAAGTTCAGAAGTGGTTTCCATGTGGAAACAAGAGTACTTATGTTCTTTTCTTCAAGCAGAGTAGTCAATTTTGCCATTTTAGCCAAGTAGAGGTTTTTAAGAAGAGAATGGACAGCCATTTGTCTGAAATGGTCTAGGTCAGTTATGGCTAACCTTTTTGCCGTTGTGTGCCAAAAGCGGGGGTAGTGGGGGGGATTGTGTGCGCGCGTGCCCACACCCATAATTCAATGCGCCCCGTCCCCCCACGCATGAGTGTGTGACCCCCCCCACTCTCCCCCCTGCTTTTGGCACGCGATGGCACACTGGGCCCGGTAGGCCCATTTTTTTGTCCTCCCCAGGGTCCAGAGCCTTTCTAGGAGCCTGGGGAGGGCGAAAACAGCCTTCCCCACTCCCCTGGAGGCCCTCCGGAAGCCCAGAAACAGCCCGTTTCCTGACTTCCGTTGGGCCAGGAAGGCCCAAAAATCAGCTGGCCAGCGCGCACATGCGTGCTGGACTGAGGTAGGGCAACGCTAGCGTGCCCACAGATATAGCTCCGTGTGCCACCTGTGGCACCCGTGCCATAGGTTCGCCATCACGGGCCTAGGTCCTAGACTCTAGGGTCCCCTGTTTGAACAGAGGGTTGGACTTAGGTGTGGGTTCCACTTATCTTTACTACTGGTTCGCAACAGGAGCACACATGCTCGCTTCGTCAGTGATGATGTCGGGGTGGGTGGGCGGAGCCTTTCGCTACCATTACTACCGGTAATGAACCGGACTGAACCGGGAGCAACCCACCACTGGTTGGACTAGAAGACCTCTTCCACCTCTTATTCTGTTACCTGAGATTCCAAGGGAGGGGAGGGTGTCATATGGAACTATTATCTCCTCTTGAAAATAATGCCAATAACACAGATTAGTAATTTGGGGTTTGTTCATGTTTTCTTAACAGATTTATGGCTGACTAATAAATCATCCAGCAACAGCCTCATCACCTTACAGAAAGAGGTCATCATATCTTCTTCCTTTTTAATTTGTGGGCTCTCATTATCTTTGGTCAGATGTTTTAAGCGTTGGCAAGAAGCTCTCTGTAAACTTCATAAGGACGGCCACCTCCACAGGAATTAATACACTGATAGCAACACACTTCTTTTGCTTCTTATTCCTCTGACCTCACCAGCTGTGAAATAACAAGTAGTAATTTATAACTCCTTTGTAAAATACATCCTGACCTGCCCTTAACAAACATAATTAGCACATGTTCATTAGAAAAATACAGTCTGAGTAATTTGAAGTGTATAGACAAGTTAAGGAGCAGTAAATGTTTGTAAGAAATGCTTAAAATATACATAATTTGTGGTTTGGATTTTTTAGAAAATGCATTGCTAGAATATGGAAACTGATCTTAAGTCCATATGAATGAAAAAGCATCTACACTTCTGAATATCAGATGCTGTAGACCAGGAGCGTCAAACTCAAGACCTGGGGGCCGGATCCGGCCTGTGGGCTGCTTAGATCTGGCCCACGGGGTTGCCCTGGAAACAGGAAAGGACTGGCCCACAGTGCCTCTGCCACTGAAACCGGAGCTCAGGAGGGTTGCATGAGGCCCTCTAGTCCAACCCCCGTTTTCGGTGGCAGAGGGTTGCAGGAGGCCATCGTAGATGAAACAGAGCTCGGGAGCCCATTTTTGCTGGCACAGCGCTCGGGCCTCCACAGGCACCCCCGACACAAGTGACATCAAGCTGGCCATGCCCATCCTGGATAGGCCCACCCTGGCCCCCCAAGATCAAACACAACCCTGATGCGGCCCTCAATGAAATCGAGTTTGACACCACTGCTGTAGATTAATCAGTGAGAGAAACCATTGCTTCCCATTCAAGTCCCATTTTGACGGTGATTTCACTCTTGCATCTTTTTTTATTCCTAAGCATAGAAATACACATTTCAATCAACAGGGATGTTTCTGCCAGTGATGGGATCTCTTCCAAGATGGAGATGATCGAGAATTGGAAGGAGATGGTACTTTCTAATAGATGATGAAGCATTTGCAGTGTGGACACGGACAAATAATTAAACAGAATTTGCTGGAGTTTGACGGCATCCAAATTAAATAAAACAAATTTTAAACATCCTTAAATGTCTCCTCCTTCCTCCAAATCAATTGTGTTTCTGATCCAAACATTGGCTCCATGTTCTTCAGTGGTGGGATTCAGCCGGTTTGGGATGATTCGGGAGAGCCAGTTGTTAAATTGCTGGCTGGCTCCTCACGTCCCCTCCCTACTCCTTCCAGGAGTCCCCACGTGCCTTATTTTGACTCCCAGGTAAGTGCAGGGAGACATACTAGGCCCAAAATGGGGCGTGGGGTGGTGGGGTGGCATACCCCCCCTCCATAGCCTGTTTTTGCTCCCAGGAGGCTTCAGGGAGGCCTCCTAGGCCTAAAATGGGGCATGGTGGGACAGTGCCCCCCCCGTGGCCCTTTTTCGCTCCCAGGAGGGTGCAGGAGGCTGAGTGCTGCCTGTCAAACCCCCTGGCCATGCCCACCATGGCCATTCCCACCCAGTCTTTAGGGCAGAGAACCGGTTGTTAAATTATTTGAATGTATGATCAAAATTGAGTACATTGTTATTTATATATATATATATAAATCAATATTAGAATCATATGTATAAATAGAAAATTGAAGTAAGGGAGAAAAAATGGATATATAAGAAATGATTACTGATGCAGAAATGTTGTAAAGAAGAAAATTGTAAAAAAAAAAAGATTGATTTTAAAAACTGTTTAATAAAAATATTTTTTTAATCCCACCACTGATGTTCTTGGAAATCTTGGAAGCCACCTAAGCTCCAGGATCAAGAGGGCAGGCCAAGAAACAATGGATGGAAACTAATCAAGGAGAGAAGCAACCTGGAGCTGAGGAGAAACTTCCTAGCAGCGAGGGCAATTAACAGGCTTGACTTCAGATGCTGTGGATACTCCATCTTTTTAAGAAGAGACTGGACAGTCGCTTGTCTGAAGTGGTATAGGATCTCCTGCTTGTGCAGGAGGCTGGTCTAGAAGACCTCCAAGGTCCCTTCCGGCTCTATTCTGATTCTGATCACCATCATGAAATGTTTCCCTTTCTGGTGCCTGCCTGGGACCTTTTCAATGTCTTAGCCTCATTGATGGCCTGATTAAGATTCTTTACATTCCTTGCCATTTACAATGCATTCTCAATTTTACCCCTCAGAGCAATGCCCATCCTGTGTTTCTCTTTCCCCAACTTATCCTAACCTTGCATTTAAGGCAAGGAGACAAAATGCTGAGGAATACGGCTGTCATTGTGTCAGGATGAGAGATTGGGTATGGTTTATTTAATGTACTGCACAGAGTGTGCTGTGCAAAAATGTTATTTATTTATTCACCTATTTAGATTTCCTCCAGAATACATTCCTCGAGGCCCTAAATAGCTAAATCCAACAAAACAAAACATTTGTTGCTGTGGTTGAAGCAGTGCTTATCAGCTCTCCCCCTAAGCACAAATCAAGAAATGTGCTCACATAATGAGAGTCTTAATATGGAACAGCCCTTCGCTGCAAATTGTGCTGCAAATAGAAACAACTATTTTAATTCTGTGTTTAGGGCTCGATTATTGTATTTTGCAGATTTGGCCAAGAGCTCATCAACTCTTACAAAAGTTTTATTCCCAAGTGGCATGGTGGCTCGGCTGAGGGGGGGGGAAGGGAGGGAGGGGAATCAGGCAACGGTGGGATTCCAATTTTTTTACGATCAGTTCTGTGGGTGTGGCTTGGTGGACGTAGCATGGCTTGGGGTGTGTGGCAGGGGAAGGTTACTGCAAAATCCCCATTTCCTCCCGATCAACTGGGACTCGGGAGGCAGAGAATAGATGGGGGTGGAGCAGTGGTGAAATGTAAAATTTGTTACTACCGGTTCTGTGGGTGTGGCTTGGTGGGGGGGGGTAATGTGACTGGGTGGGCGTGGCCAATTTTTTTTTCTTTTAAAACCATTTTTTACATGTAAAACCATGTAAAAAATGCTTTCAAAAGGCTCTGACGATCCCAGCTGAGTTGCCTGATCGGCAGAGGGTTTTTTAAAAACCCTCTGCCGATCAGGCAACTCAGCTGGGATCGTCAGAGCTTGGATCGTCAGAGCTTGGATCGTCAGAGGCATTTAAAAGAAAAAAAGCCTCTGATGATCGTGCGGCTCAGCTGGGCATGGGGGGCAAGGGCAGGGATTTTTGCTACCGGTTCTCCGAACTGCCTGCCGCCATCGTTACCTACTCGCCTGAGCCGGTCCGAACCGGGAGCATTTCACCCCTGGGGTGGGGCCAGTCAGAGGTGGTATTTACCGCTTCTCCGAACTACTCAAAATTTTTGCTACCAGTTCTCCAGAACTGGACAGAACCTGCTGAATACCATCTCTGGAACCAGGACATGCGAGCAGCGGGTTTGGAATATGCCACAGCCCAGTATTGGGCCACCTAAGATTGGAGACTCCTGCTTTAGGTAACAAATTCCATCATGGGATATTAAGACATTTCAGCTAAAGGTCTCATGAAGGGAGTATAACTTTCCTTTCTCCTTTTTTTTTTTTTTCATTCTCTGGATTTGAGGAACTGAATTTAGTTTGCTTGATTTCCTGTTTGTTCCAGCGTTCCAGCGTTTGGAACAGTGGTTCGAATCTCCAGTGCCGCGTAATGGGGTGAGCTCCCGTTACTTGTCCCAGCTTCTACCAACCTAGCAGTTCGAAAGCACTTAAAAATGCAAGTAGAAAAATAGGGGTCATCTTTGGTGGGAAGGGAACAGTGTTCCGTGCGCCTTTGGCATTTAGTCATGCCGGCCACATGACCACGGAGGCGTCTTCTGACAGCACTGGCTCTTTGGTTTTGAAACGAAGATGAGCACCGCCCCCTAGAATTGGGAACGACTAGCACATATGTGCGAGGGGAACCTTTACCTTTACCTTTACCTTGAGAACCAGTTTGTCATATTGGTTAAAGTATCAGCCTAGAACTGGGAGACCATGATATCTACTCCTACTTTGGAGATCTCTCTCTCTCTCTCTCTCTCTGTCCCCCTTCCTTCCTCCCTCCCTCCCCCTCCCTCCTCCCTCTCTCTCTCCCCCTCCCTCCTCCCCTCTCTCTCTTTGATAATGGCAAACAATTTCTAGAAAACCTTGCCCAGAAAACTGCAGGAACTGTCCAGGCATTCTCTGGGAATCAGACAAGATGGAACAGAAGGAAAAAATATAGTTATGCTAAGATTTTAATGATAAAGTATAATTTTGGTTAAGCAAGCCCTTGACTATTTAAACATTAAAAAAAAAAAAAGGAAAAACCACAGTTCTTTATCTGCTGGTCTGGAGCAGTTAGCAGCATTTGAGAATACAATGTTTTTAAAAAGATATCAGAATCATGAGCCACCGTGGAGCAGTGGGTAGAATGCAGTACTTCTGCTGCCTACCTGCTGCCTGCAATTTGGCATGTTCAAATCTCATCTGACTCAGCCTTCCATCCTTCCGAGGTTTATAAAATGAGGACTCAGATTGCTGACTCTGTAAAACTGCTTAGAGAGGACTGTAAAGCACTGTGAAGTGATATATAAGTCTAAGTGCTATTGCTATTGCTATAATCATGTCTACTCTTTGCGTTGTACCACTCCAGTTGATCATCCTTTCCAAACTCCATCTTGCTGGCCACTTCCATCTTCTATCCTCTCTCCTGCCTTTTCAAGTCTTCCTATTTTGTTCTGGTAGCCAACAGGGATGTCCTCCTTCAGAGAGACAGACTGGAGATGGCCAGAAGTGAAAGTCACTGAATGAGCTGGATGAAGAAGGAAATAGCTGTGAAATCGGTAACTATGTTCCTTCCTTCCCAATACCATCCATAGTTCGTAGGGGACAAATGTCTACGGAGATTCTTGGTCATCCAGGTCATGGTTGTCCCAAAGGTGCTTCCCCTCAACAGAGGGGGAAGGATACCACACCACCTATCTCCTGTTTACAACACAATCCTTTCAGCAGTTCCAAAAAGGTTCCAGACCCATTTGCACTATTCAGATGACCTTGAGGACACTGATAAACCTCCAAGTGGCCTCAATGACCCTCATAAAGAGTGATAATGACCAGATGATTTCAAGGAATCTAAATCCTTCCTTCATTTAGACAGAACTGAAGAAGCTTCTTGGATGAAAAGCAGAAAAGCAGTCTTCAAGGAAAAACAAACTCCAGTTGCCTGTTGAAAAAGCACCTTTGGGCATGGGATAAAATTTCTAGGGTGTTTTGTGGGTAAGGTAGGGTGATCACCTACACATGCACCCACCACGCAAACACACACACATGCATGGAAAACTGTTTGCCAATTATGTGTGACTTGCTCCAAGGAAGGTTTTCCTAACAACAGAGTGTCTGTATAGATAGGCCTGAATCCTGAAGACTATGACATATTCATCTTACATTGACTGTACTTTCCTACTCATTAAAAAAAAACAAAAAAACAACAACCTGGGCTTGGATAGATTATACTCTGTGCCAAACACTTTGGTCTATGCACATATTCAGTTTGGAGAGTTGAACAGAATGCAATTATACTGAACTCTCTAATCAAATCAACTTTCTGATTCAAATCGGAAAATCCGTTCCAGCCACCTAATTGAAGGAATTGGCTGCATCCAGACCTTTCTGCATGAAGAGAAGAGTGGTGTTTTCTACCTGGATGGAAATGCACATTGACGTGACCTGATTTAGCAATTCAATTTGAATGTTCAAATTGAACTGGATGGATTTTCCTGAATTGATTCACTCAGTATAATCAAATTGGATCAATGGGATTTTGCTTGGTGTGCTGAAAGAAGTCCCCAAATTTTGGAGAGAGGGCTTTAATGAAATGTTACCAATATCTAAGTGAACGACTGAATTATCTCCAAATTAAAGCTAATTGCATGTATTCTGCAGGAAGAAACCTGTTTTAGCAGCACGGTCAACATTTGTCTGCACAGGGAAATAAATGATTATTTTTATTTTTTGAACTCCTGCATAAATGAGTGAGGGCTATATAGAGCAAGTGCTAAGCAGAAGAGACACCTACCTCCAATTAAACTTTCTATAAAGTTCCTTGGATTCATATTGATTCTAAATAAACTCTCAGGAGAAAGTTAATGGGACATCTTTCCATGGCTATTTCAGCTTCCAGTTGACAGAAAAAGAATATGTACCTTTCCTTTTATTGCTCTGATCTCCAAATATTAAAAAGTTTCAAAATAATTTCTGATTATATTGCTTTGTGCATGTGAGTTTTTTTTTCTTTAATTGTGGAAGCATTGTAAGTATTAGATTTGTTTCTTATCACGGAGGTTGTTCTGTATGATGGCTTGAGTGTAGCAGAAGCAGGAGAAGATTGAGGCCATTGTAAGGTCATCCCATGGGATTTTTATTTTATTTTTTAAAAATTTTATTTTGATTTATATGCCGCCCTTCTCTGGAAACTCAGGGCAGCTTACAATGCATTAAGCAATAGCCTTCATACTTTTGTATATTTATACAAAGTCAGCTTATTGCCCCCACAAACTGGGTCCTCAATTTACCTACCTTAGAAAGGATGGAAGGCTGAGTCAACCTTGAGCCTGGGAAGATTCGAACTTGCAGTAATTGCAGGCAGCTGAATGTTAATAACAGGCTATTAGTCTGCTGCGCCACCAGGCTCTTCCTGGGATCATAGAACCATAGGGTCATCAGCCTTCTGATCATAAAGATCACACTATCAATGAAAGAGAATAATCAGTGGTGGGATTCAGCCGGTTCAGGTGAACTGGTAGTTAAATTGCTGGCTAACCCCACCCCTCTCTGCCTGCTCCTTCCAGGAGTCCCCACGTGCCCCATTTTGGTTTCCAGCTAAGTCCAGGGAAGCCTCCTAGGCCCAAAATGGGGCACAGGGAGTGCAGTGAGGCACTCCCTGTAGCCTGGTTTCACTCCCAGAAAGCACCAAAGACCCTTCAGACATTAATTATAAATAAAACCAAATAACATCCCTTTAAAAGTCATCTCCCACCAACCCAGGATAAAATCAACAGCCAAAGAGAAGTCCTAATATCTCCCCAATCAGCCTTCAATTATGCCCGAAGTGTCTGCTTCAAAGGAAGAGGCTCCACCCTGTTCTGGAATACAGGAACACTTGTGCAAGACTTAAGATGCAACGGGAGGCTTAAGCGAGTTTCATAATACAGATGCATCAATGCATTGCAAGCAGGGTTAGAAAGAAATTCTTGCTTGAGAGCTACCAAGGCTTCAGTTGTTTTTTTTAAATCAAGTTTTTATTATTATTTTTTAATTTGTACGTATCATTGTGTGAATGGTGCAATGTTTGAGTATCATACATTTCAATACATATAAACATATTCCTTATTATTACATTCCATTTTCCTTATTTCATATTATTTACTCCTACCTTTTACACAAAATTTTAATTTTCATATAAATATTAACTAGTATAAAATAACATCTAAACCGATGTGCTTTAGCATCCGTATTATCTTCCGTTATAGTTTCAATAGTACAACCCTCAAGGAAAAAAATATACGAAATTGTCCGTCTGTTTTCTTTTCTCCTGTACACCATATTTCACTCATTTTTACAACATCCCTCTCCTTTTCTCTCCTTCCCTTTCTCCTTCTCTCCTTCTCCTGTCCCCTCTCTATTTCCCCTCTCTCTTCTTCTCCACTTCTATCTCCTTCCCTTTCTACACTTCTCCTCCCCTCCCCTCTCCTTTCCCCTTTCTACCCTTACTCTTTCTCCCCTCCTCTCCTACTCCCTTCCACTCAACTCCATTTCCCTCTCTCTTTCCGTTGTTGCATATAATATTCCCAATACCTATAGAATATGGTGTATTTTCCAATTAATATCTCTTTCAACTATAACCATACAGCTTCTTTAAATTGCATTCAAAAATCAAAGAAACAGACTTAATCACTTAAACCTATATTATTAATAATCATCATAATAATTATACTATCATCATAATATTAATTAATCTTCATGTTAATAATTTCATACGCATCATCATTCTAGTCACACATATATATGCAACTGCAATATTATTCTTTTAATACTAACATCACTTCATTAATCAAACAGCATACCATCTAATTGTCAGTTTCTTACATCCTCACATTTCAAGCTTACCACTATTTTCATTCTTTGTGTCTATTTTTCATATTTCTTTTCCTAACTTATTTGACTTTGTGATACATTGCTTTACACCCTTCCATTCTAAACTTCCACTAATATTTTTCTTTTTTTCCCTCCTTATTATTATATTCAAAGACATGATACTCTGTTTTATCATTCATATTCCCATTTTCTAACTCTTCCTTTCTATATATTTTAAAATTTATCTAATACACATAAATATATCTACTTTCACTTTATCTACACAATAGTCATATTTATACACTTTTAATAATACCATCATTAAACCATATCATTCTAATATTAATACAATTATTACCATATAGTCATGACATATATTTAACTCTTTTTCTCCCCTTAGCCATTATCTCTTATCCACATCCCTTCTTTTAATCCTACCTTTTTAAAAATTTATCTCCCTGTTTTCCTCTTAAGTCTTTCATTCCATCTACTTCAAGGTTTATATTCTGAATCCATAATTTAATTTTTCCTCCTTGCCCTGTCTTTCCCCACTGTTTAATTTGAGAGCTTTCTGTTCTAAATCCTATCATTTCCCCCCAAGCCTCTTCTTGTTCCTCCCATTTCTTTTTTAAATCTTTTAAAGTGTTTTCCCCCTGTTTTAATTCCTCAATTCTTATTAATTTTAATAGTGTCCCTTCCTTGTTATCTTCTGTTTGCTGGTTTCTCAGTTCTAATTCTCCTTCTATTCCAGTTGATAATTCCATGTTTTCCTTCTTGTCCTGATCTTTGCTCTTCATCTCTTGTATACAATTTTCCAGTCTTCTATCCATATGATCCAATATTTCCACCATGTCTTTGTGCAGTTCCAGGATAAGGTCCTTAATGTCTTTGTTATTTTGAGTTATTAACTCCATTTCATTTACGTCTCCTCAATCATGCATTCAGAAACCAGACCTCCTAATCAAGTTTAAATGTCTCATCAATGTCCAATCAAATCTGTTAGTTACTTCAGGGATCCTCCACTCCTCAAATCATTTTTGTATATTCAATAGTATTTAGGGGTCCAGACAACAATTCTTTTTTTTTTTAATATTCCAGTCTCCAATGGTTAGAAAGTAAATATACATCGCTCAACAGTTATTTCCCTCCATTTCAATATTTGCTTCCGAGTCACAAAAATTTACTATCATCAGCAGATGGTGCTCTTTATTCCACTTTGTTTCCTCTCTGCTTTTATTGTGACTCTGTCACTGTTCTACTTTTATTTTGACACAACCAGTTTATTTCTCTTGCTTAGTTTATCTTATAGCTCTGTTATTTGAAGAAAAGGTAGGTTTATAGTTCCAGCATTTTAATATGCCTTCTTAATATCATGCCTTTTATTTTGGGGGTTCCGTTTCCTACTTAATTTTCTTTTTAAACAGATAGTTACTTCTTTAAATTTCCAACATGCTTTTTTTCCACAACAGTTGCACACTGCTGTAGCAAATTGTTCTAAAAAGTATTCCCCTTAAATTTTTTGTGGGGTCCAACTTCAGCTGTAAATCTTTCTTACCCAAACACACCATTCAGCATTTCTCTACTCCTGCACAAACTTATTGTTTCTGGCTGTTCCCTGGCTTCGTGGCAGCCATTTTGACTGCCGCTGCTCCTAGTCTTCGGATGAGGACATTTTCCAAGTCAGAGAGGGGACATGCGGCTCCCCTCGACCTGCAAGGCGGTCCCCCTTTGCTTCACCACCTCTCCAAGGTGGCTATGGCTTCTAGTGAAGCCCCCGACAGGGAGAGCTCAGAACAGACCCGCAGAGGTCGCAGATCTCGCATCAAAAGTGCTGGAAGTTCAACCGGAAACTCCCAAGGCTTCAGTTTTTAATAAGGGGATCACCCCGCTCCCATAAAAAGGGGAAGTAGTCAGAGTGGCTATGAAGCCATGGTAAATCATGGAAAGGGACTGCCAAGAAGTTAACACTGAAGTGATGAGAAATACCTGATGTCTTTTCATATTAGAAATACACTTTTTTGACTTATCCTCTTCAGATGGCCTTGTCGGATAGGCAGAAAGAAGTCCCTAAACTTGGTGCTGCATTGAACAGAGTTTCATACAAAATAAAAAGCAAATTTGACTGGGCCTGGAAACCTACCAGCCCTTCTGGTAGTGTACTTCACACTAAACAGGTCAGGGGTGGGCTTCAAAAATTTTAGCAAGAGGTTCTCTGCTGGGTGGGTGTGGCCATGGTGGGCAGGGCGTAGTCGGCCTCCTGCACCATGGTGCAGGGGGGAGGTGTTTTTGCCCTCCCTGGGCTCTGGAGACTTTCCTCAAGCGTCAGGGAGGGCGAAAACGGCCTCCCTGGGCTCCAGAGGCCCTCTGGAGGCTGGAAACGGGCCCCATTTCTGGCCTTCCTGAACTTCCAGTAGGCCCATTTTTTCCCCTCCCTGAGCCTCTGTGCGCACCCTGCACTTACCTGCATCCAAAATGGGCCAGTTGGAGACTCCTGGGAGGGGTGGGGTGGGGTGGGCGGGACCAGCCAGGAGTGGGATTTGTGGGTTCTCCAAATTTCACAGAATCTTAGCTAGAGATTCTCCCAAACCCCTGCGAACCCCCAGCAGCCCACACCTGAAACAGGTGCTTTACTAGTACTTAAGTTGCTGTATCCTGGATCAGTTGTGGCTTCCAAGCCATCTTCCTCAGCAGCTCCAGAAGTATGTATATTGCAATGGTCAAGATAAATGGTGAGAGACCATGAGAGCCACCTAATGCAGGACATGACCAAACTGACGTTCCAGTTTAAGCTGGGCAAAGACACTGCCTGTTATTCAAGCAAGAGCCAGAGGTTCCAGGAGAACTTCCAAAAGGCTGCCTACATGAAAGTATGTTCCATCTGGAGCTAAGGTTGGAACCCATGTTGCCACAGCTGATACCAAGTACTGAGTTATTTTTTTGATTCTGAGGCTATGTTGGATATTCCTCCGTGTTATTGGCCTGCTAGATGTGTAATGCATCTAACATTGGAACTGTGGGGACAGAGAGCTTGGCAGGGGCTCTATACTGTCTAAAATCCTGTGCTAATTGCTCACTGACCCAAACTTCTTTGTTGAGGGCCCTCAACCACTATGACACTACCAGAATGACTATCTCTGTAGACCAAACAGGACCACTTTAATTTATCCCCATTCCAAAGGAAATCCATTGTTTCATTTGGTTTCTAGCATTGGATCAACCTGCCAAAGGGAAACCTTGATTTAATAGTTAAATTAGGATCTGTTCTGCCTGCTTAGAACCCAGGTCAGCCCCAGTGTATGTGAAATCAGCTGTCTTTCTTTGGAAATCATTTCTATCCCATCTGCATGTTCAGTTTTAGTCAAATGAAAGAGATTGTCCCTAGTATTTGTTTCTACAACTGAGCTACAGACTTGATAATGTTCCTTTGCTTAATCCCTTTTATTTAATTAAGTATACCCACAATTTAGGACCCTCTTTGATATATTAATCATGAATTCCTGACTAATCTACCCATTGAAAATTTAATTTTCTCAAATGTACATTTAGGAAAGTCATGAACAAAGTGTTTAAAATGCAAAGATGCCTCCCATTGTTACATTATTTGAACAAACACATCCTGGAAACTAACAATAACAAAGAGAGAAGTCTGAAAACATTCAAAGCCCAAAATATCTGGTTTGGACCGTGAAACGTCCATTCTGATGTCATTCCACTTTGACCATTTCTTATAAGGAATTGAAACACTCCAAGTTAAAGGTCTGTTCCAAAAATAGTTTATGCTTCTCTTTTAATAAATGCCTCACCATCCTTTCTTCTCTTCTTAAATGTTTTTTTCCCCCATGTAATTATTTCTTGGTATCAAATTTCATTCGGACCTTGCTAATACAAAATTTATGGATTTATTTGAAATAATTTAAATACTCTACATTTGCTGGAGGAAAAAAACCTTAAAAAATAATTAACTGACTAGTTGACATCTAAGAGTTTCAAATGAAGTAGCATGTTGGTTTTTCAAAACTAAACAAGAATCTTGTTTACAGGTGGGGAACTCTAATTCATCTCGACTCTGTTTTATTCTTTATGTTTATTTTTCTTATCTGGGAGTTTAAGGCCTGTCTGTGCTTGTGGCATCTTATTTTTATTCTTACTGTGGATATTTTAATATTTCAGGCTGGAAACTGGGAGATGGTGAGTTCTAGTCCTGGGAACAATGCCATCTGGGTGACCTTGGGCCAGTGGTGAAATATAAAATTTGCTACTACCGGTTCTGTGGGCGTGGCTTGGTGGATGGGGTAATGTGACTGGGTGGGCGTGGCCAACTTTTTGTTTTCTTTTAAAACCATTTTTTCGGCCGAAGAGGTTGTAGAAAAAATGCTTTTAAAAATAATAATAAAAAGCCTCTGATGATTGCGCGGCTCAGCTGGACATGGGGGGGCAGGGATGTTTGCTACTGGTTCTCCGAATCACCCGCCGCCATCGCTACCGGATTGGGCGATCCGGTCTGAACTGGGAGCATTTTACCCCTGCCTTGGGCTATTCAATTCCTCTCAGACCTAGGAAGAAGGCAATGACTAACCACTTCTGAAATATCTTGCCAAGAAAACCACAGAGAGTTTTCCAAGCAGTCTCTGAGAATTGAACATGATTAAATAGAAGGAAAAAATGTTTTATAAACTGTTTTAAGTCACTTAGATTGTGGCAAGAGAGAGAAATGGGAAGGAAAGAAGGAAGGAAGGAAGGAAGGAAGGAAGGAAGGAAGGAAGGAAGGAAGGAAGGAAGGAAAAAGCTAAGCAATTAAATCTAATGAAATAAATATATCTAATCATTAAATAAATACAGCAGTATTTCAGCATTTGAGGGGCTGCCACAAAGAAGAGGGGGGTCAAATTATTCTCCAAAGCACCAGAGGACAGGACAAGAAATAATGGTTGGAAACTAATCAAAGAGAGAAGCAACCTGGAATTAAGGAGAAACTTTCTAACAGTAAGGACAATTAACCAGTGGAACAGTTTTCCTTCAGAAGTTGTAAGGGCTTCATCACTGCAGGTTTTTAAGAAGAGACCGGACAGTCACTTTTCTGAGATTGTATACTGTAGGTTCTCCTGCTTGAGCAGGGAGATGGACTAGAAGACCTCCAAGGTTCCTTCGAGCTCTATTCTATTCTATTCTATTCTATTCTATTCTATTCTATTCTATTCTATTCTATTCTATTCTATTCTATTCTATTCTATTCCATTCCATTTCATTCCATTCCATTCCATTCCATTCCATTCCATATTTTCTATTCTGTTGTGTTGTGTTGTGTTGTGTTCTATTCTATTCTATTCTATTATATTTCTGTTCTGTTCTGTTCTATTCTATTATCTGATAAACAGGTGGATCACAATCCATTTTATCACATGCATGGTACACACACACATAGACACACACACACACATGAGACGAATATTCTCCACACACACAATTTAAGTATTTACAGGGATGGGCAAGAAAGGATGATGGTGAAAAACTGAGAGCCAAAATAGCTAGTGAGTCAGTGCCTGTTATCAAAACATTATTTAGGCGTGATAAACAATCTTGCATTGTTCAGATACTTAACATATGTTGTGTGATGCTAATAGGAGAGAAATCTTGCTTTCTGTTTAATTGGTTCAAAAAAGTATTAACTTTGAATAAATTTAGTTCATTCAAGGAACTTGACCTGCAGCAGGTAGAAGGAGCTGGGTGACAATTGGCTGATCAGGGGAAAAGGTAAGTAAGGTTACACCTGATTAGTACTTAGAAACTCCAGAGATGTAGTGATAGTTGTTAAAGCATCTGGAAAATGATTGACGTCTTCTAAAATACTCCTGTATTTTTGTTCCTTTACACCATCAACAGATCATGACCTTCTAGATTCAATAATCTAGTATTTCTTAACGTTATCCATTCTTTAATCCACATCAAACTTGTCGCTTCGTAATAGAGTTCCCGATTATGTTACCCAAAAAACCCTCTCATTCTAGCATCTTGTAACAACTTAAATTTTATCCTCGCCTTCTTTCCCTGCCAAATGTATTTTAACACTATTTTATTCAATTCTTCAAAAAAGTCTTTCCCCAACCTAATTGGAATTGTCTGGAACAAATATAAAATTCTAGGCAAAATATTCATCTTAATAGTTGATATCCTTCCAATCAAAGAAAGCTGTAAATTTTCCCATTTCGCCAAATCTATCCCTATCTGTTGTTTAAGTTCATTATAATTATTTTCTTTAAGCATGCTACATCTTGCTGTCAAGTGTATCCCCAAATATTTGACTTTATTTGTGACCTGCATCACAACAAAATGATTGTTACAAAAGAACTTTAATTTTGCTGCTGAAAAAACCCCACCTTGCATGCAATTTTCAGGCCACTTTCGGCCCCCAAAATGGCCTGAAAATAGCCCCCAAAATGGCCTGAAAATGGCCCAAAAAACACCCCCAAAAAGGCCTGGAAATTGCCCGGAAAACATCCCAGAAAATGGCCTGTTATTTGGCTGTTTTTGGCCATTTTGGGGGCCGTTTTTGGGTCCATTTTCAGGTTGTTTTCCAGTGCTCCAGCACCCACAAAGACTAGTTGGCTGGTGCACATGTGCACGGAAACCAGAAGAGCAGCTAGCGACGGCACACGTGCCCACAGAGAGGGCTCCGTCTGCCACCTCTGGCACGCGTGCCATAGGCTCGCCATCACGGGCCTAAGCTATTTGAAAAGCAGTCAGAACTTACTTAACTTTTCTTGTGACCGTCTTTTAGTGCAATGGTGATGCTCTTGGAATTGTTGAAACATTGTGGATCATTTTCTGAGTGGGGTGATGGCCCAGTGGTGAAGACTCTCGCTTCCCACTCCAAAGATTGAGAGTTTGATCCTAGATAGCGGCAAATATTTCTCTCCTAAGGTGCGAAGAAAAAATATTTGCTGCGAACTCCACATGGCATCAGGAAGGGCATCCATCCAGTAAATGCTCAGCTGCATCCAGTCGACCTGACTCTACCCCAAATAATTAAGGAATTACAGGGTCGTCAAAAGGGAGCTTATTGTGCATCACTTTTTCTCCTTTATATTTAAAGCCAATATATCCACAGTTGACCATTTCATCTTTCTTCAGCTTCCACCTCTTCATTTTTCTCCTCTTCAACTCTTTTGAATCACCACAAAGCTTTCTCACTTCTCTTCCTGGAAGCTGCCTTGATTGCACCCATTTTACTGGACATTGTAAGAAAGGAGGAGTTACCTGTCAGAAATGGTGTAGGGTCTCCTGTTTGGGCAGGGTGTGTGTGTGGACTAGATTTATTTATTTATTTTATTTATTTATTTGATTTGATTTTTATACTGCCCTTCTCCAGCAGGACTCAGGGCAGTGAATAGCCAAGGTAAAAACATAGCATACAAAATTTAAAACAATTTAAAAAGATATTAAATAGTTTTGGCCCACAATTTAAAAACACCCCAATAAAATCAATTACGAATTAAAACCGAAAGATGGGATCAAGCCAGCCCAGCTAAATGAAATAAGTGAGTTTTAAGGGCCCGACGAAAAGTCCGGAGATCGGGGATCATATGTATTTCTGGGGGTAGATTGTTCCATAGGGTAGGTGCCACCGCAGAGAAGGCTCTCCCCCTGGGGGTCGCCAGCCGACATTATCTGGCCGACGGCACCCTGAGGAGGCCTTCTCTGTGCGAGGGTACTCGCCAGTGGGAGGCTATTGGCGGGAGAAGGCGGTCTCATAGATACTCAGGCCCTAAGCCATAGAGCGCTTTAAAGGTAGTCACCAACACCTTGAAGCGCACCCGGAAGACCACCGGGAGCCAGTGCAGCTCACGCAGGAGGTGTGTCACATGGGAGCGCCCCGTCGCTCCTATAACCACCCACGTGGCCGCACTCTGCGCCAGTTGGAGCCTCCGGGTGCTCCTCAAGGGGAGCCCCATGTAGAGAGCATTGCAGTAGTCCAGGCGGGAAGTGACGAGTGCTTGAATGACCGTGCGTAAGGAGTCCCGATCTAGAAAGGGACGCAACTGGCGAACCTGGTAAAAAGCCCCCCTGGCCACAGCCGTCATATGCTCTTCTAAAGACAGCCGTGCATCCAGGAGGACGCCCAAGTTGCGAGCCCTCTCCGTGGGGACCAATGACTCGCCCCCAATAACCAGCGATGGCAGCAGCTGGCTATATCGGGACGCTGGAAGCTGCAGCCACTCGGTCTTGGTCTACAAGGTCCCTTCCAACTCTGTTAATTTTCATTTCATTTTCATTTGATTTGATTTATATACTGCCCTACTCCCGAAGGACTCAGGGCGGTGAACAGGCACAAGATAAAATACATTGGGATTATAAAATACCGCTATGGCTGGATCTTGGTCATACTTTGTGGAATACAAATATAATGTCACTCGGGGGGTTTTTATATAAAGAGGTTCTTTTTACAGATGCGGGCAGATGGCAGCTGAAGACATTGCAGACACTGTTGGACGAAGGGATTAATTTAACTTGGCTACAATATAATCAATTACAATTGAGATGGAAAGAGGACCAAAAAACTGGTATTATGTTGCATGAGGAAGAATTGGTTAGACATATAAGAGAGAAAGGTCCAATGCATATCAAAAGGCTTTATAATGTTTTGCTAGAAAGAGATTCAGAAACCGAATTAGTTAAAGACTGTATGATTAAGTGGGCACAGAATTTTGAAGAACCAGTGATGCTGGAAACATGGGAAAAAATTTGGGTTCAGAATGTTAAATTTACACAGTCGCAGAATCTGAGGGAAAATTTCTACAAAATGTTTTATAGATGGCATTTAGATCCCAAAAAGTTGTCATGTATGTACCCTAATGTTCAGCCAAAATGTTGGAGATGTGAATGTTTGGATGCTACATATTATCATGTTTGGTGGACCTGTAGGAAAGTTAAGGCTTTTTGGATAAAAATTTGGTGGGTCATGCAGAATGTTTTGAAGAAAAAAATTCAATTTTCTCCACAACTGTTTTTATTGGGTATAGTTAAGGGTTTTACATTGGGTGAAACAAAATTGATATTGTATATGATAACAGCAGCAAGATTGTTGATAGGTAAATATTGGAAGAATGAAGCTTTGCCCACTATTGAGGAATGGACTTTGAAGATGGCTAGTTTTGCAGAGATGGCGAAGATTTCAGCATATTTAAAAGACTGTTCACAAGAGACTTATGAGTGGGAATGGAAAAGGTGGATAGAATACGTTCAGAACAAATATCAAACTAGAAAGTATCAAATAGCTTTTATTTGAAAATAATGTATTGGAAATTTTTTAACGTAATGAGGTAAAGAGAAAAATTATACAGGGGAGGGAGGGGTTCAAGTTTATATATAAGTGTTATATTAGGGTTCTTTATGAGTATGAGTATATTATAGGGAAGTCTGGGGGGAGGGGAGGGTTAGGGAGGGTTAGGGAGGTTGGGAAGTTTGGGGGGGTGGGGGGGGAAAAGGGGTGAAAATGTAATTGTAAAACTTTTGCAATAAAAAAAAAAGATAAAATACATAGAATACAAAAATTTAAGAGCAGAAGTAAAATCGGATTAAATCAATTTAGCCCAAGACAAATTTAAAACCCCAGGTTAAGAACAAATTAAAATTTACATTAAAAAGAGAATGGGAGAGGTTAATCTGTTAAAACCTAAAGAAACCACCATGAAAGCAGGCCAAGAAAGCCATGGGACGTTCAATTAAAGATACAGGTAAGGAAAGGGTCATGTCTATTCTGAATTGGATGGATGCCACAGTGCTGAGATCAAACTCTCTTAGATATTCATTGCCAGTTTTTCAGAAATGGTTACCAGTGATATTGCTTTTTCAACATTTGGGTGAAAGCTGAAGGAGGGAAAAAGATTTTTTGAAGAGTGGGTTGGAAGCTTCTCAGACCAAGCTAGCACCACTATTAGCAGATGAAAACCCACAATCAGAGAAGCACTACAGATTAAAAGTTTAACAGATTAACAGAGTTGGAAGGGACCTTATAGGTCATCTAGTCCAACCCACTGCCCAAGCAGGAGACCCTACACCATTGCTGACAGATGGCAGTACAGTCTCTACTTGAAGGCCTCCAGTGATGAAGCTCCCACAACTTCTGAAGGCAACTTTTGTTCCATTGGTTGATTGTTCCCACTGTCAGAAAACTTTACTCCTTATTTCTAGGTCAAATCTCTCCTTGTTCAGTTTCCATCCATTATTCCTTGTCTGACCTTGAAAAATAGCTTGACCCCCTCCTCTCTGTGGCAGCCCCTCAAATATTGGAACACTGCTATCATCATGTTTCCCCTGGTCCTTCTCTTCACTGGACTAGCCATGCTCAGTTCCTGCAACCGTTCATCATATGTTTTAGCCTCCAGTTCCCTAATTATCCTGGTTGCTCTTCTCTGCACTTTTTCTAGAGTCTCAACATCTTTTTTATAATGTGGTGACCAAAACTGGATGCAGCATTCTAGGTGTGGTCTTACTAAGGCTTTATAGAATGGTATTAGTACCTCACTTGATCTTGATTGTATCCTTCTGTTAATGCAATTTAGGATTGCATTGGCTTTTTTTTGGGTGCTGCTGCACACTGCTGGCTCATATTTAATTGGTTATCCACTAAGACTCCAAGATCCCTCTCACAGTTACTTCTTTTAAGCCTGGTTTCACCCAGTCTATATGCGTACTTTTGGTTTTTCTTGCTAAGTGTAAGACTTTACTTTTCTCTACATTGAATTTCATTTTATTAGATAGGGCCCAGTGTTCAACTCTGTCAAGATCCATCTGTATCATGAGTCTATCATCTAGGGTATTGGCTATTCTTGCCATCTTAGTACCATCCACAAATTTAGTAAGCTCCCCTTCTATTTTCTCATCTAAGTCATTTATGAAGATATTGAAGAGACATTACTATCAACCCACGCACATCTTTAAAATACGGAGCACATCAGCCTGACATAAGTTGCATTGCAAAGGAAGTCAAAGGAAGAAAATGTCATAGAGCAAGTTTATTTTTTGCTAGTGGTTTCTTTGGATATTTTTAAAAAAATAATATACTATAGGAATCTTGAGCAAACATTTAAAGTAAGTGTTTTGGGAGGAGGTTGAAAATTAATGCTTTATCCTTAATTTCCAAAGCTATTATGCTTGATTTGTGGTTAAAAGGAAATAAATTCTGGATTAACAAGTTTAAAAGAAGTTAAAATTAGGATAGGATAGGATAGGATAGGATAGGATAGGATAGGATAGAATAGAATAGAATAGAATAGAATAACAGAGTTGGAAGGGACCTTGGAGGTCTTCTAGTCCAACCCCCTGCTGAGACAAGAAATCCTACACCACTTCAGACAAATGGTTATCTGATCTCTTCTTAAAAACTTCTAGTGTTGGAGCATTCACAACTTCTGGAGGCAAGTTGTTCCACTGATTAATTGTTCTAACTGTCAGGAAATGTCTCCTTAGTTCTAAGTTGCTTCTCTCCTTGATGAGTTTCCATCCATTGCTTCTTGTCCTGCCCTCAGGTGCTTTGGAGAATAGCTTGATTCCATCTTCTTTGTGGCAGCCCCTGAGATATTGGAACACTGCTAGAGTTTGGGTTTCTGACATAATACAGATTTGATTTGATTTGAAGAAGCTTGAATTCTCCTTCAATTACTAATTCATCAGCCAGATTTTTATTTTTTCTGAGCAGGTCATATAGTCAAGTTAGCTATACAGCATAGGGCATTGTTTCTGGGATTTCTTCAATTCTGGGAATTGAAGTCCACCCATCTATCCATTTATTTGCAAAAATAAATCCATTCATCCTCTGATGCTACTGCTACAGGCTTGCCACCCTGTTCCACTTCCCACAAATTTGGTGTGAAATTTCAAAAAGCTATTCTTTACGAGCTCTTACTAAAGTATCGTTACGAATGTGTGAAATTGCTTTGGTCTGAACTTACAGAAAATCATTTTTCTCTCCCTTTATTCTTTTTTCCTTTCATCTTCCTAGATTTTTTTCCCCCTCATGTAATGATCATTAATAACTTTGTACCTCAGAAAACAATAAACACATTTATCCAAACCAAGAAAGAATAGACTTATCTCTTTCTCTCTCTCTCTCTTTTTTATAACAGTGCGGAAGTTTTTATATAGGGAACAATAAATGGAAACAGATTATCTGCCAAAAAATATCAAGGCAATTAAGGAGGGTTGCCTCCATTTATTAAGAGCTAATTTGTCAGGACGGGTCTTCTTTCTCCATTGAATAATTTTCACCCACATACTAAAATAATGGCTTTGTCATATGGGCAAAATTAAAATGCAAAAGTATCCATGAGAGGTTTAAAGTGATGAGAACAATATAAAGAGAGAGAGAGAGAAAAAATATTTTTTATATGCTTGATTACAATGAAAGAAGAAAATATTGAAACCTGGGATCCTTGCCTCTTTCTAGGGTTCATTAGATCAGGAGGAGAAATTTCACCTAAATTCTGCTTCAATGTTTTCAAAGGAAGGGAAAGAAATCAGTTGCTGTTGAGGAAACAACAACATAGTGTTGATACTTCAAGGTAGTGTCTTAAATCCGGAGGCCATTTTGACTTCCTTGGTTTGCCTGTTTGATGTCAATAAATTGTACGTTTCGGTTTTTGACAACTGTGATATCTGGCGTGTTGTGTTCCAAATGACAATCTGTCTGTATTTGAAAGTCCCACAAGATCTTCACCTTCTCATTTTCTATAACTTTTTCCACTTTATGTTCCCATGACTTGTTGGATACAGGAAAGTTGTATTTTTTACATAATGACCAGTGGATTAATTTAGCAACTCGGTTGTGTCTAGCTTTGTAATCAGTTTGTGCAATTTTACTGCATTCACATATTAAATGTGAAACAGTTTTGACTTTGTTGTTGCAAAGTCGGCAGTTTGGATTGTCGGTGGATTTTTGTATCTTTACTTTCATGGTATTAGTTTGTAGTGCTTGTTCTTGAGCAGCCAGTATTAAACCTTCCGTTTGTTTCTTGACCACTTGCCCATGTCAAGTTGTCATCACATTTTCCTTCAATGTTTTTCAAGTGCTGTCCATGCAAAGCTTTGGTTTTCCATCTACTTTCCATCTATCATTCCATCTTGAGGGATTTTTTAATAAGGGTAACAGGGAAGCTTTTAAGGGGATCCGGGAGGGGGGGTTGGGGCTGTAGTGATGGACCTGGGGGGGTCCATATAGCCACTGTACGGGGTGGTGGGTTGGGTGGGCGCAGCAGAAGGGATGAGGATGGTAATCTGACCGGGGAGCCGGGGGGCAATAGGAAGGGCAGTGTAATTGAAACAATAAGTGGGAGGGACAGATATGACAAGCACAGGGGGCCATATTATGTTCTGGGGGTGCACACACGCTGTTTACGAGTGATTACGCACTCCGGTCCCCAATGCGTGACTCGTGTCCTGGGTTGCACAGAGTCTCTGGCCCCGGGTCCTCGTGTCAGGTATGCTTCCTTCAAAATCCAGGAAAGAATGACCCAAACTCCATTTTTATAGAGATTAGTACTTTTACTGAAAATGAAGCGATTGCAACCCAGGTAAAGCTGGAACTAAGCAAAACGCGCGAAATTGCATCTAGAAAGCATCTCCCCCCCCCTTGTCCATCGTCCATCATCCAATCCAAAGGTCTCCCAAAGGTCAGGTGGAATCACATCTGGCAACGTCATCCATCAGGAATGTAATGACAGTTGGTCTGAGAGCTCCTTTGGAGAATTGGTTTCATTTCTTGAAAAGACTCCTCCTGCGTCCTTCCCCCCCCTTCGCCCCTCTAACTGTTCCCTCCCGTTTCTTATGGCAGCTGAAGCAGTCAAAGCGGAGGCTGACATTCGGCCCCTCTGCAGAAGAGACGTTAGTCCTAGAATAGAAGGAAGAAAGGGAAAGAGAAAACAAAATATATACAGGAATTAAGGTTTATCTGGGTATTTGGTATAGAATTGCTGTACTTTCTTTGGGGCCCGGACATCCCATTTATTCACCCATTCAGCTTGAGACAAAGGGAAATGTCTCCAGGCCACCAGATATTGCACTTTACCATGGTGTTTCCTAGAGTCTAAAATTTCCTTAACTTCAAAATGTTGCTCCCCCTCTATGAGTATGGGAACTGGAGGGGAGCTTTGGTTCGGCCTTAGTGGAGACGAGTGTTCAGGTTTTAACAAACTAACATGAAATACAGGGTGTATACGTCTCAACGTTTTTGGCAACTCTAATTCAACTGTTACTGGATTAATCAATCTAATCACACGAAATGGACCCACATACTTGGGACCAAGCTTTTTCGACTTTTGGGAAGTCTGTAAGTACTTAGTAGAGAGGTAGACTTTATCACCCACTTTATAGACGTGTGCTGGGGACCTTTTCTTATCGGCCTGAGCCCATCTAATGTGTGGCTCATCTAATGCTTTTCAAGTTACTGCCCAAGTGCTCTTTAATTGTTCAATCCAGTCCACCAAGGATGGGTTCTGGGGGTCATCTTGTGGTAGCTCGGGGATCGGTACGAAATCTTGGCCCGATGCAACCTTAAATGGAGTGAACCCAGTGCTACTGTGTATGGAATTATTATATGCCACTTCTGCAAATGGCAATAAGTCCACCCAATTGTCTTGCTGGTAATTTACGTAACATCTCAGGTATTGTTCTAAAACCCCATTGGTCCTTTCACAAGCTCCATTTGTTTGGGGGTGGTGACTGGAACGTAGTCCCTGGGCGGAGCCTATCAACTTCAAAAACTCCTTCCAGAAGTTGGAAGTAAACTGTACACCCCTGTCCGAGATTATTCTTTTTGGAGCTCCATGTAGTTGGTAAATCTGACGAATAAACAGTTTTGCAAGGGTTTTTGCTGAAGGGATCTTTGAACAAGGGTTGAAATGCACTTGTTTGGAAAACAAATCCATCACCACCCAAATGACAGTGCACCCTTCACTCTCTGGTAGGTCCACAATAAAATCCATGGATATTTCCTTCCACAGGGCATTCGGTCTAGCCACACTCTGAAGTAATCCAGGTGGCTTCCCTGGAGGTCTTTTAGCCGAGGCACACACTGGACAGCTAGCCACATATGCCTCTATGTCTCTTAACAAGATGTAGAGTTTTAACAAATGCAAAGTGTCCTGCTGCCTTGGCATCATGGGCATATTGCAATACTGTTACTCTTAACTTGGCCGGAACATACAATTTCTCCCCAATCCAAGCTAGTCCATCACGGAGTGTACACTCATTTGAGTGGTTCTTAAACCACTCGTCAGTGTCCAGAGCTTCTCGTAATTTTTGAAGCAAATCTCCCGAGAGTTCTGGCTCAGCTTTTGTCTGTGCTCTGGTAGTAACTGGTACTGCCAATTGTGTCGAAGGGATAATAGGCTGAACCACTTCCTTTTTGATGCTGTTGTACTGAGGCAATCTGGAAAGTGCATCTGCCATGAAGTTCTTCCCACCAGGAAGGTAGCTTAGAGTGAAATTGAAACAATTGAAATGTTGGGCCCAACGAGCTTGCTTTGGGGACAATTTACGTGGTGTTTTTAACACCTCCAAATTTTTGTGATCAGTCCAAACCTCGAAAGGGTGCTTCGCTCCTTCTAAAAATTGTCTCCATGTTAACAGCGCCCATCTCACTGCGAAAGCCTCCTTCTCCCATATGGCCTATCTCCTCTCCGTTTCTGCTAGTTTACGGGACATGTAGGCACAAGGTTGTAGTTCCCCTTCTGCATTCTTTTGCAAGAGTATTGCTCCCACAGCTACGTCGCTCGCGTCAGCTTGTACTACAAAAGGCTGTTCCATGTCTGGGTGTTTGAGTACTGGTTCAGCCGCAAACAGCCGTTTCAATTTTTCGAATGCAGCTTGACACTCCATAGCCCATTCAAGTGGTTTCGAGGATCTGGGTTTTACTTCACCTTTTGTTTTTAGAAGATCTGTACTTGGCAGTGCAATTTTTGCAAACGAGGGGATAAACTGTCTATAAAAGTTAGCAAACCCCAAGAAACTCTGTAGTTGTTTGCGGGTGCGTGGCGCGGCCCATTCCAATACTGTTCGGACCTTCTCAGGGTCCATCTCTATTCCCTCATGCGATATTCAATATCCAAGATAGTCGATTTTGTCTTGGTGGAATTCACATTTAGAAAGTTTGGCATATAGTTCAGCAGCCCTGAGTTTTTTCAGGACAGTTCACACCAATTTCACATGGTCGGCCATGTTCTCAGAATAGATAAGAATGTCATCCAAGTAGACCAGCACACCCTTATACAGGTGCTCATGCAATACTTCGTTGATCAATTGCATGAATACAGCAGGGGCTCCCTGTAAGCCAAAAGGGAGCACTCTGAACTGGAAACATCCCAGTGGGCAATTAAATGCTGTTTTCCATTCATCCCCCTCTTTAATTCTCACTCGGTAGTATGCCTCTCTTAAATCGATGAACCCCTGTTCAAGATTTTTGTCAATAAAATTTCACAATTCCCCTAATTCTCGAGGGGTCATGGGGTAGATTTTTGGTTTGGGAAGCTTCACCCCAGGGAGTATTTCAATGGTGCAGTCGGTAGCCCGGTGGGGAGGCAGTGCATCCGAGGCCTTTTCGCTAAAAACTTCCCGGAGATCCCAATACTCCTGTGGAATCTTCCCCTGCCCCTCAATATGGTCTATGGTCACTTCCGCTCTTTGCGGTTTTATATAGTCCTTCAGGGGTGAGCCTTCCCTCTCTGAAATCGGTTTTGCAGTGCGGATGCGCAGGACCCCTGCTCCCAATTTACCCGTGGGTTCCATTTACAAAGCCAGGGCAGTCCAAGTATGAGGGGTCTCTCCATGCCAGGGGCCACAATAAATCTGAGATTCTCTACATGATCTCCCAACTGCAATTCAAGGGGTTCGGTCATAACACTGGCTGGGCCCCCTTCTGCAATTGATCCGTCTAACTGACAGAACGCAATGGGTCTTTATAACGTTTTTAGTCTCAGTCCCATTTCCTCCACCACCTTGGTGGTAATTATGCACCTGGTGCACCCCGAGGCTAACAGGGCTACTTCTATGGGGATGAGCAGGAGATCTTCCGGGTGACTCACCCAATCGTCGGTGTCGGAATCGGAGTCCGTCTCGCTGTCGTCACCGTTGGTCGGAGTTCCCAGCTCACCCTGGTTTCGGGGAGCGAACTCAACGACTTCTCCTTTCAGGGCAGTGCCGTGGGTCTTGGCGGGTATTCTGTTGCCTTTCTTGGTCCCGGAGCCGGTAGCTTTTGGCACTGGTTTGGAGAAGCATTCAGCAGCCCGGTGTCCTTCCTTCCCACATTTGAAACAGGTGAAGGGCTTTGATTTGGGTTTGAATTCGGCCCTTCCCCCAGTCATTTTGGTGCTCCCTTACGGTGGAAAGAAGATGACTGGTCCCCTGTACACCCTCCTCGGAGTCGGCTTCAGGCCAGTTCGATCTCCACATCCTCAGCTACTATGTACCAACTCTGCAAGTCTTCGGGGGGGGCCATACTTCTACAGTCTCGGTATATCTCTTCATTCAGCCCATCTTTGAAGCTCTCCAACAGAGCCATTTCTGACCACCCTGTCATATAGGGTGCCAGCTCGCAAAACTCTTGGATATACTCTGCCACAGGCCTTCGGCCCTGCTGGATGCCCTTCATCCTGAGTCTCGCCTTTCGTTCAGCTAAGTAGTCTTCAAATCGCCTCCTAAGAGCCCCCATGAACTGGTGGTAATTTCTCAGTAAGGGGGAGTTATTACTGTGGAGGACCACCATCCATTCAGCTGCTAATCCCTCTAAGGAGTTTGTGACACTTCTCACTCGGGCGGCATCTGATACGTAGTCTTCCCCCCAGTCCTGCATGTGGTTCCACACTTGGGTCAGGAAAAAACCCAAGGTCTTCGGATTTCCATCATATTTCCCAGGTAGGGGGGGAATTTTTGGCTTTTTACGTCTGCGGGGGGGGGGGGGGAACTGCAAGGCTGGGGGTCCCTGGCAGGCTGCATCCCTCCCTTGAGCTGCCGAAGCATCGGAAAAGACACCTAGAGAGCATCTGGAGGACTAGTCAATCCGATTCTGACCGAACACTGGTGAGGTCTTATATCAAGACCTACCTAGTGGCAATAAAAGCGGCAAAATTTAATTATTTTTCCGCTCTTATCGCATCTGCAGAGAACCGCCCAGCTGCTCTGTTCAGGGTGACCCACTCCCTTCTTCGGGGGGGGGGGGGAGTGCGGGAAGATCCCTTGCAGGGTCGAGCTGAAGATTTTGTGCAATTCCTGCATGATAAAGTCGCTCAGATTCAGGAAGGCTTGGACTCCGACTGGGTGAGTCCAGCAGAGGAGACGGGGGTAGGTCTTGAGAATATTATCTGGGAAGGGTTTGATCCTGTGGCTCCCGAGGACGTGGACAGGATTCTGGGTAGGATTAGTGCTGCCACATGTTTATTGGACCCGTGTCCCTCCTGGTTGGTACTGGCCTCCCGGGAGGTTACATGTGGCTGGCTCCAGGGGATTATAAATGCTTCTTTGAGTGAGGGGACCTTTCCCGCCGCCTTGAAAGAGGCGGTGGTGAGGCCCCTCCTCAAGAAGCCATCCCTGGACCCGGCTATATTAGCTAACTATCGTCCAGTCTCTAAGCTTCACTTTGTAGTGACGGTTGTTGAGAGTGTGGTGGCATGACAACTTCCCCGGTACCTGGATGAAGCTATCTATCTGGACCCGTACCAGTTGGGCTTCAGGCGGGGGTACAGCATGGAAACAGCATTGGTCACATTGGTGGATGATCTCTGGAGGGCTCGGGACAGGGGTTGCTCCTCTGTCCTGGTTCTATTAGATCTCTCAGCGGCTTTTGATACCATCGACCATGGTATCATGCTGCAGCGGTTGAGGGGGTTAGGAATAGGAGGCACCGTGCTACGGTGGTTCTCCTTCTTCCTCTCTGACCGTTCGCAGTTTGTGTTGGAAGGGGGGCAGAGGTTGACCTCGAGACGCCTCACGTGGGGGGTGCCGCAAGGGTTGGTCCTCTCACCCCTTCTGTTCAACATTTATGTGAAGCCCCTGGGTAAGATCATCCGTGGTTTTGGGGTGAAAGTCCATCAGTACGCTGATGACACTCAGTTGTACATCTCCACCCCAGACCACCCCAATGATGCCCTTGATGTGATGTCCCGCTGCCTGGAGGCTGTGCAGGTCTGGATGGGGAGAAATAGGCTCAGACTCAACCCTTCCAAGACCGAGTGGCTGTGGCTTCCGGAGTCCCGATATAGTCAGCTGGTGCCATCGCTGATTATTGGGGGTGAATCTTTACCCCCGACAGAGAGGGCTCGCAATCTGGATGTCCTCCTGGATGCACGGCTGTCTTTAGAAGAACATATGACAGCTGTGGCTAGGGGGCTTTTTATCAGGTTCGCCTGATCCACCAGTTGCGGCCCTTTTTGGATCGGGATGCCTTATGCATGGTCACTCATGCCCTTGTCACCTCCCGGCTGGACTACTGTAATGCTCTCTACATGGGGCTCCCCTTGAAGAGCACTCGGAAGCTCCAACTGGTCCAGAATGCGGCCGCGTGGGTGGTTATGGGCACAACTCATTGCGCCCACATGATACCTCTCCTGTGCGAGCTGCACTGGCTCCCAGTGGTCTTCCCGGTGCGATTCAAGGTGTTGGTTACCACCTTTAAAGCGCTCCATGGCTTAGGACCCGGGTACTTTCGAGACCGACTTCTGCCACCAGTAGCCTCCCACCGGCCAATTCACTCCCACAGAGAGGGACTCCTCAGGGTGCCATCGGCCAAGTTATGTTGGCTGGCAGCACCCAGGGGAAAGGCCTTCTCTGTGGGAGCTCCTGCCCTGTGGAATGAACTGCCCCCGGAAATACGCAAGATCTCCGACCTCCATGTGTTTCGCTGTGCCCTTAAGACCCTGCTGTTCCGCCAGGCAGGACTATCTATGTAAATGATTTTAAATTGAGTGTTTTAAATTTTGGGTTTTAAATTCAGGCTGAAATTGTTTAATACTTTTAACTACTTTAAAACTGTTGTTTGTATCTTGTGTTTTTAATTGGCTGTACACCGCCCCAAGTCCTTCGGGAGAAGGGCGGTATATAAATTTAATAATAATAATAATAATAATAATAATAATAATAATAATAATAATAATAATAATATGGAGTTAGACAATTTGGAAAGAAAAACAAGGAAGCTTATGACAATGAATCATGCCTTGCACCCTAAAAGTGATGTTGACCGATTATATTTACCAACAGCAGAGGGTGGTCGAGGACTCCTACAAGTAAAGCAGACTGTGGAAGAAGAAAAATGCAGCTTGAATGATTACATCCAGAAAAGTGAAGAACCAATGATTAAGGAAGTAAATAAAGGAGGACTTTTAAAGACAACTAAAACAAAAGCAGAATATAAGAAAGAAGTAATTGAGCAGCGAGCTGAAAATTGGAAACACAAAGCTCTGCATGGCCAATACTTGAAAAGTATTGAAGGCAAAGCTGACCAGAAACTAACTTGGAACTGGTTAAAATCAGGAGTACTGAAAAAAGAAACAGAAAGCTTTATTTTGGCAGCTCAAGAACAAGCCCTAGCCACAAACTGCATGAAGGCAAAAATTCAACATGTTACCACCAACAGCAAATGCCGCCTCTGCAATGAGAAAGATGAGATAGTCGACCACCTGATCAGTGGGTGTAGCAAAATTTCACAAACTGACTACCTACAATGCCATGACCGTGTTGCTAAGATAATTCACTGGAAATTGTGCCAGAAGTTTGGATTTGAGTACAGCAAAAACCACTGGGAACATCAGGTTGAGAAAGTTTTAGAGAATGAGAAACTCAAGATCTTGTGGGACTTTAGGATTCAGACTGACAGGCACTTGGTCCACAACACACCTGACATAACAATAGTTGAAAAGAAAAAAGTATGGTTCATTGACATTGCAATACCTGGTGATGCACGAATTGAAGATAAGCAGCAAGAAAAAATCACCAAGTACCGGGACTTACAAATTGAAGTTGAGCGACTGTGGAAAAAGAAATCGTGTATTGTCCCGATTGTAATTGGAGCCCTCGGAGCAATACCCAAAGGGCTACCCCGCTATTTAGAAATTCTAAATCTGCCGGACTTGAACATTTTGACTCTACAAAAAACCACCTTACTCGGAACAGCTTACATCCTCCGACGATACCTTAACAGTTCCTAGGTCCTTGGTTAGGACTCAAGCTGCTGAGCTATTAACCAGCCTCAAAGGCTGTGAATCTCACTAAAGATTAACCAATAATAATAATAATATTTCTCAAGCAAGAGAGACTCATGATGGTTATGTTCAGAACAGTAGTGGTTTTCACTTACCTTCACTACCGGTTTGGAAGTGTGAGCGCGGAGTTTCTGCGCATGTGCAGAGCGTCCATGATGACATCTGGGCAGGTGGGTGGAGCCTCCCGCCACCACCACTACTGGTTCTCCCGAACCAGGGCGAACTGATAGAAACCCACCACTGGTTCAGAAGTGTCCACAGGATGGGGTCAAGAAAGTTTGGTTTGCCTAAAAATAGGTAAAAATCTTCCTGCCAATGATACCCTTTCCAAAAAACACGATGGCTCAAGATATCCAGAGCAATCAACTTCATGTCTAGGATCCCAAAGGTGCTTTATCCAAAAGGCAACTGGACTTCCTTGGGTTTTTTTCTTGTTTTTTGTTTTGCTTTGTTCCTTTGAAAAATTTTCACTTCTCATTCAAGAAGCTTCCTCAGTTCTAACCAACCTCAGCCCTATCCAGTTGCCATGACCTAGATCAGGGGTCTCCAACCTTGGCAACTTTATGACTTGTGGACTTCAACTCCCAGAATTCCTCAGCCAGCAGGAACTCTGGGAGTTGAAGTCCACAAGTCGTAAAGTTGCCAAGGTTGGAGACCCCTGATTTAGATGATTGAGAATCTCCATAGATATTCATGCCCAATGAATTTTTTGAGTTGTGTGGGTTTGCTTCTCCTCCTCCACCCCACCTTTGCTCAAAAAAGAAAGAGAAGAAAGAGATTTAATCTGCAGCCAATGAATGCAAGAGCATGAAATAATATCAGGCATCATTTTAAGTCTCAATACACTCTGGCCCATTAATAACCTGCTTGTGGAAATTACAGTGGAAGCTGCTTGTGAAAATTACAGGGCTGTGATGATATAATTGTTGTTTTAATTGTTCTTGTCCAATAGTGGCTCAAGGATGAGAGCTCCCTTGGCAGACATCTGGGTCACCCAAGCCCATCTTTCTCCTTGCCATCTAACACAACATTTGCCAAAATCCTGGATCACATACACATCGGTAATTCTGCAAATGATGAGCTAATGTTTAGCCCACACTGAAAAGTTTTTCTTAGTTTTTCAGGCCAAATTCATGAGCCACTAAACAATAAGTCTCCATTGTTTAGAAGTGATTTTTAACTCTTACCATTAGAGAATAAAATTGTGGGGCTATGACAGTGGTGAAATTCAATTTTTTTTACTACCAGTTGTGTGGGCGTGGCTTGGTGGGCATGGTGTGGCTTGGTGGGCATAGGAGGGGAAGGCTACTGCAAAATCTCCATTCCCACCCCACTCCTGCGGGAAGGATATTGCAAAATCCCCATTCCCATCCCACTCCTGGGGGAAGGATATTGCAAAATCTCCATTCCCACCCCACTCCTGGGGGAAGGATATTGCAAAATCCCCATTCCCATCCCACTCTGGGGCCAGCCAGAGGTGGTATTTGCTGGTTCTCTGAACTACTCAAAATTTCTGCTACCGATTCTCCAGAACCTATCAGAACCTGCTGAATTTCACCCCTGGACTATGAGATCAGTATGCTAACAAAACAAAGACCAGACAAGGCAAACAAGACCATCCTAGTTGGAAAGTATGAGATATATCTTCTTCAGGGATTTGGAGACAGTGCTGGAAAAGTTGGATTGCATTGATTTTACATCACCTCTCTGGAAACGGTTTGTAGTTTGGTGGTAGGCAATGTTTCTTGTACACAGAAGCTGTTGAATTCAGCCCTGGAGATTTTTGCCTAATAAAATCAAGAGGTGTCTTTTGATATTCTTGATACTCTTTTTACTACTTTGATACTTGATACTACTTGATGCTACTTTTGCTACTCTTACCAACTGCACTGTTTTCCTCTTTGTCAGAATATTCATGACTGGGAAGACATGGTAACAAGGTCAGCCAATGAATAGGCATAGCAACTGGGTCAGCCAATGAGAGCTGTTTAGAAACAGAAACTTAAGCAAGAAGTCTGGGCGTGGCTTAGGTATTAAGCTCTGAGCTCTGAAGCTGCAAACTAGTCTGCCTGCTGAATTGAAACTGAAACTAGTCTGCTGTACTCTGCTTGTGTTTTGCTTGTAACTGCTACCACGTTGGAAGAATCTGCTATTGGTATTGTATCTTCATGTGTTTTATGTATATAAAGAAGTTAATGAACCCTGCTGAATCAGTTTACCTGTGTGTGCTTTCTGGATTTGATTTTGCAACAAACTCTGACACTCTTCGTTTCCTTCTTAACCCCTCTTCTTTCTCCTTTAATTTTCCTAATGAAGAAAGTTGGTAAACCCCCCCCCCCGAAGAATGAAATATTTTAGGAAATAATGAAAAGTCAGAATATTATATTTCCCTGGATGAGAAAAGAAGAAACATGTTTTAAAGACAAAGCATCTCCCTGCAGCTCCCTTCCCCCCCTCCCCTTCAGCTCCAGGGTGATGGGATTAAGACATGGCCCTCAAGACATAATAGGATTAGCCCTCTACCCATCTAGCAACAGAACTAGAGATTGCATCACTCCGCAAGATTCAACCAAGCCTGGGACTCAAGACAATCTACAGAGTTACCCCTGCATGGCCCCATGGGAGTCTGACAACCAATCAGAATACATTTCTTACACAGGAACAGGAAGCTCCAAGGCAGGGCCCAGGAGATGGTATAAATCTCTCTCTTTCTCTCTCACCCATGTGCTCTTTTTGCCCAGGACCTCAAACCATGTGATCCTGTCCACCATTAAACTTTCTTTCCAAGAAGTCTCCATGTTTCCAGTGTCTTTCTCCCCACTTGGAACTGAACCCAGATCAGGGGTGAAATCTAAAATTTGTTACTACCAGTTCTATGGGTGTGGCTTGGTGGTGGTGGTGGTAATGTGACTGGGTGGGGATGGCCAATTTTTTTTTACTTTTAAAACCATTTTTTCTACAACCTCTTCGGCTAAGAGATTGTAAAAAAATGTTTTCAAAAGGCTCTGAGGATCCACACACAGGTAAACTGATTCAGCAGGATTCATTTTTAAAAAGCCTCTGCCGATCAGAGGAACTCAGCTGGGATCGCCAGAGCATTTAAAAGAAAAAAAACCCTTGTTTTCTTTTAAATGATGATGATCCATCGTCAGAGCATTTAAAAGAAAACAAGGGTTTTTTCTTTTAAATGTCTTTGACAAGCTGCACGATCATCAGAGGCTTTTTTTTTTTTTTACTTTTAAAAACATTTTTTTTGGCCGAAATTGTAGAAAAAACGCTTTTAAAAGTAAAAAAAAAAGCCTCTGATGATTGTGCGGCTCAGCTGGGCATGGGGGGGGCCCGGGGATTTTTGCTACCGGTTCTCTGAACTACCCGCCTCCATCACTACCGGATCGGGCGATCCGGTCTGAACCGGGAGCATTTCACCCCTGACCCAGATAGATATTTCTCCCAACACTAACCTCTGTTTCTATTTGTTATTTTATCTGATAATAAACTTTAATAATATATATATATATTAAAAATTCTTATCAATACTTACTAGTTGGGTTTCCACCTATCTGGGAGGGTAGAGCAAAGGATGGACTAGATGACCCCTGAAGTCCCTCCCAACTCTTGCAGACTGCCACAAGCCTTTCTCACTTGTTCCTTGAGCTAGGAGGAAAAAACAACAATTACATTTGAAATCCACACCATGCTTGTGAAAATGAGCCCAGAAGGCAAGTGTGTAATCTTTCTAAAAACAAATGAAGCTGTAATGAAGCAGAGTGTTGAGTCAAGTCCCAGACGTGTTTATGTTCCCCATCACCTTGGAATATTGTGTCTCATTAAGTAAAAATTAGCAAGTAGCATAAATAATCAATCCTGAACCAAACTGTAAATTGGGCAGACTCTACATGATGAGCAATTACTTGATACACAGACCAGAGCAAATTGCTCATCGCAATCCATAGCTTTTTATGTCTTCCATGAAACATGAGTGTCATAATTCCAAATAACATGTTCTTAAACATTGCCCTTCTGTTCAATGGCAATTTGTGAACAGGAAAGCACTGGAAGTGCTGAATTAATTGCGATCGGCTCAGATGAGATCGGTTGCAAGGAAGAAAACTTTTAACTCCCACCCTCACCCTTCTTAAAAAATCCCAACAGCTTTCCTAACCTGCTGTAAAGCATTGAATAGAAACCAATTAAGGATAGTTTATACAAAAAAGGATCTATTTATATACTTTATTTATGAGTTCATCCCATCACAACCATGCTCGCAATGACTTACAAAATTTTAAAAAAGCTAAAATTATAGAAGCAGTATAAATACAGCCTTGTAAAACAAAGCATTTGCATAAATTTAACATAGAAACAAAAATTAAGTAATAGTACCAAGCATATTTTTCCCAAGGCAGTAAAGTAGCCCAGGAATGAAAAGATTTGGATTAAAAAACCTGCAGGGACGAAAGGATCACTCCATGAAACCACAAAAATTTGAAGGTGGTTTCCAGGTGAATCGTTCCAAAAGGGATTGTTTCAGGGTTCCGGATGGATGCCCTAATTAAATCATGAGTCTTGACCCAAGCTTCAAAAGAAATCCAGTTATTTATTAGGAGCTTCACGTATGTAGTTTCCCAAGTGTAGCCAACTCTGACCCTACGTAATTTACTCTCCAATTATGACCCTGTTTCCCCCCACCCACCCAGGGTATGTTATCAATCACATTCGCCAACGGAGCAATTTTGTGGGTTATAGAAGTCACTCCCCTTCCACGGCTGTAGGTATTCCTGGGATACAGCCTTGAGGAAGATAAGCGTGGAATGTGCATCTGTTTTTGGCTGCTGTGCAGTTTCACCAGTTTCCCATCCCCCCCTGGCCTATGGCAACTTGAGAGCAGGCCCCAGGGATGCTTTGCGAGTTGACAGATTGTATATAGGAGGAGAGCTACTTTTCTTTAATCACTTCACACAAGCAGCAAAAAAAGACCTCAGGACATATCCACACATGCTGCAATATTGAAAACCACTGCCTGAAATACTCTTGGTCTTCTGTGAGCATTACTTGAAATGGGTTCAATCCAAAATCACAAACCATCAATCTGATTGGAAGAAGGACTAGGAGTGACATGATTGAAGTGTTCCAATATTGTCACAAAGAAGAGGGGGTCAACTTATTCCCCAAAGCACCAGAAGGTAGACAAGAAACTAATCAAGGAGAGAAGCAATCTAGGTATAAGGAGAAATTTCCTAACAGTAAAAACAATTAACCAGTGGAAGAGCTTGCCTTCAGAAATTGTGGGTGCTCCATCACTGGAGGCTTTTAAAAGAAGACTGGATAGCCATTTGTCTGGAATGGTATAGGATTTTTGCTTGAGTAGGGTGCTGGACCTATAAGACCTCCAAGGTTTCTTCTGTCTTTGTTATTCTTTATTTGGTTTGGAGTGCACGTAGCTTTTCTGTCTGAAACTTAATCATGAAGTCCATATTCTTAGGAGTCCTCTAAAAACTGTTTTCCCTTCTCCGAATTCCCTTCTCTGAATTCCAATTTGCACACAGGTGCTCACTCTTCTGTATGAACATCACCCGTTTTGCAGATTCCTTTTTCTGCTTTGAATTTCTTTGCCACTTCTAAGTCTTCCAAAGCCGAACTGAACAATTATTTCCACTTATTCATGCTATAGAAGTGGGGAAATCTTCTTACATGCACTTACCAAATGGTGGCATAAGATCAAATGAGAAAACACTTTTTCATTCCTATTTTCTAAAATGTTCTCCCTCAAATGTAATTGAAAACAGAATCCATATCGTATAAAACCATTTAGGTAACCTTGGAGATTAACTCAGAGAATTTCATTGGCAGTTGGTAACATTTCCTGCTTATTCTGGGAATAAACTATCCCTGGAAAGTACATGAGATGCTGCCAGCTTTCTTGCTGGAGTTTGGTTCATTCCTTGTTGCAATTAAAACTGATCTTTATTTTTTTTTAAAAAATGTTTGCTTTGTGTGATATAAGAGAAAATTTAAACTTTCCAGATTGCCAGATAGTCATTGAAAGAGATCAGTTGGAATGATGTAAAGACATGTAAGAAACTGTCAGGGTGATATGAAAATATTTTGGCCCTTTCTGTACATTTGGGCTAACTTTTTAAAAAAAAAATAAACTCAAATATTCCTAATTAGCCAAATGAAGGTTTAATTAAATCTC
Source organism: Pantherophis guttatus (assembly GCF_059756535.1). Lineage (NCBI taxonomy): Eukaryota > Metazoa > Chordata > Lepidosauria > Squamata > Colubridae > Pantherophis > Pantherophis guttatus. The sequence goes on along the minus strand of NC_142068.1, from coordinate 96,325,860 downwards.
AAAATGTTGCCCATGCTGCCTTAAAGACAATAAAAGTAGTCTGTAAAATGAGAGCTGGACAAAAATGGTTGAAATGAAGAGCCAATGGGATCAAGGCCAGCAGCTGTTCTGCCTTCACCATTCTTCCTGGGTTCCTAAACCTAAGAACTTCTAGAACCTAGAACCAAGGAAGTATTTCCTGACAGTGTGAAGTGTGAACAATTAACCGGCTTGCCTCCAGAATTTGTAGGTGCTCCATCATTGGAGGTTTTTAAGAAAATATTGGACAACCATTGGTCTGAAATGGTATAGGGCCGTGATGGCGAACCTATGGCACGCATGCCACAGGTGGCACACAGAGCCATATCTGTGGGCACACGAGCATTGTCCTAGCTCAGCTCCAGTGTGCATGTGTGTGCCAGCCAGCTGATTTTCGGGCCTTTTGGGCCCACCGGAAGTTGGGAAATGGGCTGTTATTGGCCTCCGGACGGTCTCCGGAGGAGTGGGGAAGGCTGTTTTCGCCCTCCCCAGGCTCCTAGAAAGCCTCTGGAGCCTGGGGAGAGAAAAAACAGGTCTTCCGGTCCCACCAGAAGTCAGGAAACGGGCCATTTCTGGCTCCGGAGGGCCTCTGGGGGAGAGGGGAGGCTGTTTTCGCTCTCCCCAGACTCCTAGAAAGCCTCTGGAGCCTGGGGAGGGCAAAAAACAGGCCTACCGGGCCCACCGGGCCATCACGTGCTAAAAGCGGGGGGAGCGTGAGGGGGTGGCATGTGCATGTGCAGTTAGCGAGGCACATTGAATTATGGGTGTGGGCACGTGCACGCACAACCCCCCCCCATGCGACTCCCCACTTTTGGCATGCAACAGCAAAAAGGTTAGCCATCACTGGTATAGGGCCTCCTGCTTGAATAGGTGGTTGGACTAGAATAAGGGTCTTCAACCTTGGCAACTTTAAGACTTGTGGACCTCCAGCAAAGCTGGCTGAGGAACTCTGGGAGTTGAAGTCCACAAGTCTTAAAGTTGCAAAGATTGGAGACCCCTGGATTAGAAGGCCTCTGAAGTTCCTTCCAACTCTTGTTATTCTGTACTGTTCCTTCAAATGGAGATACATTTTCAACTTCCCCTTTGAGAAAATAGCAGTTCCATCAGGAATGGGTTCCTAAATCAGGATGACAGTTCTCACGCAGGACAGTTGGCATTTCTGAATTTTTCATCAGCGTGAACTCAAAAGGAAAGACCCACAATGAGCAAATGTCCGATGGGCTGGAATTAATTGAGACCTGGGTCCACAATCTGTTTCCCTCAGAAGGGAGGGGAGAAGAGCGAGAGAGGGAGAGAGAAAAAGAGAAGCTGGCAGAGAGCAGGGGAAGATTTTTATACATAACTGATAAACACACATATGGCGTCTCCTAAAAATGTTCCATTACAAGAATCAGTTTCGGTTCTAAAGTTAATCAGTCATTTTTTCCCCCATCAAAACTACAGAAATACTGTCTTGTTGGGAGAAACTTTCCTGCATGGTTGTTAAAATCCGAGCAAAGCAAAACTCAAAATACTTTGGAATAACTCCCCATCAGCAGTTTCAAAGGTGCAGGCAAAGTATTTTTGAAAATGATAATCACAACATTTTTTGACACTATTTCAGGAAGTGGAGACCTTGCTGGGTTTTTCTTGTGTGTGTGATTCAGTCACCTGCTTTCGCTATCATGTTTTTCTCTCTTGCGATACCAACTTCCTACCTGTAAGAAGAGCCACACATAATGAACTGAAAAATCAAAAATCGAAAACCGTAGGACTGGGTGACTGAACAAAAGGCAACTTTAAGGGCGAAAGGAGGGAAAAATAATATTTTGCATTGAAATTTTTGGCATTTTGAAATCTGATATGCTTATTGTCTCATGAGTTTTGGATGGATTATACTTCATAGGTGACTTATTTAATAATAAATGCTTTAGATTTTTAAGGTGTCACAAAACTCACTGTTTTGGGGCAAAAAACTAATTCTAATTCTTCTAGTAAGTGAGAACTTTAATGATCTTTCAAGGGGAGCAGAAGTGGGTTTATTGGGGAATATGTCCTGTTTTTAGCAATGGATAGGTGAGAACTGAGGTCAGTCTTAGCACATTCACACATGTCATCAGAAATAAGATGGAAGGAATATGACATTTTCAAAGAAAGAACAAGTAAAAGAGGAATCGAAACTATCCAGAGAGATGAAATGTATAACTTTTAAAGGTCTAGAATTGATATATTATATTCAACTATATTCAAGGTTATCAGCACATCCAAGTCTATGTTGCAAGCATTCACTGTTTATATTATTATTATTATTATTATTATTATTATTATTATTATTATTATTATTATTATTATTATTATTATTATTATTATTGCATATTATTTAAAGCAAATACACACAAACACAGAGACTTTTCCCTATCTTATATACATGGTAATGGTTTCAGAGAAAAAATAGTACAGAATGCAGCATACTGGATTCATCCTAACAATGAACTTTCTATCATAATTTCTGTGCCTTCTCCAATTAATCCTCTTTTTTCTACACCCCTTCCCTCCTCCCCTTAAATGATATTAGATTGCTGCACATGAGGATTGCTGCAGCTTTATCCCACAAGGCACCTCCCATTGAAACTTCTTATAAAGAAGGATGCATGCTTCCACATGTGACTGCATGCGTGTTCCCGCACATATGAGCTGCAATGAGCAGCTGTGCATGAATGCCTAAGACAATAGATCTTCCCCTTTCTAGCTGTAACATTTGTCAGAACATTGTAAAAACATCATAAAATGTAATATAGGTGTGTGTATGTCTATCTATATTTCTGACAAATGAAGTCTCAAAAATAAAAGGATACTCATTTTAAAATGAATTAGCATTTTGATGTTTTATGGATAGTATTAATTCAGAATTAATTCAGAAATCTTTATCAAATATTTTCTCCATAGGTGCTCGTCAGTGAGCCATCTTCCTTCCTCCCTTCCTCCCTCCCTCCCTCCCTCCCTCCCTCCTTCTCTTCTTCTTCCTCCCTTCTTTCCTTCCTTCCTTCTTTCCTTCCTTCCTATCCTATTTTCCAGAAAATCCCTGAACAGACATAATCTCAATGTTGTCCTTTATTATCCTTATTTTTACCATTCATTGTTTAGGGAAATATATAATGTTACACTTCCTAATCCTATAGGATAGATGGAAGCAAACACAAATAGAGACAAAATTCTTACATTAGAGGATATACTTGAAAAGATGCATACGCAGTTCATTATCAGGAAGATTCAAAAGAAAATACATAGAAATGTTTTAAAAAGACAAGTACCGGTAGACATATATCATTCCATTTATAAATTGGAATGAGAAACTGAGATTTACAGATTTGCTCACACCTAGAGATGTTTACTCAAAAGTAAGACTCCTTGAATACAATGAGACATGTGATTGCAAAAGATTAAAATTCTAGAATAATACACTCATATGTGACCTGGTGCAGTATAATGGTTAAAGTCTTGAACTATAACTAGGACGAGGTGGCTCAGTGGCTAAGATGCTGAGCTTGTTGATCAGAAAGGTCGGCAGTTTGGTGGTTCGAATCCCTAGTGCCGCGTAACGGGGTGAGCTCCCGTTACTTGCCCCAGCTTCTGCCAACCTAGCAGTTCGAAAGCATGTAAAAAAATGCAAGTAGAAAAATAGGGGCCATCTTTGGTGGGAAGGTAACAGCATTCCGTGCGCCTTTGGTGTTGAGTCATGCCGGCCACATGACCACGGAGACGTCTTCAGACAGCGCTGGCTCTTTGGCTTTGAAACGGAGATGAGCACCGCCCCCTAGAGTCGGGAATGACTAGCACATATGTGCGAGGGGAACTTTTACCATTACCTTTATAACCTGGAAGACACAGGTTCAAATCAACTCCACATAAACTCAGGATTGGGCCAGTCATAGCTGCTCAGCCTAAGATATTCATTAATATGCCAACTTATTTATTCTGCTTCTTAATAGCTGCTCTAGCAAATAGGAAAGAAATCAGTTACACAATCAAATAAAATCAGCCTTGTTTTTCAGCAATTTTCCAAATGAGATTGCTTCACAAAACTGCCATTAGTTCTCCTGTTGTAATAGGAAGTGTTATACACAACATCTTTGAGTTTTTCCCCTAATTATTAAAAAGCACATTTTTCCTCCTTTATTCTGACTAAAGGGGGAAAAAGAGAGAAATTCATCCAATCACAACTGGGTTTTTTTTTTTTAACAATGATATTCTGCCTGCCAATGTGAAGGATTACTCAAAAAGAATATGCACGTATCCAGAGCTGCCATTTTCAAGACCCGGTCATCTTTCAGCAGGAGAAAACGACACTTTCACACACAAAAAACCCAACCCCAGTTGCTTGGGAAAATATGCCCGGGAAATGCATACATTCAATGAAAAGTGTGCAAAGATCAGGCAAGGGTCTCCGCAAACTTTTTGGACCAATTTTATCAACACTCGGAAAAACAAGATGAGCTGAGGAATTCAGAAGGAATAAAATGGGATGGATTGTCTCTAATTTAAAGTGGTAGAAGCCCTTCTCTCGCTTTCTCTGCCTGGTGTGGATTCTCTTCCTATTGCTCTTCCTGCCTGATCCCTTCCCTTCCTGCAAATGTTACACGTGTTTTTGTGGAGCTTTCCATCTCTCTCATTTCCTTCCATTTCCTCCTTCCCTTCTCACATTATCTATTCCAGAATGGACAGAGTCCTCTGTGTACCGATGTGTTTTAACCATGAGGTTCCTATGTGTAGATAACATTTAAATAGTACTAATGCTATAGGGATGCGGTGGCGTAGTGGCTAAGACGCTGAGCTTGTCAATTGAAAGGTCTGCAGTTCAGCGGTTCGAATCCCTAGTGCTGCGTAACGGGGTGAGCTCCCGTTACTTGTCCCAGCTTCTGCCAACCTAGCAGTTCGAAAGCAGGTAAAAAACACAAGTAGAAAAATAGGGACCACCTTTGATGGGAAGGTAACAGTGTTCCGTGTGCCTTTGGCATTGAGTCATGCCAGCCATATGACCATGGAGATGTCTTTGGACAGCGCTGGCTCTTCAGCTTTGAAATGGAGATGAGCACCACCCTCTAGAGTTGGGAACAACTAGCACATATGTGCAAGGGGAATCTTTACCGTTACTTTTTAACGCTACCTCATCACTTGTTTGGAAGTTTTATAAGTAACAGATAATTGTTTTTCACTTTCTGAACTGGAACAGGAGGCTTTTCCTAGCCTCCTAATTAAAAAAAGAAGAAGCACCTTATAGTTTTATTTGTGTTTCTGAGAGTTTCCTTGAACTTGTGAGAGTTTCCTTGAACTCTGTGAAATAGCCTTGGGCTGCGGTGAATCACAAAAATCACAGAATTTTAGAATTGGAAGGAAGCCACTAACTGAACCCTCTGCAATGGGTGTGAAAACAAATCACTGGGAGGTGGATGGCAGCCTTTCTTAAAGAACCCCCAGAGATGAAAAACTTCCACAGGTTACATCTCCATCTCCATCTCCATCTCTAGTGTGGTACAGATCTGGCGATATATGAATTCACACACATCACACACACAGAGAAGGTTGCAAATAGGTTTCATATGGAGGGTGTGAATATAAAGTCAAGATTTTCCCCCATGTAAACATTCTTTGTAGCAGCTGAATTGGAAGGCCTCAAACACTTCATGACAAACTCTCTTGCAGGATCCAATCTGGGTTGGTCATTGGGACCAGAGGCTGAGTCGTCTGAGATTTCAGATTCATACTGGAGCCCATCCTCAGGGAACTTCTCTCTCATCAGCTGCTACCAAAAACCTTTGCATTATACTGGGACATGTATCATCCTTCATTTGTGAGAAACTCTCTTTTTTGTTAATCTATGTAGGTACAGTATGTATATATGTATGTATGTATGTATGTATGTATGTATGTATGTATGTATGTATGCCTGATTTGGGCTGTTAAAGATTTTACTTTCAGGTTTGCAGGGATCTATTCTTAGACTGCTTGATGGTGTCATTCTTGCTCCAGGTTTTCATCTAGCTTCTCTTATTCTGTGCAACATTATGCCATATTCTGTTGGCTTCTCTGCAATGGGGTTCCAGGGCAAATTAGGCTGTGCTCACCGGACTGTTTCCGAATCGGGTGCAGCCATCACATGGCATCTCTAGCAGATGGAGGGATGGAACTCCAATGTTATTGTAATCTCTTTCCTTGAGGTTGACGCAAAATGACTCCCTTGGATTACCCATCTCATTTGGAGGGAGGGAAGGAGGGAGGGAGGGAGAAAAAGAGAGAGGGAGGGAGGGAGAGAGAAAGAGAGAGAGGGAAGGAGGGAGGGAGGGAGGGAGAGAGGGAGGGAGGGAGAAAAAGAGAGAGAGGGAGAAGGAGAGAGGGAAGAGAGAGAGAGAGAGAGAGAGAGGGAGGGAGGGAGGGAGAGAGAGAGAGAGAATGTATGAGGAGCCTGGATAGCTCAGCAGACTAATGCACTGTAATTTAACTCCAGCTGTCTGCAATTAGTAAGTTCGAATCTTGCCAGGCTCAAGGTTGACTCAGCCTTCCATCCTTTCTAAGGTAGGTAAATTGAGGACCCAGTTTGTGGGGGCAATAAGCTGACTTTGTAAAAAAAATATATACAAAAGTATGAAGGCTATTGCTTAACGCATTGTAAGCCGCCCTGAGTCTCCGGAGAAGGGTGGCATATAAATCAAATTTTTTAAAAAATTGCTTTTGTCATTACTAATTTGGTGCTTTTATTTTTTGCTGTTATTAACTTGATACAAAAAAGATATAAAACTAAACAACATTTTTAAAAAAGAAGACCAACCATCACTACCCTACAAAGTCTCTGTATGTATATCAGACATATACATTTATAATTTTTCTACATCATCATTACCCCAAAAGGTAACCATATCTCATTATAGTCATTCAAAGCTAATCTATTTTAGTTAAATAATGTGTTTGTAATTTGTTAATAGCAACAACTCTGCGTATCATTGAATGGTGGTAGACACCTATTTATTTTTCCAGGGCTGAAACAGAAGCCTTTTTATGTAGGGCATGTAGATCCCACTATCTTTGCCCAGATGTCAACTTTTATGCAACAAGAAAAGAGTTCAAAAGGGTTTTCAAGGAAGAAATGATGAACTGAAGATAGCTGCGCTTAAAGCAGATCCAGAGACTGCAGTGGAACAAAGAGACAGCGAGTAGCCTTGAAATCACGCATGAATGCTCCGTACAGTTGCTCCTCCCAAAAGACATCAAGACAGCACCTTTGGCAAGTTTAGACATCTGGGAGATGAGGGAAATGGTCATCTTCCTCAAACTGTGGTTGGCATCCTTGCAAGGACAGCAAGTTCGCATACTTCCTTTTATAATTACTTTTTGAAATTTCCTTCAGTTCTTAGGAAAAGATACAAATTTAAGGACCTTTTTCTTTAAAAAAAAATCTGTAATAAGCAGCAAAAAGGTAATCAAAACTCTGATTTTGTAAGAGTCCAAATAAATTTGAAATAAGATTTTCAGGTTCATTATAAGAATCCGTTCCATGGGAAAATACTTTCATTTTGATTTTTTTTTTTTATAAAAAAAGCATGATAGGATAGGACTTTGAAAGTTGGACACTAGAGGGAACTAGAAGGAAATAAATATTACAATTATAGGAGAAGAGCACGTAAATTTGACTTGCCAATGCAGAATGGAGCAAAATTCTTCAACATCTGGCATATTGGAAGGTAGTTTTGAACAATGGACCAAGAAATTAAGAATGTCTGACTCTGTTATTGGAAGAGGACCAAGTTTTCCCAGACAGGAACGAGAGTAATCTGAAAGTGGATTTAAAAATGAAAAGCTACAAAAATGTTACAGGAAAAAAAAGATGCTATGCTGGACATACAAAAGAAGTCATCATCCCATGTTGAAGGAAGAAAGCTGAGTTTGTCTACTTAGTACTTGGCAGCCCACAGATCCATTTGTCCCAATCTTTCCATTTTGGAATGTAAACTATGAAGGTATCAAGAGGTCATGCAAGGATAATGTCCTACATCAATGAAGATGGTGTCAAAATATTCATGAACTGGAATATGGCTTAGCAACAAGGTCAGCCAATGTTATTGGCAAATAAGTCAGCCAATGGGAGTTGATTGGTGACTGAAACAGTTTTGGAGCCTGGGCGTGGCTTAGCTCTGTGCTCAGCTCTGAAACTAAAACTAGTCTGCTCTCTGAATTGAAATTGAAACTGTTCTCTCCCTGTGTTTTGCTTGTACTATCTACCACGTTGGAAGAACCTGCTTTTGGTATTATATCCGTTATTATGTATATAAAGAGAAATTAATGAATCTTGTTGAATCAGTTACCTGTGTGTGCTTTCTGGATTTCATTGCTGCAACAAACTCTGACAGTTGGTCTGATTTCTGCCCATCCTGGGCAATACTACTTCCTTTTCACAGGTAGGCCTACACTAACTTTCATACATCTCTCCAGATTTCCTCTCCCCAACTGCTGAGATCTCAAGAGAGGCCATCCTTCCTTTACTCTGGATAACAAAGCAGGTCCTTAGTCACAAGCAACTAATCTTCATATTCATATTCATAGCCTTAGTAAGACCACACCTAGAATACTGCATCCAGTTTTAGTCACCAAACTATAAAAAAGATGTTGAGACTCTAGAAAAAGTGCAGAGAAGAGCAACCAGGATGATTAGGGGACTGGAGACTAAAACATACGATGAACGGTTGCAGGAACTGGGCATGGCTAGTCTAGTGAATAGAAGGACCAGGGGAGACATTTATTTATTTATTTATTATTTTATTTATTTGACAAACGTATTAAATAACAGATATAAGTATAGATATAATTTTGAATACGTGAGATAGATATGAATAAATGAGGAAAGTAGGACAGGGACGGTAGGCACCTTGGTGTGTTTATGCACGCCCCTTACAGATCTCTTAGGAATGGGGTGAAGTCAACAGTAGACAGTCTAAGGTTAAAGTTTTGGGGGTTTAGGGAAGAAACTAGAGAGTCAGGTAGTGCATTCCAGGCATTGACCACTCTGTTACTGAAGCCATATTTTCTGCAATTGAGCCTGGAGTGGTTTACCTTGAGTTTGTATCTATTGTGTGCTTGTGTATTATTGTGGTTGAAGCTGAAGTAGTCATTGACAGGTAGGATGTTGTAGCAGATAATTTTGTGTACTACACTTAGGTCAGACCGAAGGTGGAATAGTTCTAGGTTGTCCAAGCCCAAAATTTCAAGGCTTGTGGCATAAGGTATTCTATTGTGAGAAGAAGAGTGGAGGACTCTTCTCGTTAAATACCTCTGGACTCACTCAATTGTATTAATGTCCTATATACAGTGCGGATTCCAGGCAGATGAGCTGTAATCGAGAATTGGTCTAGTAAAGTTTTTGTATGCCCTAGTTTGCAGTACACTATTACCGGAGAAGAAGCTTCGCAAGATTAGGTTAACAACTCTTAATGCCTTTTTGGCAATGTTGTTACAGTGAGCTCTGGCGCTTAGATCGTTTGAGATGAGTACTCCAAGGTCCTTGACAGAATGAGGGTCATCTACGAGGTCGTATCCACCCAGCTTGTATTTGATGTTCTGATTTTTTTTGCCAATGTGTAAGACAGAGCATTTGTTGGTTGAGATTTGGAGTTGCCAATTGTTTGACCATTCTGACACATAGTCAAGGTCTTTTTGTAGGGTAGCAGCATTGTTGATGGTGTTGAATAGTTTTACATCATCAGCAAAGAGAACGCAGTTGCTTATAATATGATCACAAAGGTCATTAATGTAAAGTATAAAGAGTGTGGGTCCTAAAACACTGCCTTGGGGGACACCGCTGTTAACAGGTGCAGGGTTTGATAAGGCACTCCCTATTTTGACTACTTGTTGTCAAAAGACAAAAGACAAAAGACATGATAGCAGTGTTCCAATATTTGAGGGGCTGCCACAGAGAGGAGTGGGTCACATTATTTTCCAAGGCACCTGAAGGCCAGACAAGGAATAATGGATGGAAACTAAACAAGGAGAGATTCAACCTGAAATAAGGACAAATTTTCTGACAGTGAGAACAATCAACCAATGGAACAGAAGTTGCCTTCGGAAGTTGTGGGAGCTTCATCACTGGAGGCTTTCAAGAAGAGATTGGACTAGATGACCTACAAGGTCCCTTCCAACTCTGTTAATCTGTTAAATATCTCCTTCCATCATGCATTATGTTCCTTGGAACGGATGAATTGGATCAGACTCCAAAAAAGCTAATGTCGCAGTAAATTTGCAAAGCTTTTAAAGTGACCCAGGAATCTTTGCTTAATTTTCCTATGAATGTTGTAAAAACTACTACTACTACAACAACAAATCAGAGAATGATGCAGAAATGAGACTGGATATACTTGTATGAATTTGTGTGGGAAAGAGACAAGATAAAATCTGTTCCTCACTAGTCTTCTACCATCTCTTGAGTTAAGGTAGAAGAGAATGAAACTTTAAAGCCCCATCCTACTTTACAAGTATGAACAAGGCAATGATGGTTCCAAAGAAACAACTCATGAGATAGGAAGAGGACTTCTCATTGGTTCAGGACCTTCCCAAGTGGTCACAACCCTATTGTTGGCTGATCCCGATGACGAGGAGGCTGGGGTGGGGTTGCGCCAGCAGCCAGCGCAGCCGGTGCTCGCGTCGGACAGCGAGGAGGCTGAAGAGGATGTGGTGCCAGAGGCAGAGACTCAGCCAGGGCCTTCAGAAGCTCCAGAGGCTCCTTCAAGTGGAGATAGCGAAGTGGAGGAGCCTCTCCTCAATGCTCAAGCATGCAGGGCTGCCAAAAGGCAGGAGTGGCTACTCAGGAGGAGGAGGTCTCCTCGAGAGTAAGGCTTGAGGATAATTGGCCACTCCCTTAGCCTATTTAAGTCACATGCCATTACTAAGTTTCTTGCTGGAAACAACTTGTAATTATCATCAGGCCATTTTTGGAAAAGACTTATCGTATCTTGTTTTCTGGGCTGGTTGCCAACCTTTGCCGGACTTTGGTTTATTCTTGCTACTTAATAAATTTGATAAGGACCGTTGGTGTGTGTCAATATCCTCGGAAATCCGGAGCTGGGGCAGAACACCTATCCATTCAGCCTCTGGAAAGCCATTGGACCAGTCACCTTGTAGGTATCACTCTGATGATCTTCAGAATGATGCATTGCATTGTAGCTATGATAGTTACTTAGCCTGTCACTCCACAGAGCCTCTTGGATCTATGCAGGAAGGGTAGCTGCCGAGTTATACTCCAACTACAATAAAAGCATTGACCCGGAGAACAGTTTGGTAGGATAACAAGAGAGGCTTGATTGCAGTTCAGTATCTGTCACGGTCCACTGTCCAAACTGATTGCTTCATTGTAGCTAAAAGAAAGGGCAGCCTGGACAAAAACTGCTGAAGCAGAGTTGTCTGCATAAGCATGGAAGACCATGAGCAAGCAAGATTGTAAGTGGGAGGTTTAGGGGGAGAACATTGGAGAATAATGCCACCACAACGCCCTGACACAGCCCTGTGAGATTAAAAAGGGAGTCATGCTCAGATGAAACATTGTTGGGTATGAATCCCATGCTCAAAATTTGTCTTCCTTCCTTCCTTCCTTCCTTCCTTCCTTCCTTCCTTCCTTCCTTCCTTCCTTCCTTCCTCCCTCCCTCCCTCCCTCCCTCGCTCCCTCCCTCCCTCCCTCGCTCCCTCGCTCCCTCCCTCCCTCCCTCCCTCTGTTCTTTCCTTCCCTCCTCCTTCCCTCTCTTCCCCTCCCTCACTCTCTTGCTCCCTCCCGCCCTTCCCTCCCTCCTTTCTTTCCTTCCCTCCACCCTCCTGCCTCCCTCCCTACTTCCCTCTGTTCTTCCTTCCCTCCTCCCTTCCCCTTCCCCTCCATCCCCTCCTCCTTCCTTCCTTCCTTCCTTCCTTCCTTCCTTCCTTCCTTCCTTCCTTCCTTCCTTTCTTTCTTTCTTTCCTTCCTTCCTTCCTTCCCTCCCCCCTCCTTCCTCCCTCCCTCTCTCCCTCTGTTCTTTCCTTCCCTCCTCCTTCCCTCCCTTCCCCTCCCTCGCTTGCTCGCTCCCTTCCCTCCCTCCCTCCTTTCTTTCCTTCCCTCCCCCTCCTGCCTCCCTCCCTACTTGTCCCAGCTTCCCCTTCCCCTTCCCCTCCCTCCCTTCCTTCCTTCTTTCCTTCCTTCCTTCCCTGCCAGCATTTGTGGGGAAAAGTGTCTTGAATAACTTCCAGGGACACATCAGTGAGGATTTTAAGGCTGATGGATGTGAGTCAATCTAACCAGGTGGATGCTCCGTGCAAACTGCCTTTGTTGCAAGGTCTTGTGGCAGAAGTGAGATTAGCCATGGGATTTATTTGCCAGATTTATAGATCTGCCTTTTGTCAGGATGATTTTTATATTGTTCTTAACTGTGGTGGCAGTCTATAAATTACACTTGATCATTATGCACACACACACTTTTGAAAGAAGCTGGAGAAATATGCAGTTTGAAGCAAGTGCCAAGCCCAAGAAAAGGAAAGATATTCTGAGCCACAGCAGAAATACACTCACATTTAGGCTCGGTAAGGTTTTCAAAGACATAAAACTTGGTGACATGCTGTCATTATCTACTTATCAGTGGAGTTATCTCCAAATGTTTTCACTTTCTGGAAATTGTTTTAGTAATCTTGCAGTATTTCTATCTTCTCTTCCCCCCCCATCTCTCCCCCTCTCTCTGTCAAATATCTTGTCAAAGATTCCCTTCCCCACTTTTGAGATTTTTTTGAAATAACTTTGTTTTACCTCCATATTGTTTTCTTTTTAAATAATAATTTGGCAACTAGGTCATTTTTTATTTTGCATAGATGCATAGTTTTATCGCTGTTAAAATGCTATAAGAAACAGGTTATGGGACACCCAATGGAAAAAATTGGGGTTTAAGCTTTGTATGGCAGAGACAAACTAATTTGCAAAACTGATGATGATGATTGTGATGATGATGGGATGTGAATGTCCTCTAGGACTCAACTGCGTCATTGGGTACCAGTGAGTGACATGGAAAAGATTGAAGGAGGCAACTTTGTAATAGCTAGCAGGCACAATATTCATATTTCTTTGGGACAGGAAAGTGGATAGGGATTTTCTGATGTCTTTTTTTTTTTTTGTCCTTGGTTCTGGAAGGATGTTTAAAGCTTTTATTGTTTTTTAAGTGAAGATAATCCTACGATAGTGCTTACATTAGTTATTTCGTTTTCTTCCTCAAGAAGTTGGGAAGCCATGCTACAAGGAACATGGCATCCTCTATTTTGGGTTTGCCTTAAGATTGGCCATTCCTGAAACAGATGAGAGTTGCAAAGTCAAGTGCCAAATGGCACAACCCACAAGGACGAGCGAAACTCCTGGCTATGGGCATAGGAACAAAATCTGGCTAAAAGGGTGTCCCAGTTATCTCCAAAACTCCAGCCTGCTTTGTCAGCTGTGCTTCATCAGTTCCTGTGCAGAAGAGGTGTGAAGCAGAGGTGGTATTCAGCTGCTTCAGACCGGTTCACCCGAACCGGTAGCAGAACTCATGGGTGGGCCCCTCCCTCCCTCCCTCCCTCCCTCCCCCCTCGCTCCTCCCTCCCCCTTCCCCCTTCCCCAGCTCTATGCCATCCTATTTAGGCATGTTTTTGAGGCCAGGTGCCTGCACAGAAGGTGCACGCACCACCAAAGCACATGTGTGAAAGGCTGGCCTGGATTGGGTGCTCACGTTTGTGTGTTCACATTTGCGAACTGGTTAGAGAAAGTAAGTGAACACCACCTCTGGTCTGAAGGTCTTTCCTTTCCTTCACTGACCATCTCTCTTGTCAGGAAGAACACAGAAACATTTCATTCACATCAGCGTGATTAAATTGAGAAGAATTGATTTCATTCAAAGGAGGTGAACATGAATTAAGCAACAGGAAGATACTCTGAAAAAGGGGGAAAAATGTGAATTAGACCAGTAGACCTCAATTTTTCTGGCTTTGTGGACCAACGGGGTGGGGTGGGGGTAGAAATGGTTCCATGTGAGTGGCAGGCATGTGTGAACATTTTATTACAAATGAGCACAAATGCAGCTTCACACACGAGTGCTCACCGTGTGTGCAAATGGAGCTGTACAAGTGTGTGTGCCTGCCGCTTGTGCGGCCCAGTTCCAAATGGGCCACAGTCCAGAACTGGGCCACAGCCTGTGGGTTGGGGACTCTTGAATTAGACAACTCCCTTTGAAATATGCATCATTTCCTCTGAATTCATTTGCCTCTGAAATCGAAAGTCTCCATAAATCTGAGCTGTGAGATGAAGATTTAACAATGCCAGAAGCATTGAATGATTGATCATGGATTATTGTGTTGGCCAATTGAGTTCAACGGCGGGACCTAAGCGGGAGATCAAAGATATTTGCCTACTGATTTGAATGCTAATTTGTAATAAAATGCATTATGGGAAGTTTGTAACTCCTGAGCATGGAGATAGCATTCTGGGAGAGCAGAAGTCCTTCTTCTATCAGCTTTATAAAAGCCAACAAGCAGGCTAGGTAAAAATGAATATTTTAATTCCAAAATATTTTAATCAATTGCTAGAAAGAGATGTAGAGTCTTTCAGAACTTTACCATACATACTATTTCCTGTGCTTCTTCCACCTCCCATTCTTGACCATAAAGGTAAGAAAGTTTCAATTACTTTCCCTGCTAAATATTTCTGGAGGAGATCTTGTTATCTCAACCAATTTCAATCTAACCTTTGTTGGGCAACTTTGGGAGTTCCAGATCTCTCTTCTAAGGGGAACATTACTTTTCAGTTGGACCCTTCAAAACAGAATGCCTGATAGAGACCCAACCACCTCTTATATATCAGGGTTCTGATGGATGCCCTAATTAAATCATGAGCCTCGAGCCAAGCTTCAAAAAAAAAAATCAGTTATTTATTAGGAGCTTCATGTCGACACGTTCCAGGTGAAGCCAACCCTGACCCCACATAATTTATGGCCCCAATCATGACCCTGTTTTCCCCTTCCCCAGGGTGTGTCATCAATCACATTTGCCAACAGATCAATTTCACGGGTTGTAGTGATCACTCCCCTCTGGCCATTATAGGTAACCCTGGGAGACAGCCTTGAGAGAAATATGTCTGGAATGTGCTCCTGTCTTTGGCTGCCATGCTGCTTCATTGGTTTCCCATCCCCCTTGCTTATGGCAACTTGAGAGCAGGCCAGGGATGCTTTGTGAGTTGACACTATAAAGTAGCCCTCTATGTATGCCAGTGGATTCTGACACTCTTAATTTGATGATGAAGGAACAAAGCAGGAGGAAGAACTAGAGTGACAGACTCTTGGCATCTTAGCCCTGCCCAGCATCTGTCGAACGAGTGTGCAAGCTGGATCCATTTATGTAAACACTAAAAAACAAAACATTTAGTTTTTCGATAGTAAGATTGTTGAGAGGAACAGGGAGACAGGGATGTTCACATATTTGAAAACAAAACAACTCTGCTGTTTTCCTGCCATCTTCTCCTGTCAGTTGCCAGAATCAATCCTTTAGCTGTTACAGATATAAAACAGTTGAGCAGGCCTCTCCTAGCTAACCAGTATTGGTTCTGAAGCTGGAAATCTGGATACAGGCCAAACCTAATCAGCATAAAATCACTGAATTCCTTCAAAGGTCCTCAGTGACTTGGGTAAAACCTGCTTCTCTTCATACTAAAAATAATAAAGCAGAGAGATTCTCTGAGGATCAGACTGTACTTTGGTATTGATTTCTCACAATGAAATATTCTCATCTGCAGACGAAGTTCATCCGCTGTGGGAGTTCCTTCTTCTTTCTTTTTGACTGACTTCAGAGTCTACTCGGTTATAATATCATGAATGCTGCTTGAGAGTTATTTTAAAAAGGCCTCTCAAAGGAGAAACTGTTTCTCCCCAAATTGCAAGCCACAAGGTGCCTTCATCTATGGATCCAGACGAAATAAACCTACCATAATCCACTGCCAGCAATCCTCAGGTGGCTGATAGGATTTGAAGTCCAAAACAATTGTATAGCATCAGGTTACCTACCTGTGGACTAAACTGAACTAACGGGTGGAAGCTTGTCAAAGAGAGAGCCAACCCAGAAGTAAGGAGAAATTTTCTGACAGTAAGAGCAATTAATCAATGGAATAGCTTGCCTCCTGCGGTTGTGGATTCTCCATCACTGGAAGTTCTCAAAAATAGACCAGACAACCATTTGATTGGAATGACATGAGGCTCCTGCCCTGAGCAGGAGATTGGACCAGAAGATGTTCCTCATGTATGATATCAATCCTGAAAAAAAATCTTCCATGGAAGCAATTAATTGGACTTCAACAGTAACATTACCCAGTAATATTCTGTCAAAGAGCTTTCTATGGTGACATGCTACATATCAGATTTCATCTACTGGCGCATCTTTTAATGATGGCAGTAAAGGAATACTCTGGGTTAAAAAAAATGAGGGATAAGTTCCTTAACTAATCTAATGAAGTGAAGTGAAGGACTAGGGGCAACAGGATAGCAGCGTTCCAATGTTTCAGGGGCTGCCACAAAGAAGAGGGGATCAACCTCTTCTCCAGAGCACCAGAAGGCAGGCAAAAAGCAATGGATGGAAACTAATCTGAGAGTGATCCAACCTAGAACTAAGAAGAAATTTCCTGATAGTGAGAACAATTAACCTGTGGAACGACTTGTCTCCATCATTGGAGGCTTTTAAGAAAAGATTGGACAAACATTTGTCTGAAATGTTATAGAGTTTCCTGCTTGAGGAGATTAGACTAGAAGACTTCCAAGATCCCTTCCAGCTCTCTTATTCTGTTATAACTGATATCCACAAGTCACTAATATCCATTTACTACAATTCAGAAAATGTGTAATTTGGGTAAAAGTGTAAAATCCACACAGTGGGGGAAGATGCACATAAAACCACTTAGAACATTCTGTTATTGTCAATTCTGTATTTCTTTTGAAGTTCGGCTCATGGCTCATGAATTAATTAGGGCATCTTTCGGAAACTTCACAGATATATTCTTTTATATTTGGTCAAATCTTTTGCAAAAACATTCATATGGAAGGACTTTAAGACCTCTAAGTAACACAATATGCATTTGTTTTCTATTTTTCTAATCTACCCCAGCATCTTAAAGGGGAAAAAAAAAAGCTCTGCTCCAACAGATGTGAGAATTGCAGTTACTACTCTCAGTGGAAGCTGTCCTCTAAATAAAAAGATAATATTAGATTTCACATATTTTGGGAAAAGGGCATACAGAAGTGCATGCTTTAGGGAGAAATGTGTGAAGTGTTTTTATTCGTTTTTTAATGCAAACTCACACAAATGTACGGTGGAAAAAGTATAACATTAGGAGAATGAGAAACTGAACAAAATCATATTTCAAGTTTGTCCACCCCTATATCTGGAATGAAATTGAATTAACAGGTTGTCTAAGAAAGAGGGGTGTGTGCGTGCAGACACACAAAATAAAACATAAATCAACTCCTGTGTGTGTATCTGTGTCTGAAACTTTCCGGGCAGTTTTCTTGGCAGCTGTGTGCTTACCATTCCTTTCTTTTAAGATGTTTTTCAGCTTCATAACTCACCTCACACCAGTGAATTCCCTGGTGTCTTTGCACTCCAGTCTATGTTGTTTTCAAAAATGTAATTTTCACAATAAAAATTAACTCTTTATGTGCATGAAATCGGATGTTAGGAGAAGGGGTAGTCTTAGTAATCCTAGCAAAAATAGAATTGACCTTATAAAACATTTATTTATTTATTTATTTATTTATTTATTTATTTATTTATTTATTTATTTATTTATTTATTTATTTATTTATTTATTTATTTATTTATTTATTTGTTCGATTTATATGCCGCCCTTTTCCGGAGACTCAGGGCAGCTTACAATGTGTAAGCCTTGTAGACATGTGGTTTAAAAATTTGGCATTGTTTCTCATGTGAATGTAAAAATTGTTGGGTTAAATTAAACAAAATGGTTGTATCAGAAGAAGCCCATAGAGGAAGTGGAGCCAAGAAGAACATGGAAAGTGAAGAAGCAGGAGGCATGGAAAGCAGGTGGAGAAAAGTGAAACCAAAACAGGACCTCGGACAGCTCCTGGCTGAGAATCAAATAAGTCCCTAAAGAACCAATTCAATTGAATTGTTCACTCCAGTGTGTTGAATTGATTCAGTGAGAATCATCAATCTGATTCAACAAGAAGAGTATCCATGTGTTCCAACTGCTCAACAGCACCAAATTTAAGTCAACACACTGCATCAATTTGATTTGTTCAGCGTGTCCATGAATTGCAACTTCCACTCAAAACTTCTTACAGCTATTCTGGCTATGATCTGAAGCCAATGAAGAGTTACATGGTTAATCAAAGTCCATTCCACCTCCTTTGAGGATCTTATCAGTCTCCATTTCAGTTTTTTAGTCTTAGATCACTGTAAAGCTGGGGAACATGGGCATTTTCCTGCTCTAAACAAGAGAAAGACTCTGTCCTGAAGTTGAGCTGGGGAGGTTGAATATATGAAGGAGCGACCTACTCCCAAGGATTTTTCACTGAAATCTTTTATTAAATATTGCAATTTCCTAGGTATTAAGGATATCACTAAACTGCCTTCCACTCACCCTTTTAAAAATTTGGTGTCTCCCTCTAACCAACTTCTTCTAATTGTTATGGCACATGAAGCTTTTAGGTGTCTCTCATTGTCAACTCAAACTCATCTTTAAAATCTGGAATCTATGCAGGAGAGGTTTTATATGGTCTAACTTTTAAATTAATAATAACTCTGTTGGCTTTGAAGATGGGAACTATCGGGCTTTGATTTTGGAGTCATGGCTGTCATCCTGATTTTTGAGTTCCTTTGTGGATGCTCCCTGCCCTTCAGAATGAATCCTGCTGGATATTTTCAAGGATTTCACTTTTGAAATACTTCCCCTGGATCTCCTATAAGTCAGAGATAGAAGGAATAAGGAATAGGTTCTTGGTCAGCCTGTGTATCATTCAGAAAAAAAACCCAAACACTTTCCTATGCTGAGTCAAGGTCATAAAAGCCATACTTTAAAACAAAGGGTTTTTATTTTAAATAAAATAATTAATAAATAAAATTATTATTTTTTTCATTTGTATTTTTGGAATGATACAGAGATACTTCAATCATAAGGTAACCGTATAGAGAGGTCGTTTATCATGAACCATTCACGAGTGAAATCTTGACTCTTTAATTCCCAAAAAAGTGTCCTTGTGTTGTGCCTGGATCACAGACAACAGTGTAGTTGTTACACAGCGTTACCTAGTATCACAGCAGAAAGGAGCTTCCGTGGGTATTGTATTAGCAAAGGAGATTGGGTGCTTGAAATAAGGGTCAACTGCTGTGTTCCATGAAGCTGTGATGTGTGAAAATGAATGGCATTCCTATCACAATAAGGGACAGCCAGCAACTCCATGTTAATCTTACTTTAAAACTGAATCTATATTGCAGCATTACTTTCAAATATTTAGACATCCTGCAAATCTACAAATTGGGCCTGTGCCAAGCAACTGATCTTTGATCCAAATTGGGGATCTGGTGTTTATGAAGGCTCTGATTGATTCAAGTCTTTGATTCAAGGGTAAATCTATTTGATTTAACATGCCGTGGGATGTGATTTCTTTTTTAAAATGTCCATATGCTACAATAGAGAAGCTACAATAGAGAGGGTCGTACATTTTTGATGCGGGATGGCAGACCTTTGGGATGAAAATAATGGAGATGGCAGATCTTAAGAAGAACTCAACTGTGCCAGGTTTTACCTGGGTACCTTCAAGGTTTTAGTGCAATCAGGTTTTGTAACTTTCCCATTGAACCTCTTTTAAAATTAGAGATGACGAATGGCAGCATAGCAGTCTCTGAATTGTCTAACTAAGGGTTGATAGAAAAGTTGACTGAATCAATGCAGAAAATGTCCTACTCTGATTGAAAAATGTAAACAGTTTTTTTTAAAAAAATGCTGTTATTTTTTTACCCACTTTGCTAAGTGCCACTTTGCTAAAGTGCCAAGTTCCATATCCAATCACTAGAGGTGACTCTTCCTCGGTGCCAGACATGTTGGCTTAGCTGGTTGGCAAACATGATCTCTCCTAGGAAGCATCCCATCCTTAACAGCAGGTCTCAGTTGTATCAGGTTTATAGCTTGATGGAAATATTCCATTAACTGCTTAGTCAAAGGCAGCAGGCTGACACAGTGAAATAAAATGCCACCAAGACAGGCCGCCCATGGAGAAAAGGGTTAGTGTAGACCAGGGGTCTCCAAACCTGGCAACTTTAAGACATGTGGACTTAAAGTCATGCAGGGAAATTCTGGGAGTTGAAGTCCACAAGACTTAAAGTTGCCAAGCTTGGAGACCTCTGATGTAGACTATAGGGCAGTGACAGCTAACATTTACGGCCCCGAGTGCTGAAACTGGACACATGCATATGTGCGCACCAGAGCACCAGAAACCAGAAGAGAGCAGCTGGTCATTGCACATGCATGCTGGACCAGCTGTCATGCATGTGCGTGACGTAACCCAGAAGAGCAGCTGGCGAT
This sequence comes from Pantherophis guttatus, assembly GCF_059756535.1. Lineage (NCBI taxonomy): Eukaryota > Metazoa > Chordata > Lepidosauria > Squamata > Colubridae > Pantherophis > Pantherophis guttatus. Next base: position 96,305,270 of record NC_142068.1, on the reverse strand, counting down.
GGTGTGCATGCTCACAGAGAGGGCTCTGCCTGCCACCTCTAACACGCGTGCCATAGGTTTGCCATCACGGCTATAGGGTGTTCATAGCTTTGCTGTCCTTTATTTTCCAAACATTTGGCCCATGCTTGTGCTGGCCATTCCCCCTTGCCAAGAGACTGTAACATGCCCCAATCAAGCAGAAGGTAAAATTACATTTTGGCTCACAATCACATCCAGGATTGATCAGCCCTGAGCCTATCTTCAGCCTGGAAAGCTTGGGAGTTGGTCGTTTTGGAGCTATTGGGAGATGAGGAAGAGAATGCAGGCCAAAGTAACACTAGCCTTGACACTGTAAAGAGAACCCAGCTAGGCAGACAGTCTGAGGAGTGTTAAAACTGATTGGTAGCTACTTGTATCAGTATTGGATAACCCATCCCAGCACTGTTCACCCCCAATCCCCATGAACTTTAGCAATGGAGGTTGCAACAGCATATATTATGTACTGTCTATAGAATCCCCAAGCCATGGAAAACCCATGAATACTGCAGAATGCTTCCAAGGTCTACAAAGGCCCTAGAGTCAAGGTATCATTATGAAGGGCTTCCATGTTTTTCTTTCCAAATCTGCCTCAATGGTAGGTCCATCAAAACTTTGAACTAGATCTTTTCAGTGAGAGGTTCTTAAACATTCTGCAGTATGCAGGTCACCCGAAACACAAATAATGAAGTGTAGCAAATAAGCATCATCGCTACTACTTAGGTCTTCTGAAACCTGACAAAGATAAGGAATTTATTGCATGGGCTCATTCATACAACCAGCCTACCCTGGTTATAGAATTAAGTCATTTTTAGGCATGGACAAGACCCTGAATCATAAAAACCCAAACTTCACAAGATATTGAGATACTGAGACAAAATAAAGAGTCAGTCTGGATAGTCACTTGTCTGAAATGTACAGGGTCTCCTACTTGGGCAGGGGGTTGGACTAGACTAAGACCTCGAATGTCCCTTCCAGCTCTATTTTGATTGTTTGAAGAATAGGGGCCTTGAGATGCCTTTGATACTGTAGGAAGTTAGCACCCACCCCTCTCCTAGGAAAATGAGATATTTTAGGAAATATTAAAAGGGCAGAATATTTCCCCTAAAAGGGAGGCAGAAACTCAGCCCCCCCCTTTTGTCAATGGACCAGTAAGGCCTGGGCCTTTTTTATTCTACATAACAAAGACAACCAATCAGAATACAAGCTCAAATTCAAAGCCCAACAGAGGGCATAAAACCCAGGCACTCTCAGCATCTCTGCCCTTTTTCTGTTCAGGATCTCAAGCCATGTGATCCTGTTCATCAATAAACCTTCTTTCCAAGCAACTTCCATGAATCCAGTGTCTTTTTCCCCACTTGGATCTGAACCCAGAAGAATATTTCTCCTGACAGTACTTTTTGGTCGCCAAAGGCTACAACTAACCAAGATTTGCATGTTGTTTAAATACTCTGACTAGTTTTGTAAAACTGACCAGTTAACTCTGCTAGTCCAAGATTCCTTGTACCGTTTTCTTCCCTTCCAAAGTGAGGGATGCCTCCGAGGGGACGGAAGAAACCTGCGTAATGGGAGTTAAGGCAACCATTTGTAATTTATGGCCACTGTCACTTTTCCTAGCAGTGCAGAATTGAGAACAATGACCTCAGAGAGAAAGTGACTCAAAAGAGTTGAAATGACTCTAATTAATTTTCTTTAGCTTTAACACCGTCGACAAAGCACCGGGATATCTGAGGCTCTTTGTAACGGTCTCAGCATGCTCCATTACCGAGCTCAGTAATTAAAACTGGAAAGGTGGAGACAATAGATTACCTTAACTGACACACGTTTGGGAATTCACAAAGGCTGAAAGTGGGTTTTGAAGCCCACCCCCACCTCCTGTGGTTGGTTGGTTCCCAACTATTATGTGATGACCCGGGACAAGGCCTGAAGGCCACACAGCCAGCCGAGAGATCAAACTCCCCTTTAGTGCTCTAACTTTCCCCCAAATGCTCCCACATTATGCAAGTCCCAGAGCAAAGTGCACACACACACACACACACACACACACACACAGAGAGAGAGAGAGAGAGAGAGAGAGAGAGAGAGAGAGCAGCTTCTGGCTGTGAATAGTCCCACAAAACTCTGCTTCAAAGTAAGAAGTCCAGTGAGACAAATGGACAATGAAGCAAGGAAATAGCCAAGCAGCCCTTCAAATGCCAGACATTGGCAATGGCACACGAAACTCCACAAATTCAGTGTTTGTTCCTGACAAACGCCCTTCCCCACAGTGTCTCCTTAAAACTCATTCCTCAGGTGTGCCTTGTGAAGAGAGGCGGGGTGCTCTCCTCTTGAGTTGTCAGGTCGGCCTGTGCTGTTCCCACCTCCTCTCCACTCTCTGTGCTCGGGGATCAGGAGGGGTCAGTCCTTGCTCATTGCCTGAGCTCCATCGTTCCTCATTTCCACTGCCTGCCCTCTCTCAGTCATCTTGCCCCTGTTTCTCCCTGCTGACAAGCCATCCCAAGCCCAAGGGGCCCCGGGACTGCCTCATCCTGCTCCTCCCAACATTCCTCTGAAGCCAACGAGGTCGTCCCCTCGATCGTCATCAGCCCCAGCTCTGAATCATTCTCTTCCGCAGATTCAGGCTCCAACGGGGGCATGACATGTTATTTACTAACATAGAATCATAGGGCTAGAAGGGAGGTTGGAGGTCTTTTTGTCCAAACCCCTCCTCACAACAGCAGCAGTGGTGGCTTGCTACCTGTTCGCCTCAGGTCGAGTGAACTGGTAGCGGCGACAGCGAGAGGCTCCGCCCACCCACCCGGATGTCTCTGTGCATGTGCAGAATGTCAGCGTTCCAGAAAACCCCCGACTCCCAGTAAAGACGCGGAAGCAGGCATTTTCCAAAGTTCTCTTTACTAGCAATAGGTAAACTGGCACATCTGGGAAATCCCAAATCTGAAGAACCTGGGCTTTCCTTCAATAATACAAAGCTCCCAAAACCAACCCCTTTCTCCCCTTTCGGTCACATGCTCCAATCACCGTTGGTTTCGCCTCGGCCCAGCCCCTGACCACTCCTCCTCCAGATGCTGGACCGCCCTGACCTTGACTGATAGGAAAAAATGCTATTATGTCTACTAACTCCCCTCTCCTAAATCCCCCCTCATACTTTCCCACACATGAGGAGATGGCAGCATTGAAGCTTATGGCCTAATATGGCTTCCACTAGGCTGACACAGAAGACATCCAGTAGCAAGTGTGCATGCTTCTATGAGCGAACCGGTAGTGACGGGATTTGAAACCCACTACTGAATAGGAGCCTCATACCATCCCAGTCAAATAGTTATCCAGCCTATTTTTGAAAACCTCCCATGATGAAGCACCCACAACTTCAGGAAATAAACTTGTCACTGCATTTTTTTATTTACTGGCTGAGCTCTCATTTCTGGTCTATCAGACTTTCCGTAGCTTGCCAAGAATCCTTATCAGTAAGCTAAACTGCGCATGTCTCTCCACCCACATTCCTTCTCCACTTCTTTTCTTTCTTCTCCTGCCAAGAAAAGTCCAGCTGCTGAGAAGCAGCCGGCACGAACGTTATAAAAATGTAACTATTAGATTAGTAAGATGTTTTATTTTCTTTATAACAAATAAATGAGTTTTCTTAGAAGATATATCTTCGGGTTTTGTTTTCTTAAAGTATGCTGGCAAGGAAAAGTCTCGATCCACTCCCCTTAATCAAGGTGCGATTATCCCAAAGGCAGAATGGGATTAATCAGCGCCCTGACAAAACTACCCATTGATTAATTGTTCTCCCTGTCACAAAAATGTCCTCTTAATTCTAGATTGGATTTCTCTTTAACAAGCTTCCACCCATTGCTTTTCATCCTGCCCTCCAGTTCTTCGGAGAACAAGTCAATCACCTTCAGATGAAAATGGATTGTATGTGAAACATCTGTTTACTTTCTTGAGGAAGTTGCTTCCAAGACAAAGAGTGCAAATCTTTGAAAATCTTGATTTTGAGTGTTGCTTGTTTGGAAGGGGAAAAAAAAGTGTTCTGATCTCAGTGAAGGAGTGTCAAAAGAAGCCAAGATGTTATGTGAAGAAAATAATGAAATGCTACTAAATGATTAACAGGGAGGAAGAGACAGGTGTCTATTGTTCCTAATTGCTTTCTGAAGTACTTCCAAGGAAAATAAGCCAGAAGTCAAGATCAGCTCTAAATAATGATAATTATCTTATTAATTCTGATTTTACTATCTTTAAATAATTTGGAGAGTATGTCTTTTTTTTTTCTTTTGCAATGCATTTATATTACATCTGGAAAAGAATATTTGAAGTAAAGCAGAAGATTTTATATTAACCAATTTTGCATTTTTCCACCTTTAGCAGGTAGGGTCTAGATCAGGGGTATCAAACTCAAGGCCCATGGGTCAGATCCGGCCCGCAGGGTGCTTAGATCTGGCCTGCGGGCCCGCTCTGGAAACAGTGAAGGACCAGCCCGTGGTGCCTCTGCCAGTGAAAACAGAGCTCAGGAGGACCACATGCATGCCTCCTGGCTCCGTTTCCATCCAACATGGCTGCCTGCAGCCCTCTGCCAGTGAAGACAGAGCTCCGTTTTCACTGGCAGAGGGCTGCAGGAGGCCATGTTGGATGGAAATGGAGCCTCAATGAGTGACGTCGAGCTGGCCACGACCATCCGGGCCATGACCACCCCAGCCCCCCCGAGGTCAAACAAATCCTGATGCGGCCCTGAATGAAATCGAGTTTGACACCCCTGGTCTAGCTCCAAAACAGCAAGACAATTTTCTGTTCAATTTAAACAAGCCAATAATTTTACTGTGTCGTGGATAGCTGAGAAAAATATATTAAACCTGTACAGGATGTTGTTGTTTTTTTCCCCTGGGACACCATAAGTTCTAAAAAGTGTTCCTCAGGATGGAGGTTTCATTCATGAAAAAGGCAATAGAAAAGCTGACCATGAGCCATGAGGCCATTTTATAGAAAAATGTAATTTCTGACATTAAATAGAAACCACTCATTGTTGATCCATGGCATTCTGCAAATGGGGCAGGCTTGATTTGTGTGGGGATTTTGGCAAAAGAGACCCAGCTGAAGCATGAGCCTGAATCTGCCTTGGGAACAGGAGTGGGAGGCTGGGGGTTCACAGGGGTTTGGGAGAATCTCTAGCTAAGATTCTGTGCAGTTTGGAGAACCCCCAAATCCCACTTCTGGCTGGCCCCGCCCACCCTTCCCCTCCCCTCCCAGGAGTCCCCACACGGCCCATTTTGGATGCAGGTACATGCAGGGTGCGCATGGAGGCTCGGGGAGGGTGAAAAATGGACCTACTGGAAGTTCAAGAAGGCTGGAAATGGGCCCTTTCCTGGCCTCCAGAGGGCCTCCAGAGCCTGGGGAGGCCATTATCGCCCTCCTGGAGGCTCGAGAAAAGCCTCAGGAGCCAGGGGAGGGCAAAATCGCCCCCCCCCCATGGTGCAGGAGGCTGACTAAGCCACGCCCACCATGGCCATGCCCACCCAGCAACCGGATAGAGAATCCTTTGCTAAAATTTTTGAAGTCCACCCCTGCTTGGGAATCATTACAGGAATGACTGTAATGCTTAACGCTTAATGCTTAATGCTTAACGCACTGTAAGCCGCCCTGAGTCTCCGGAGGAGGGCGGCATATAAATCAAATTTAAAAAAAAAATGACTTGAGAATCTTGAGCGTTTTCCCCAAACATGTGTTTTGAAAAAGAAGCATCAAATGTTATTGTTCAAATTCCTGGCAGAGACATAAAATGGGGATGGCTTCTAGTAATACAAAATACACTTTTGCACGTCGTACCCTTGACTCTTAGTTCAACTTGTAAGATACACCTGTCATTTTTTTCCCTGCTGTTGACGGCAGGCAGGGCTTTCCTTAAGAACTTAACTCAGAGAGGCTTTACCTGGCATCAGTGAGGAAGAGAGACACTCTCCCGAAGCCAATAAAGCCGTAATTCAGCTTATTATAGGTTTATGGTGCACCCTGCCTCTAGACTTCTCCAAGATGCTGAAGAAGTTGTTTGCTGCTCTCTTAAAGATCCGTGTTGCTCTCTGTCTGCTTGAGAAGTCAGCTTGGGTGAAATTACACTGCTGAGCATAATTGATCTGCAACAAACTTCAAGGTGAAGAGGCCAAGTTGCAGTGGGGTGGGGAAGGAAGGAGGATGCCCCATTTCAAGAACAAAGAGAAAGTAACACCATAAATGAAGTGGTGGGATTCAGCTGGTTCAGGCCGGTTCGGGTTGTTAAATTGCTGGCTGGTTGTTAAATTGCTGGCTGGCTCAGCCTCTCCCTGCCCTGCCCCTTCCAGGAGTCCCCACGTGCCCTGTCTTGGGTCCCAGATAAGTGCAGGGAGGCCTACTAGGCCCAAAATGGGGTGCAGGGGGTAGAACACCCCCTGCAGCTCATTTTTGCTCCCGGGAGGGGGCATGAGGCTGAGTGCTGCCTGTCACACTCCCTGGCCATGACCACCATGGCCACGCCCATCCAACTGGACAGAGCAGAGAACCGATTGTTAAATTATTTGAATCCCACCACTGCATAAATGATTGTGTTTCTTTTTCTTTCAGTACTGAGCAACCCTGTGGAGTCAATCAGTTGAGCAACAACAGCCAGATTCGGGGAGATAGAAGCACATTAAACCTCTGATTTATGACAATCTCCTAAGCATCCTGTGGTTCTGTAAACACTTTTAATTTCTATGAATATCCAAGACAACTCTCAACCATCTTCAGGACAGGAGATTTAAGTATAGTGATGTGCAGGTACCTTTGGACTGTTAACTCTTTCAAAGCTCTAGTATAGAGAAGGTATAAAGGTATATAAAGGTATAAAAACGAAGATGATTAAGGGCCTGAGACTAAAACATATGAAGAATTTGTTTGCATGAATTGGGTACAGCTAGTCTAGAGAAAAGAAAGACTAGCATGCCATGTTAGCAGTATTCCAGTATTTATTTTTTTTTAATTTGATTTGTATGCCGCCCTTCTCCGAAGACTCAGGGCGGCTTACAATGTGCTCAGCAATTTGAGGGGCTGCCACAAAGAAGAGGGGGTCAAATTATTCTCCAAACCACCAGAAGACAGGACAAGAAACCATGGATGGAAACTAATCAAGGAGAGAAGCAACCTGGAACTAAGGAGAAATTTTCTGATAGTGAAAACAATGAACCAGAGAAATGGCTTGCCTTCAGAAGTTGTGGATGCTCCATCACTGGAGAAGAGATTGGACATCTCTTTAAGAAGGGATTGGACAGCCATTGTCTGGAATGGTATAGGATCTCCTGTTTAAGCAGAGGATTAGACTGTAAGACCTCCAAGGTCCCTTCCAGCACTATTCTGATTGATTGATTGATAGGATTGCTTCTTGGACTCCGCAATAATGTGCACCCAGAGTATCATCTACACAATCTGGAACTATGCGCACAGCGTGGATGTACATGCATCTCAGATATCAATGGGAAACCCTCAAAGTCCATGAATGCAAGTTACTGGGGACAAATGTTAATCCACACTTTTTTTTCTCACACACCTGCAAGTTTGGGGAATGAATCTTGAAGGGGGTTAGGGTATTACGGTTTAGCCATGTAATCCACAAGCAATATTTGATTTTTTTGGGGGGGGGGTCCTTCAAAACATGGTGCCCTACTAACTTGGCATCCCTAGAGTGACCCCTTAGTTTGCCTCTTTGGATGGATCGTTCCTGGATGTGCCCAAATTCTTGACACTGCCAGAATTAGACATCAAGTAAGAGGACCGACTTCACATGACTGGAACAAACTCTTTGCTCAGGAAAAATGATAGCTGAGATTTTGTTGCAGCTGTGCAGTCTCCGTTTATCAGTGCAGCAGCAGCATAAAAGCTGACGAAGCACTTCTTGTATTTATTCTGCCCTCTTATTCTTCTCTGACTCTCTTCCCTTCCTTTCACCATCTACTTCCCGCATCTTAATTGCCAACCTGCAGCCCAGAGCACCTTGTGAGTCAAGAGATCACTGGCTTCAGGGTGTCCTACCGAAATGAATAATGTCCCGTGTCATCCCGGCCCATGAAACGGTGACCTTGCAGTAGGAAGAAAGGGAGGCCTCAGTGGGTGAGGGGACATGGCCTCAACTTCACATCCTCATTTCTGGATTCCAAACACACCAGTCCATCAGGGATTGGTTCCCCCAACCCCCATCCCCAGTTTCAGAGCAGTGGAATATAGTTGCTACTAAGTATTCTAAATTCAGATGCCAAGCAAGGTTTTCATCTGAATGGACAGCAGCGATCAGGGCATTCCTAGGATTATTAGATGTGTCGCCATTTGAGATTATTCAGAATTTAATCCTTTAACTTGGATTAAAGGATTAAAGGGGTGCTATTCAGCAGGTTCTGACAGGTTCTGAAGAACCGGTAGCGGAAATTTTGAGTAGTCAGGAGAACCGGCAAATACCACCTCTGGCTGGCCCCAGAGTAGGGAGGGAATGGGGATTTTGCAATATCCTTCCCCTGCCATGTCCACCAAGCCACACCCACCAAGCCACGTCCACAGGACTGGTAGTAAAAACAAAATGTATTTCACCCCTGCCTGGCTACCTTTCTATTCAGCCAAGGCCTTTTGTCTGATGTGTACTAAAAGAAAGGGTTGTGAATGTGGATTTTGCCTCCTAAATTATAGGAGTTAAAGTTAAAGGAGTTCAGTGTTAAAATAATCACACACTACAACAACATCAAATAACAATGGTTGAGGCCACCAGAAGAGCAAGAACCAGAACCTTCAACACCTGAAGTGGTGAAAGAAGAAGAAGAAGGAGGAGGAGGAGGAGGAGGAGGAGGAGGAGGAGGAGGAGGAGGAGGAGGAGGAGGAAGAAGGTGGGAGAAGGTGGAAGAAGATGAAAGAAGGTGGAAGAAGTTTTAAAATGTCAATCAAAGGAAGACACCCAACAACTGATATCCATGGATGCCTCCTTTCTCTCAGCAAAGCCCAAAATATAGGTTGGCACCTGAGGAATTCTTCTAGCACACGATGTAATGTTGAGGTCCAAGGGCCTACTTCCTAATTGTAGGACCACCAGTTCTGAGCTGGAAAATCCAGATGACCATCAGATGGCAGCAAAACTTCATTTTTCCATATCTCTTTGCTAGCATTTCCTAGCCTTCTGAAAGTTTACAACCAAGAGCTCAGTGGTCCATCTTATTTATTTATTTATTTATTTATTTATTTATTTATTTATTTATTTATTTATTTGTTTGTTTATTTGTTTATTTATTTATTTATTTATTTATTTAATTTTTATACCACCCTTCTCCCGAAGGACTCAGGGCAGAGAACAGTCAAAATAACATATATATATAAATGTGAAATAGAAGCAATTTAAAATAATTAAGCCAATTTGTCTCATCAGTTAAGTTAAGATCTTCAGCATAAAATTTAGACAATTAGAAAAATTTATGCCAGCCCGGCTTGGTGAAACAGAAAGGTCTTAAGTGCATGATGGAAAGTACGGAGATCTGGGATTATTCGTACCCTGGGGGTATCCTGTTCCAAAGGGTAGGTGCCCCCACAGAGAAGGCTCTCCCCCTGGGAACCACCAGTCGACATTGCTTTAGTGATGGTACCCTGAGGAGGCCCACTCTGTGGGAGCGTACTGGTTGGTGGGAGGTTATCGGTTGCAGAAGGTGGTCTCGTAGGTACCCAGGTCCTAAGCCATGGAGCACTTTAAAGGTAAGAACCAACACCTTGAAGTGCACTTGGAAGGCCACTGGGAGCCAGTGCAGCTCGCGTAGGAGAGGTGTTACATATGAGCGCCATGTCGCTCCCAATATCACCCGCGCGGACATATTCTGGACCAGTTGGAGCCTCCACTTGCACCTCAAGGGAAGCCCCATGTAGAGAGCATTACAGTAGTTCAGTCGAGAAGTGACGAGGGCATGAGTGACTGTGCATAAGGAGTCCCGATCCAGAAAGGGTCGCAACTGGCGAATCTTTCTCTCTGTCTCCTGCTTCCTTTGTTATCTTGTGGCTGCTCTCCATATGGCTTATTCATTCAGCTTCAACTGAATCTTCAGCCACAGCCTGGCCATGAGAAGCTTGTTTGGTTAAAAAAGAAGCAAAACCCTGAGGGTTTGGGGCTACATGACAAATTTAGAGTGTGGGGAACAAGCAGTGGCTGCATTTTCATGGTTGGCTATTTACAAAATTGCTACTCCAGGGATAATGTTTTGTGTTTACAGAATATTTTCTCATGAACCGTCAAGTGCGCTTATTTTCATCAATTTTCTGGGGAATTGGGCACACTTCCAAACAAAATCCTGAGTGACAACCTCTTGCCATTGTAAAAATGTTTGTGGATGCCTAGGGAGGGCACAGAAGCATCTGTGTGAATAAAGACAGAGCTGTGGAGCATCAAGGAGGCCTCTTGGTGTCCCTAGAAACTATGAAGTTGATCCAGGCTTAATTAAATAATAACAATTTTTCAGCTGAGTTGTCCTCACCAACCTAGAAAATTGGATAAGCATTACATTAGCAAGGCATAGGCGTTTGATTTAGCTGCCTGGAGAGAGAGAGAAAAAGCAACATGTAAGAAAACTCACCTGTGCTCAGGTGAAGTTTAGTACAAAAGGGGGAAAACATGGGCTCCTTCTCCTCCTGATTAGAAGGAATCATATTGTTATGATACAGCATATCATATATGACAGAGTGGACTAATACTAAAGCATTTCTAAATCTTTTGGGGGGATATGAGTGAGTGGAGGAAGGCAACACAGACAATGCTTTAAAAATATTGGTGAGCTAAAGTAGTTGGACGATAAGAAAGGCTGAGCGCCAAAGAACTGAGGCCTTTGAACTCTGGTGCTGGAGAAGACTCCTGCGAGTCCCTTGGACTGCAAGGCGATCCAACCGGTCAGTCCTAGAGGAGATCAACCCTGACTGCTCTTTAGAAGGCCAGATCCTGAAGAGGAAACTCAAATACTTTGGCCACCTAATGAGAAGGAAGGACTCCCTGGAGAAAAGCCTAATGCTGGGAACGATTGGGGGCAAAAGAAGAAAGGGAAGAAAGAGAACAAGGTGACTGGATGGAGTCACTGAAGCAGTAGGTGTGAGCTTAAATGGACTCCAGAGGATGGTAGAGATCAGGAAGCCCTGGAGGAATGTTGTCCATAGGGTCGCGATGGCTTGGACACAACTTCGTAACTAACAACAACAAAAGTATTTGAAACACTTGTATTTTAGGGGGAGGGGAGAATCCAAATAGCAAGAACTGTTTCACAGTGGACTGGGCTGCCTCTGGAACTGATAGATTTTCTGAAGGTGTCTAAGCAAAGGATGGATATAGCCATTGTTGGAAGAAATATCCATCTGGGTTCAGTTCCAAGTGGGGAGAAAGACACTGGAAACATAGAGGTTGATTGGAAAGATGGTTTATTGATGGACAGGACCACATGGGGTTTGAAGTCCTGGGCAGCTGACCACATGGAGTGGAGAGTGAGATGTATTTATACCCTCTCTTGGGCCTTGCCCTTGAGCTTCCTGTTCCTGTGCAAGAAATGTATTCTATTGGTTGTCAAACGCCCAGGGGGCTATGCAGGGGTCATAGCTAACTTTTTAGGTTGTCTGAATTAAGTTGATTGAAGCCTGGACTCTCTGAGATGATGTAATGAGGAGGCTTGTGTCCTGAAAGGGTATTGGGCCATTCCCATTGTGTCTTTATGATTTTCCTACCATTCTACCTAATTCTGCCTTTGTTCAAAATATCCTGTCTTGAATGGATTACCAAATTTGCATTTCTAAAAGCTGGCCTCAGCTCTGTATCTGGTTGGGGGCAGAGAACTATGGCTCTGAGTTTCTGTTTCCTTTAAAATTTCTATTTCTCTTTTAGGGGAAATATAATATTCTGCCTTTTTAAATATTTCTCAAAGTATTTCATTCTTCTAGGAGAGGGGTGGATGCTAGAGTACTGCATCCAGTTTTGGTCACCACACTATAAAAATGATGTTGAGACTCTAGACAAAGTGCAGAGGAGAGCAACCCGGATGATTAGAGGACTGGAGACTAAAACATATGAAGAACGGTTACAGGAGGGGCTGCCACAGAGAGGAAGGAGTAAGCTATTTTCCAAAGCATCTGAAGGCCAGACAAGGAATAATGGATGGAAACTGAACAAAGAGAGATTCAACCCAGAAATAAGGAGGAACTTTCTGATAGTGAGAACAATCAACCCATGGAACAGAAGTTGCCTTCAGAAGTTGTGGGAGCTTCATCACTTGAGACTTTCAAGAAGAGATTGGACTGCCAATTGTCAATAATGGTGTAGGGTCTCCTGCTTGGGTGGGTATTGGACTAGATGACCTATAAGGTCACTTCCAACCCTGTTAATCTAATCTAATCTTTCTACACCATCTTTGGGAGATGCTGCAGCCATGGAGGGAGGCCTTTATGAATAGATTTCATGGACGGTGTGATACTATTTTTTCTGCTGATAATAGTGCCAAGCATCTCTTCGAGTTTTTGTCCCCTTTTGCTACAATGTTGGCAATTCTATGCTGTCTTTGACCCCAAATGTAAACTGGATGCAATTAAAGGAGAACCAGAAAATTGGATAAATAAATTCTTATCTGATTTAATGACTCGCCCAAAGGTTCACTTTGGACTACAGAGTGTAAAGCCGATAATTTGCTAATGGAATTTAGGCCTTAAATGAGAGTGGTCTCATGTGTTTTGGATCCTACTCTGTGTATATGTGTGTGTGAGAGAGAGACACAGAGAGAGACTGTGAGAAATGGCATCAGAAGAATACATTACAAAAACGACTGTGGAACATTACCCACAAACACACAAATAAAAGGCTCAATCTGAAATGCTCTTCTAGATCAATAACAATTGTTTGTTCAATTGTCTCAGCCATGTGTCCCACGTGCTGCAATTCAATCCATTGATAACACTACATTTGCGAAAACAGTTTGGTGCTTGCAGCTGCTAGACTACAGAAAAGTGTGTTACAGGAGGACTTATGATATCTTCACAGTCCAGTCATCCATGGAGCTATCTGCCCAGAATTCCCAATCAATAAAGGGAAAGATTGATGTGCTTTGGGCTCCGGGGATATTTATGGTACAGAAACACAAGTCAAGATAAACATTGAAAAGGACATATTAATAGACTTAAAGTAGACATAAAGATGTGGAATTCTATTTTTGATTCTCGTGACCACAGGGATGCAATTGTCCTGCCCCAGCTCTGGATTTCCAAGGATATTGACACATACCAATGGTCCTTATCAAATTTATTAAGTAGCAAGACCGGCAAAGGTTGGCAACCAGCCCAGAAAACAAGATATGATAAACCAAAATACTCTGATAATAAATACAAGTTGTTTCTAGCAAGAAACTTACTAACGGCGTGTGACTTAAATAGGCTAAGGGAGTGGCCAATTATCCTCAAGCCTTACTCTCAAGGACACCTCCTCCTCCTGAGTAGCCACTCCTGCCTTTTGGCAGCCCTGCATATTCGAGCATTGAGGAGAGGCTCCTCCACTTCGCTCTCTCCACTTGAAGGAGCCTCTGGAAGTTCTGAAGGCCCTGGCTGAGTCTCTGCCTCTGGCACCACATCCTCTTCAGTCTCCTCACTGTCTGACGTGAGAGCCGGTTGTGTCGGCTGCTGGCGTGACACCACACCAGCCTCCTTGTCGTTGGGATCAGCCACGATCCATGCAGGCCTCTGGCGGGCCACAACAGCAATGGTCGAAAATTTAGTAAAGGTAAAGGTTCCCCTCGCACATATGTCTGACTCTAGGGGGCGGTGCTCATCTCCGTTTCAAAGCCGAAGAGCCAGCGCTGTCCGAAGATGTCTCTGTGGTCATGTGGCTGAGATGACTAAATGCCAAAGGCGCACGGAACGCTGTTATCTTCCCACCAAAGGTGGTCCCTATTTTTCTACTTGCATTTTTTACGTGCTTTCGAACTGCTAGGTTGTCAGAAGCTGGGACAAGGAACGGGAGCTCACCCCATTACGCGGCACTAGGGATTCAAACCTTTGGTATTCGAACTGCCGACCTTTCAATCGACAAGCTCAACGTCTTAGCCACTGAGCCACCATGTCCCTACTTCATTAGACTAAACATACCCATTTCCTGCAACCGTTCTTCATATGTTTTAGCCTCCAGTCCCTTAATCATCTGTGTTGCTCTTCTCTGCACTTTTTCTAGAGTCTCAATGTCTTTTTTATAATGTGATGACCAGTACTGGACATAGTATTCCAAGTGTGTTCTTACCAAAGCGATACTAACACTTCACTCTTACGAACATTTCATTTTAAAATATGATCTTAAGAACAAGGGATACTAACAAAAAAGAATCTGAAATGTTAATCCAATGCAAAATCAATGCCATTTGTGTATATAAATTCCTGCTTTGTTATATTTTCACTCAGTTACAATTCAGTTAATAGGAAGACCTGAAAGACCAAATAAGGGACAGATCAACATGGATACATTATACATTCTATCTATGTGGTTGCTAGGAGTTGAAAATCACTTGTTGGCACGTAGCCAATCAATACACACTTAGCTATGACATAGAGGCAGAACAAATAAAAAGTGTGTGATAAAATAGATGCAAAATTTTAAAGAAACAATCACAATACAACACTGGGAAGAATGATAGACTAAATCCCTAAAATATATTCCAAGCTAGAGTCTAAAACAAAATTGTTAACTGAACTTCACTTGAAGTTGATTTTCAAGGCGATAGAGTCACCAGTGGGAACGAAATATTTAAATTTTCTCCTAATGGAGCCGTTCTTCAACCCATCCAGTAATGAGACCAATTCACTCATGCTTTGCTCTCAGTTGGGGTTCGAAGGGACGAGAGGAAGAGGGAGGGAGGGGAGAGGGGAGAGAGGGGGGGAGATCTAAAGATCTGCTGGCACTTTCATTTCCCCCCTCTACCAAAATTTCTCAAGGGTTTATAAATGTGTGTACAAAGGTTATTTGCCCAATGAACACTGGTTTTGTCAAGTAAACAGGAGGGAATCTTAATGACAATATTTGCTTATTATAAACTGATGTAAGAAAGATATTTAGTAAGATTGTTTTGAGATGGATGGATTTTTTTTGCTGCTCTAACTTCCTGCCAAATTGTCCCCTGCAGCTGTTTTAGGCATCTCTGCATTATTTAATCCATAATTAATAAATCACAACAATTCACAATCATACCCATTTTTTTTTACAACATGTTGTTAAACTCCTAAGTAACATAGGATTTGAGCTGAATAAGCCTGGGAGTAAAATATTCCAAACTGTGAGATAATTTTCAATGGGGAAAGAATCTATGTTCTGATGCTTCCATCTGCAAAACTCCAGTTTACCTCTAGAGGGCCACAAAGCATTCCTTATATCACTTTGCTGCCACCCTGTGGCTGTTCCCAGATCTGGCAGCTCTACCCAATTAAAACTTTTCAACCTTTTTGGTTCACATCCATTCTCACTAGATGGCTGCTGCCTCAATGCACTTGTCCCTGGGTTGCCATTGCTATTCTTTTCATTAGCCTAGATACTGCAGGTCAATTACTGGATATGGAGCTTAATTAGTATTCGGATGATAGGTTATCTTCAGAGAGAAAGGTGTGCTGAGTGGGAAAAAAAGTGTTAGAGAGGGGAAACCTGCTGGAAGGCACTTGCTTATTAACCCAGACTCTGCTAATTATTCAGTCAGACAACATAATGTTTTGCATGATCTAAAGAGGGCCAGAGGATAGCCAAATTATTGGACAGCACCCAATAATTGAGAAGGAAAAGTTACAGGTGAGTTCCTGGGATGGCAGGGGGCCAAGTGCATGTCATTATCACACATCACTAAGGAGCTTGGCTAAGCACAGCATCTTAGCAGCAGTTAGCACAACCTTGTTTTTAATTCCAAAATCTTAACAAGTGTCAGATACGAAAGACGAGGTTCACACACGAAAGTCCAATTAAACTGATGTATTATTAAAAGCCTATGCACAGGAATCTTCTCAAACTAACCATTAGAGTTAGTTAAGGGTCAATGAAATTAAGGGAGGTTGGACAATGAAATTAAGGGAGGTTGAGGCTATGTAGGAATTCTAGACTGATCCTTCTTTTGACTCCACCCCCAGCTTTTTCCACTCTTTCTCCCTATATCAAGGCATTTTGAATATCTCAACAGAGTAAAATCAGCCGCAATTTTTAAAATCTACTTAGGATGGTTTGCTAGTCAGAATAAAACCAATCAAACAGACCCATTGATCTGATAGTAGTCCCTACAAAAAGATCATACTCTCAAAAATTAGAAGATTGCAAATGCTAATGGATATAATAGAGATGAAAGTGGAATTATTATAGTAGAAGAGGTCTCACT
Source organism: Pantherophis guttatus (assembly GCF_059756535.1). Classification (NCBI taxonomy): domain Eukaryota; kingdom Metazoa; phylum Chordata; class Lepidosauria; order Squamata; family Colubridae; genus Pantherophis; species Pantherophis guttatus. The sequence continues at coordinate 96,288,885 of NC_142068.1, read as the reverse complement.
GTAACAGAAAATATCTGCTCTCTGATCACGTCCTTTCTGTGCCAGTTTGTTGTTCAAATTATAAATGCTGATTGACAACTTTTGAGCAACCTTTGCTCGCCAGTTCTCTTCTTCAAGGTAGAATTGTACTGAGCAGCCTTTTAAACAGGATGCATTTCCATAGATGGCTGTTCTCCAATTGAACATTAAAAAAAATAAAAATAAAAAAGATTTACTGAGAGAATGGATAAGGTAAAAACATAAGCGTGTTTGAGGTTCTGACACAGAGTAGATTTATGCTGATTTTCACACCTTTAAATAGAAATCTGAGACAAGTTCCTGAGCATGTAATATTTCTTTTTTCTACTCCTTTGAACCCATTCTGGAATTGTATATATTATTTATTATTCAAATTTGTATACCTCTCCATCTCATCTAAGGCAACTTTGAGCAGCCACAACAAATGAATTAATTCTAAGTGTTGCTTAGTTCCTTCACAGCACCAAAGAGCCTGGATTTGGATGGTGAAAAGACTAAACTTGGAGTATAGTTATAGGAAAAATGTGCTAAGTAAGTCCCTCGGATATCAGCTGCCTACATTGTTCTATCTAAAACTGAATAGCTGAAGAAGGAAGGAAGGAAGGAAGGAAGGAAGGAAGGAAGGAAGGAAGGAAGGAAGGAGGGAAGGAACTTTTCCCAGTGCATTGGCTTTATGTTGAGAAAATTATGATGGAGTCAGAACTGGAACGTAGGAATAACATTTTGATTAATTCTAAAAATGGGAAGAAGTGTTAAATATCCATCTAGCTATCTCTCTTTCCACTGCTGTCATAGTCAGAGACATGGGGAAATTAAATTCCATTCCTCATAGGTTTTTCTGCAGCTACCTTCAAAAGAAGCTTGTTGTACCTGGAACACAGAAGAAGTCTCCTGTTCCTTCAAGGAGGCCTATGGACCTATGAAGCTACAACTCTTCTCCCCAGGTTCTTTGCTGGTATTTCATGGTTTAAATTAAGGGTTTTATTACACGTCTTTCATTTTTGTTCATTTCAGTTGCAAAAGAACTGCACAAGGCAGCTTTGATTTGCTTCACTTACACCACAAACACGTTTTCCTTAACAAGATGTCTTTTTTGTCTCACATCCTTAGCCACATGCAGCACCTACAAAAAGTTTCTGCAGGAAGTTGTGAAGGAAGCGATAAATCTCTTTTGATTTGATTGTAGAAGAAACAGGGGTGGCTTGCTTTGCAAATTGAATCCAAGTGGGGAGGATTCTTGGTTTGAACTGTTATTGAAGAAAACACCCCCTCAAAGATCTGTATAACCTTTCTCTGCTTTTTATTGATTGTTAGAGACATTGGGTGCTCAAATTGAGGATGTAAATCAATAGGTGTTTTTATAAAACCATGATTATCTCATGTGTGGTATGAGCCCACCCTAAGTGGTTAATTTCTGATTCAGCATGCTTTATTGAACTTTGGCATCTGAGTTAATTGAGTAATTTGTTGAAGAAAAGGATGCACATTGTCTTGATTCTGAAATATTCATTTTCTTGTTAAATCAAATGTGGGAAGAGAGTAATGCTTGAGCCTTCCCAGAAGACAAATGTTATAAGTCTCTCTGTTTCATATGGCAAATGCATCCATTATAACCCAACAAAAGAGCAGAGAAGATAAAAAAGAAAATTTCAAGAGATAATGAGGAGTATTAAACAAAGCTGAAGCAGAGGATCCAAAAATGGTCAAATAAGAAGGAAGTCATTACCAATTTGGGGGAGCAGACTATGAAGCAGTATTTCTATAGAAATCCATATTCCTTCACGGTGATGGTTAATGGTTCCATGTGGACAGGATGATGGGTTTGAAGACAGGAGTGGATAGGGAAAATGCATAGGAAACATGTATTTTTCCTCTATCTGTTTCCTCTTTATTCTGAAGACTTCCAAAATCTAAAGGGCTGCCACAGAGAAAAGGGAGTCAATTTATTCTCCAAAGCACCTGAAGGCAGGGTAAGAAGCAATGGATGGAAACCAACCAAGGAGAGATGGTTGATTGATTGATTGATTGATTGATTGATTCACAGTGAGAACAATTAATCTGGCTTGCCTCCAGAAGTTGTAGGTGCTCCATCATTGGAGGTTTCTAAGAAGAGATTGGACAACCATTTGTCTGGACTTGTATGAAGTCTCCTGCTTGAAGAGGAGGTTGAACTAGAAGATTTCCAAAGTCTTGTCCAACTCTGTAATTCTGTGGTTCTCCTTTTTCTTCTCTGCATAATACATTGCTAACATAAACAATAAGCTCTTCCAAGAAGGTTAAATTGTTTGCAAAATTTGCAAAAAAACCTCCAACTTTTAGTCCAAAGGATAGGATTGACCACCATAGTTCGCAGTGGATAACTAGGACACCTTCATTCTAAATGTTTATGTGTATGTTTAGTGTGCACTCATGCATGCATTCTTCCTTGAAACTTTATGTAGAGGCTGAGATACTAGGTATGAAGATGACGAAGGTACCCTGATTTTCTCCAATTTCACCTGAATTCCTGAAATCAACCTGGAACCCAAGAAGGCCATGGACGATGCAATAGAAGTGTGCAAACATGTTCCTTACAAAGATAAGATGAAAAGAAAGTATTTCTCCCTCTCTCATGGTTTTAGGATGTTAGATCATCCAATGAAACTATGGATTAAATGCCATCCACTGAAGCTCAGATTGATAGAGCATCTCTTTTCACAGAGCACATAGTTCAGCTGTGGAATTTGCTGCCAGCCAATTTAGATGGTTTTCAAAGGTGACTGGACAGGTTCATGGAAGATAAGCTATCAGTTGTTGCTGGTCTGGATGACTGTTTGATATCTCCTATCCCAGTGATGGCTAACCTTTTTGTCATCCTGTGCCAAAAGCGTGCACCCATAATGCAATGCACGCGTGACACCCCCTGTGCTCCATCCCCATGTGCATGTGCACACAACCCCCTGCACTCCCCCACCCCCTGAGCATGCATGCATGACATCCACCCCCATGCATGCATGCACGTCTCCTGCATGTGTGGCAGAGACCCAAAAATCAGCTGGCCAGTGGGAGGCACGGGAGTGCTTGCAGGGTGAAGCTGAGTTGGGCGACGGCTTGCATGCCCACCAAGAGGGCTCCATGTGCCAGCTGTGGCATGCATGCCATAGGTTCACCATCACGGTCCTATCCCGAGTAGTAAGTCTGAAGCCTTGGAAGCAACATATGCTATCCCCTCTTTGTAAATTTGGGAGTTTACCAAAGCACTCTTGGCCAGTAGGTGACACAGAATGCTGAACCAGATGGCTGAGTGCCTGTTCCTACAGAGCCTTTCTGATGTTTTTATGGTCCTATGGCTGAACAACTCGCTTTTCAGAGATCACTGACATGTCTAAATTTTTCTGCTCCTATGAATTATAACAAGAATTTGTCATGTGTCCAGAACCAAAGGGCACCTGAGCAAAAAGAAAAAAAAGTTTATAAAAGTAGGTAGATAGGTAGGTACCGTGTTTCCCCAAATAAGTCCTTCCCGGATAATAAGCCCTCCCCAAAAATAAGCCCTCCCCTGAAAATAAGCCCTCCTTGAAAATATTGCTCAGCTGGTCCACGCCATTTCCTCTGGTTAGGGTTAGGGAGACAGAGCTAGAAATTGGGTAATACGGCAAGAGGATCCCCGTCTTGTTCCACATGCCCCAAAATAATAAGACCTCCCCAAAAATAAGGCCAAGCACTTATTTTGGGGTTCAAAAAATATAAGACAGGGTCTTATTTTTGGGGAAACATGGAAGGAAGGAAGGAAGGAAGGAAGGAAGGAAGGAAGGAAGGAAGGAAGGAAGGAAAGGTTTCTGTCCTTTTATGACATCTGGAAGAAGCCAGTAAGATGTCTATCTCACAAAGTTTCAAAGTAAAGCTTCCTCTGTCCTGTTCCAATGTCTATCATCAAATGAACAATTTTTTGTTTTCCCTATTTATTTGAACAAATTCACTGAATTCTTTTAACTTAATATAATAATTGCATTGTAATCACTCCCTGGGAAAGAAAAATCCAGTTCTGAGTCCTTCCTCTCATTCATGAATAGCTCACTTGATGGATGGGTGAAGTGTGAAAACACTCAGATTTAAAACAAAAATGGCAGCACACTTGTGTCAAGGAAGGAAGTTATGTTGGCTTCACTTCTGAAAAAATATCCATAAAGTCATAGGTTGAAGTTTTATGCATCACAGAATATGCCTCACTTTGATTGAACGTGTACGTCTCCCCTGCAACTTCATATGGAGACTTTACCAGTAAATAACTACATTTTAAATGCAAATGATACAGGTTATTTTAAGGAATGTGTGGAGCTCTCTGTTAAATTACACTGCAGAGGAAATAAACACAAGGCGGACTTCCTCATTAATCTTGGGATAGCAAGAAGGATGCTTGCTTTCTTATTTCCAGTGTTTTCTTGACAGATCGTGGAGGTCTATGGATGTGCTATATCATTTCGGCACACAGAGCGGCTTCCTAAAAAGCAGATCCTGTTCTTCCACCCTATTCTGGTGGAATGTAGCTTTTTTGACATGTACACAAATGTACCTGTGTATCATTTATTTATTTATTTATTTATTGGTTCGATTTATATGCCACCCTTTTCTGGAGACTCAGAGCGGCTTACAATGCGTTAAGCAATAGCCTTCATACTTTCGTATATACCTGCTTAGTAGGGCTTTTGCCCCCCCCAAGCGGTGTTCTTTTTTATACAAAGTCAGCTTATTGCCCCCACAAACCGGGTCCTCATTTTATCTACCTCGAAAGGATGGAAGGCTGAGTCAACCTTGAGCCTGGTGAGATTTGAACTTGCAATAATTGCAGGCAGCTGGTGTTACTTAACAGTGCTTTAGTCTGCTGCGCCACCAAGGCTCTTCTAGACCAGATGTGTCAAACACATGGCTCGTGAGCCGAATCCATCCTGTGATAGGTCCAGAGTTGTCCCACGGGGGCCATCCTGGAGATGGCGAGGGACTGGCCCATGCCACCCCGGCCTTGGCTCACCCCGACCACATCCATCCTGTCATCCATGATGACCAGGCCACACCTACCCCAGCCCCCCAAGGGCAAACAAAACCCTGATATGGCCCGCAATGGGATTGAGTTTGACACTGATAGAACTACAGTAGGATGCAACCTGATTTTCTATAGAGATATTGAGCTACAAACTAATCAGTTGCAGCCAGCACAACCAACTATCAAGTTGTCCGTTTGCAAGATTTATCTTATTTTTTAAAGTATCTGAGGGCTGCTCTGTCTTCTTTGCTGAGTTGATTCTGTTCTCGTCTTCATCTGGCCTGTGGAATGATGGCTTGTCTGATGTTTCCTTGGACCGCTGTGGGAATCCAGTAATTTTTAATCCTCCTTCTATAAGGCTGAAAAGAATCCCAGGAGATTGGCATCACCTATGTTATAGTGGAGGCCTTTTTGTAGAATCCTATGTTCTGCAGTGGATAGTGGATGGCTGGACAGGTTGACCACCCACTCAGGTTCTGGTGCTTCTTTTGTTCTGGGGTTGAGTTCAGAGGTGGGTTTCAGCAGGTTCTGACCAATTCTGGAGAACCGGTAGCAGAAATTTTGAGTAGTTTGGAGAACTGGTAGTAAAAATTCTGACTGGCCCCACCCCCATCTATTCTCTGCCTCCCGAGTCCCAGCTGATAGGGAGGAAATGGGGATTTTGCAGTAACCTTCCCCTGGATTGGGGAGGGAATGGAGAATAAATTTATTTATTTATTTATTTATTTATTTATTTATTTATTTATTTATTTATTTTATTTTATTTTATTTTATTTTATTTTATTTTATTTTATTTTATTTTATTTTATTTTATTTTATTTTATTTTACAGTATCCTTCCCCTGCCGGGCCCACCAAGCCACACCCACAGAACCGATAGTAAAAATTTTTGAAACCCACCACTGGTTGAGTTTAAGGAGTTTGGTTTTGAGCTTGGTTTTTTTCTTTCTAGCATATCCCTGGGAAGTACTCATGATGGTAGTGGCCAGTGTCCATCTGCTGTGACATGAGGGCCTGTTTAGGGGTGAAATGCTCTGAAGTCTGCTACTGGTTTGCTTTGCTTTGCAGGTGCTAAGAAGCCTTTTCTGAGTCTGCAAAGGTAAGTAGAACAGCGAGGGGGAGGGGAAACAGCTGTGCCGTGTGATTTAGATTTGCTAGAAAGCAGGATTTCCTGCTTTCTAGTGAATATAAATCGTGCGGCACAGCTGATTGTCGTAACTTTTTCTTTTTTCAGTAAAAATAAAAAGTTCTGATGATCAGCTGTGCAACAATCAGCTGTGCCACGCAATTGTCGGAACTTTTTTTTTTTTTACTTTTTTTAGCATTTTTTACTACCAGTTCGAAAACTGATTTCTCTTACTCCGAATGGCTAAGCAAAACCCAGCATTTGTAGAAAGGGGGAGGAGAGAAGATTGTGCATTGACAGTGTGTGTGCATGTGTGTGGGTGTTTGCAAGAGTGGGCTGCTGGGGGTTTGCAGTAGTTCGGGAGAACCTCTAGCTAAGATTCTGTGCAGTTTGAAGAACCCCCAAATCCCACTCCTGGCTGGCCCCTCCCTCCCCTCCCAGGAGTCCCCACATGGCCCGTTTTGGATGCAGGTAAGTGCAGGGCATGCACGAAGGCTTGGGGAGGGCGAAAAATGGGCCTATCTGAAGATTGGGAAGGCCAGAAATGGGCCAGTTTCCTGCCTTCAGCGGGCCTCCAGAGCCTGGGGTGGCCATTTTCACCCTCCCGGAGGCTTGAGGAAAACCTCTGGAGGGCAAACACACCCCCTCCCCCACCATGGTGCAGGAGCCTGACTAGGCCCACCATGGCCATGCCCACCCAGCAACAGGAAGAGAACCCCTTGCTAAAATTTTTGAAGCCCACCCCTTTATGTTTGTCCAAAACTCCACAGGGACAAATTTCATTCAAATTCTTGCTTTGCCAACTACAGTATTCCCCCCGAACCCATCATTGAGATCCTTGTCCATCAGTCCAAAATGGGCATCCGTGATGGATTTGTGGGCAGATCTAAGCCGAACATGTGGACATTGTGAGGAAAAGATCCATTCTTTTTCATTGTCTTCCAATCTGCCCCCGTCCCTTTTCACTAGTGAGCTACCGTTTAATACTTTTGCAAAGGTGAGGTGATCAGACATACCTGAGGCTGTTTTCTTTATTTTCTGCAACAGCCTAATAAAAGGAGCAAACCTCCAGAAATTATTATTATGGCCATCTAATTTTCCAAAGTGTGAAATGGAATGGCCCCCTAATTTTTCAAGGGGTGACATTTTAAATATGCAGACTTGAGGAGGGGAATATTTCTTTGAAAGTAAGTGTATTTTCTAAGCACATTCAAAAGGAAGCTACAATAGGATGTGAATGCTATGGGGTACCCTCCAGTGTTTGCATTTGTACAACAGTAATTTGGTCTTCAGACTCTGAACACAAGGCTCCTTAGGGTCAACTTTTCTTCCATGATTAAATTCAGGAAGAATAACATGAATCCTATTCCAGCAGCGATGCTGATTAGATATTATTGTCTGGCTTCCAGTGCATTAAGTCAAGCATCTAAATGCTTGGTTTGAAGGAAGGTGGTGTATTTAAAAAGCTATTATCACTAAATCTATGCTATTGAAATGAGACCAGTCTTTTCAAAAGCCTTAATAACTCATCAGCAGCCATTAAGAAGGTGATTGATTTAGAAGATGTTTTGAGGATGAAAACAAAGCTGGTTTCTATTGGTCTCAGAAATGGGTTGCTGCACCAGAGGCTGTCTGTGGAAGGTTGCAAATGACCGAGATGATGAAGTGGGATAACATATGACCTTTGCGTCCAAACTTAAACCACAGCTTCTCTGCTTTGCAATCTGAAACCGTTGGGGCATTTTATGTGGTGGGAATCAGGTACTGGTTGTGTACAGGATGCTGGAATGCACAAATCCAGTTCAAGTTTTGCACCACTTCCCAGAAGGACAAAATTTTTGGCTTGCATTTATTGCCATGCAATTACTTATGGGATCTTGAATGAGCCAACTAGTACCATGTTGAAGAGTTTCAGGAGATAGGATGAGTATGTTCAGAAGTTCATAGATATTCAGAAGTTCCAGTGGTGGGTTCATCTAGTGATTACATCTAGCCAATCTTGGTTGACCTCATAAAAGTTGGATGAGATATCATCAAGAATGAACAATGATGAAGTTTAGCTTGGGAAATCCCAGAAGTGATCACATGGGCATGGGCATGAAATCACCCAGAACTGAACTTGAGTGAAAGGAGTCAACCTTTAACAGTATCAGACTACAATTGCTTGGGTATTATTTTTATTAACCTTCATTCTGGACTTCTTCTGAAGTAGAAATGGAGCTCAACAATCCAACCAGTAGACATTACCATTGTGCAAATATCTTTAGGATTTTGGGTTCCTGGTCTTTCAAGAGGAGACAAAAAGGTGCATTTCCAGGGGGAAACAATGCAAGATGTGTCCTGGAAAATCCCTTTCCCTGATTGTATTTATCTAACTCTAATATTTGTTTCATGTTAAGTAATTATACAAGGTTAAATATACTAATCTTTCAGTCTATTGAACATCACATTTAAAGTTCATTAGCATTCAAATGGCTATAAGGTGATTGTCTCCTTAGACACACTGTTCCATAGCTCACAGAATAAAGATATTAAAAGTATTCAATGATAATAAATTGTATTATTGCTAAAAGGGAGGAATGATTAGTAAAAAGTATATGAGCAGTTATCATGAATTAACGCTTGCTTTTTTTTTTTTGTAGCTGTTTTAATTACAGTAATCCCACTGTTTTAGGTGTTTTCATATTTTCATTTTGGAACTAGAGGAAGTTGCTGTTTTCTTGTTGCTTAAGAAGATCTTTTAACTCCACCCCCCCTTTTTTTTTTACTGTGGAGCAAAACAATTTGGACATCAGAAGATTGTTGAAATCACACAATATAGTTACAGACATTGTTGGGCAGGCAATGACAGCTCTAGGTAAGAGATTATAGGGCAGACACATCACACTGACAACAAAGGTATGAATTGTCAAGGCCACAGTTTTCTCATGTGCAAGACATCTGTGAAAACTAAATCATTAGAAAAGCTGCACTTCTGAATTGTGGTGCTGGAGAAAATTTCTGAGAATGCTTTGGACCATAAGAGAAACCAGTCATTCAGGACCGGATGAAGGCTTCTTACTGGAAGAATGAAGTTCAGGAACAAATATTTCAGATACATAATGCAAAAGTGTTGTTGGAGCAAACTCCATGGTTTCAAAAAAATGGAAAGAATTGAAAAAGGGCTGACAGAAGACAACGTGACAGTAAACCATCAGCGATGATACAAGCAGGATCTTCCATAAACTCCAAAAGCTATGACTGACACAATAACCCTGGTGAAATTATGTCCATTATGCAAGAAGAGTCAGAAGCAACTGAACCAGAACAACAACAAAACAAACAAACAAACAAAAAAACAGAATTATTAGAGAACAAAGGATCCCAGTCCATCATATGTAGGTGATGTGTTGCTGAACTTTTGTGACAATTTTTTATCCCCAAAATAACACTTAGAATAGGTACGTTGAGGTTCATCCTTGCAGAATCAATCCTTCATATTTATTAATCCTTAATATTTACAGACCCCTCGCATCCTGGACATAAACTGTTTCAACTCCTACCCTCAAAACGATGCTATAGAGCACTGCACACCAGAACAACTAGACACAAGAACACTTTTTCCCCGAATGCCATCACTCTGCTAAACAAATAATTCCGTCAACACTGTCAAACTATTTACTAAGTCTGCACTACTATTAATCTTCTCATTGTTCCTATCACCCGTCTCCTCCCACTTATAGTCATAAGTAACCTTATGACTGTAACCTTGTTGCTGGTATCCTTAAGATTTATATTGACTGTTTCCCTATGACTATCATTAAGTATTGTACCTTATGATTCTTGATGAATGTACACTGGGAGCGTATGCACCAAGACAAATTCCTTGTGTGTCCAATCACACTTGGCCAATAAAGAATTCTATTCTATTCTATTCTATTCTATTCTATTCTATTCTATTCTATTCTATTCTATTCTATTCTATTCTATTCTATTCTATTCTATTCTATTCTTCCACCCTCTCCAGCCAGAATTGATGAAACTTCTTGGATGAGAAGTTAAACATCTTCTTCTTCCTCAAGGAAGAAACATAGTCCAGTTGCCATTAAAAAAAAAAAGAAGAAGAAGCACCTTTGAGACAGCCATGACCTGGATGATGGAGAATCTCCATAGACATGAAACCTCTGATGAACTTTACACATTCATGTTGAGCCATCCTCACAGTTCTCCCTTTTAAAAACTCAACTTCATCTTTTCCACTGATATCAAGGTAATACCGACATCTGTCCATCAGGCCAATAAAAAATTGCACTACCCTAATAAGTGCATAAAGTATGCAATTCCACAATGTTGGACAACCAGATTTCATAAAACATCTCCCTATTGTTTTCAGTAGCAGAACTGAGTGAAATCTAGAGGGAAAAAAATACTTCCAATTCATCTTTGCTTTAGCAATTTGTGTGTTGATGGCTCCTAATTTCCCTTCCAACTTAGTCTCTGTAAGTCACTCAGCAAGGAATCTCATCTCACTTAGGATGGTGGTGAATGATTCACTTTCTATCTATTTGAAACCTGAGGATGTCTGTTATTTCTCAATTTTCTGAGGCTACTAGGAAGTTCTGTCCTGCATTCTGAGTGCATACAAATTAATGTTTATTTTTCCTCTCTGAAATAAGCACAAATTTCCTGCATAAAAACTGCCCACTTTGCTCAAATAACTTGTGAAAGCTGGAAGAAAGAAAAGAGAAAAACTATGTCCTGATTTTTTTTTTTTATAAAATTGTCAATAAATAAGATTGCTCTCAGTTTGAGTTTCCTTTAACATCAAACCCCCAGCATTACACAATCACTTCCTCCAATGATCCTGCTATTTCCATTTGCTCAGCTAAGTCTTCCCTATTGTTTAGACACAAAGATTTTGTAAAGATCTCTTCTTAAGGGTCTTTGGGGAGGTTATTTGCAAGCAGGGGAGGAAAAACATGATGCAGAAAACGAACGTAGCAAAAAAACACCCTTTGCCATTACTCTCCAAATGGATAAGTTCATAAATAGCCCAAGAGAAATTCAAAGAAACTTTCAATCATCTGAAAATATGATAGTAAGAGAAAAGGCTCCTTTGCAGGGAGGAGAAAACTGGAAAAATGGCAAGGAAGATTACAGCCCTGAATTAGATTGGTATTTGATTAGTTGACTTACCAAACAACCTCTGAGCTTCAAAATGTAAGATTTAATACGGTGGTGCTTTCCATCAAATTCCTGGCTTATGAGCATTAGGGCAAATGATGAATTCTTGGAGGCAGAATCTGTATAACTGAATGCCAGATGAAATGAACACAGTGTTATCCCTGTTCTCAGAGGCATCTGGTTAATCACTGAAACTTATGGAATATTGAACTGGAAATGGACTAAATCTACTAGATCTGATCAAATACTCTATAAACCATGGCAGTCCTAGAGAGGAACTTATTTTATAGGGCCCTGATCAGAACATGTCCATTTCATTCTCAATATTCCATATGTCAACTCACAAAGCATCCCTTGCCTGCTCTTTAGTTGCCATAGGCTGGGGGGATGGGAAACTGGCAAAACGGCACGGCAGCCAAAGACAGATGCACATTCCATGCTTATCTCTCTCAAGGCTGTATCCCAGGGTTACCTACAGCAGCTGGAGGGGAATGACCTCTACAATCTGCGAAATTGTTCCGTTGCGAATATGATTGATGACACACCCTGGTGTGAGGGGGTAAACAGGATCATAATTGGGGCATAAATTACGTAGGGTCAGAGCTGGCTTCACTTGGGAATGTGTGGACATGAAGCTCCTAATAAATAACTGGATTTATTTTAAAGCTTGGCTCGAGGCTCATGATTTAATTAGGGCATCCATCAGAACCCTGACAGCAAGCCAGCTCTGACCCTACATAATTTATGTACACCCTGACACCATCGACTTCTGCATGAAGAGAGAGTTAAGTTTAGTCTAGTAGTTATGAATTCAAATCCTGCTTTAGGAAGGAAAGCCGGCTGGATGACTTTTGGGCCAATCCACATCTCTCAGCCCAACCCACCGCACAGGATTCTTGTTGTAGGGGAAATAGAAGGAGGGAAGTGTGTTGGATATGTTTTCCACCTTGGGTTATTTGTAAAAATAATAAATGTAGGATTAGAATAATAAAATAAAATAATAAAACAAGGCAAAATAATCCAGGTACCTTTGAAAGCAGGAGTAACACTCCATGAAATGGATGTTATATCCATTATTACCCTCATTTCATCCTCAGCAAGGTGAATCTGCAAATGTGATACCTTGGATGGAAGCAATGCCATGCCTTTCAAATACAAGCCCCACCCCTTTTGCACACGTGTGTGCAAAAGCCCTCCAGCATCATTTTTTAGCTTGCTGTCCTCATGAGTTGATTTTAGGCAATCAGCAACCAGCCTTCCCGATCAGAGTAGTCGGTTTTCGGTTGATGTTCTTTTTCCTACGGAATAAGTTGGCGCATTCTGCACTCTGGAACTGCTTTGTTAGATTTCTTCTCTTGGACAAAACAGGGCTGCTGTGATTTTTACAAAGCAATGATGAATGTTCAGTCAATCAACCATTTTGGAATGGTTGTAACATGAATAAGGCGTCTGTTCATCTGTCAGCTGGAGAGGGCTGGAAAAAAAATAGTTGTGTTCAAATCTGCATTGCTATACTTGGGGTGATAGATGACATTCTAACAGTTGCTTTTGTCTGTTCGCTTGGGCACTTGTAAATGCTCATGCACAGACAGCTGACATTTCTTTCACAGCTGAGCACAAATCTGAACAAAATATGCATTCAGAAAGGATGTGGATCTTTTCTCCTGGAGTAGGGTGGGAAGACTTTAATGGTGACACTTGCTTGCCATTCTCCTTCTGCATTAAGTTGGAGGTTACATAAGCCCTGGCCTCTCGTCATCTTCACCGAAGATTTGACATCTGGTGATCAGGTTACTCACTGCAGTGGGAGTGCCAGGTGGTAGACAGAAGCCTAGGCTGATTTTTGCTGCTCAGTGGTAAGGTCCATCTCTCCCCAACTGCACCAATTCTTTCTTCAAAGTAAGTTAAGTTTGGGATGCCATATTGAAGACGCCTGATCCCAGGTCATTTATGCTTGAATATGAATCCTCTAGAACAGGGGTCTCCAACCTTGGCAACTTTAAGACTTGTGGACTTCAACTCCCAGAAGTCCACAAGTCTTAAAGTTGGCAAGAATTCTGGGAGTTGAAGTCCACAAGTCTTAAAGTTGCCAAGGTTGGAGACCTCTGCTCTAAAATACCCTTTTCTTGAGATGGACATGGATTTGGGATTACAGTTGTTTGAATTTCCAGCCAGCCTGGGAATCAGGAGAACTGCAATGCCAACATATTTGTAGATCACTAATTTGGGGGAAGCTACTCAAATTTGTGATATTGGTTAAACAAACTCTCCATCTCTTTCAACAATGCATTATTTGATTTGATCTTTGTCCTGTTGTGATATATGGTGAAAGGAACATATGGCAGAAGCTACAATCCCTAAATTAGATAAGGTCTCCATGGAATGATCCATGATGAAAAGATCTCCTCACCATGCAAGATGTTCTCCTCAAGAGTCAGAGTCACTCAAAATTGATTCTGGTTTGTCACCAGCAGAGGACATGACTGTTTTCACTCAAGTGTTGGGATAGAAAAATAATTCTCACCAAACACATCACAGACTGAAAAGTTTCAACTTTTATGAACCACTGTTTATGAAGGAATAAGATAAGCTGCAAAAGTTAAATGCCACTATTTAGAAGAACCCACAGACAATGCCTGAACCCTGTTTTGCTACCAACAATGACATATTTTGGAAGAGAACTTTAGAATTCAGAGTATGCAAACAGAATCATATAAATGAAGAAAGTCCTGAAGGTAAATCCCACTCCAAAGTACTTAGAATTTTCTAGGCTTTAACAAAAAACTTTTGAGTCTCATAAATCAGACTGGATAAGCACACAGTTTAAGAATAGAAAATGTAGCTCCGGCATAAGAAGTTCACTCATATTTATCAAAATATGGGGGAAAAAAACCACCCAGTAAATGAAGATGTGCTTTTCTATCGCAAAGGGGATCTAAGGAGTTATTGTCACACCATCTGATTCACACCATCAGTTTGCTGATATCACACCGTGTCTTGAAAGTTGAGTGGTTTCTGTCACTCCAGGCAGTATAAGAGAGAGAGAGACAGAGAGAGAGAGACAGAGAGACAGAAACAGAGAGACAGAGACACAGAGAGAGACACAGAGAGAGAGGGAGGGAGGGAGACAGAGAGACAGAGAGGGAGGGAGAGAGGGAGAGGGGGAGAGAGAGAGAGAGAGAGCCCAAGCAAGAGATTTTTAATAGTTTTGCCTCCAAGCAAACATCAAAGCTTGGAAGTCTCTTGCACAGTTATTACTACCGCTGAACTGCAGGCTTGCAAAACATTTTGAAGAAGAACTGGGACAAGCCATCTATAACAGAGAGTCACACCGAGGGTTGTGGAGGGAAGACGGTTGCAGATAATGCTTTCCTGAAAGTTTGTTGTTGTTGTTGCTAAAAATGACTCTTTGCGAAGGCCGAAAGCACATTGGAGAATATTGAAGTCTAAATCAGTAGAATTCTTTGGGATTCTTCTAGCAACATTCTGTATTTTTCTCACCCAATCTTTCTTTCTTTCTTACCATTTTTCCAAAAATAAAATAAACCTTTTTAAAAATTTTATTATAAAGGCTACAGGTCTTCCTACTCTAGTATTGCTTAATCAGACTGTGATTTTCTGGAGCATCAGGCAGAAAACAGCCATTCCAATTCTGCTAACATGCTATGCCTGGAATCAACTTGGACCTTTAGAAGTCAGGCATGATGTCTGCAATCAAGATTAACATCTTCTTTCCATTATCTACCCAGATGCAGCAGCAATTTCACTCTAGGAAGTGAAGCAAAGCAACGGAAGGCAAGAGGAATAATCATACTGTATATTCTCTCTGCTGCTTCCCACTTCCCTCTTTGGGCTGCCGACAGGGCCGGATTTTCCTATAGGCTAACTAGGCTTCAGCCTAGGACCTCAAGATCAAGAGGGGGCCTCAAGATCAAGAGGGGCCTACATTCAAATTGTTAGCAAAATTAAAATTACACTTTCATTATAGGTGAAAGGGCCTCACAAGTGGAATAGCCTAGGGCCTCTTTTCATCTAAATCCGGCCCTGGCTGCCGAATATTGCCCCTTGCATTTGCAAAGTGTGAGCCTTGGTGCAAAATATTCCTTCCACTTTCTGAGAGATGAAATGGAATTGGCACACACCAGAGAGCGATGAGATCCTAGCTCAGAGCGAGACAAGCATTAGCTTCCATCAGGAATTCTGTTCAAATAGAGTTCGAATAGGATCCAATCTGGGTTGGTCACCGGGACTTGAGGTTTTTGTCTTCCGATCTTTCAAACACCCCAGCAGAGTGTGTGCGGTTCTGTGTGTGTGTATTTATATGTGCTTGTTGTGTGTGGCTTTTTAGATGTTGATTGGGGTGTTGATGGCTGGCTGTTAAGTCATTGGCTGTTGTTTCCGTGTGCTCTCAAGCCCTCCTGTCCTAAGTACTTGATTAGTTGATGGTAAATCAGCACTCCTGTTGACTGATGAGGGGCTGATTTCCCAGGCTTCCATCACTGGCTGGTTTTGTGCCTGTTCATCCAACAATCTTAGTAACTGCAAAATTGAATACCATATTTTTCGGAGTATAAGAGGCACTGGAGTATACGATGCAGCTTAGTTTTGGGGGAGGAAAATAGGGGGGGGGGAATCTGCCTATCAGGTATTCATCTGGATAGCGTCCTTAGTCTGGTCAGCTTCAGCCCAATAGTTTGCTGGTTTTTTTATCCCCTCCTTGGGGATAAAAAACAGCTTCTAAGGCACAGCTGAAAGGAAGCAGCAATGAGAAAAGCAGGCAAAGCACGGGGCTGTTAGGGCTGAAAAAAAGCTTCTAAAGAACGGCTGAGAGTCGGAGCAAAGCATGGAGATCGCTTCACTAGCTAGTGCCTCGTTAAAGCACAGTGGAGAGTCGAGGGAGCAGGCAAAGCTGGGAAGATCGCTTCGCTTGCTAGCGCCTCATTAGCGCCTCGTTAGGGCTGAAAAAAAGCTTTGAAAAAGCTACATTTGAAGTATAAGATGCACCCAAATTTTCAGCCTCTTTTGGGGGGGGAAGGTGCGTCTTATACTACGAAAAATATGGTATATGTCCATACATTGTTCATTGTTCATTGTTCATCGCAATGTGAGGCTGGGTCCCTGCATCTGACCTTGTGTTCTTGCAATTTGGTGGGTTAGCTTCCTCCCCGAGGATGGGCTCCAGCATGAGCCTGGAAGGTTAAACCTCGGGTTCTGGTGACAGACCCAGATTGGATCCTGCAACATTATCCTGGGACACATACATTCACCTTCATTTGGGAGCTGGAATATTCTAGAGAATAGAGCAGAAACAGAATGTGGATGTTGCTTCAGCATTCCAACATTGCTGGCATTTTAATAGGCTGCTTTCTTATTTAGATCAATCTTTCTCAAAGTGGGCAGCTTCCAGATGTCTAACCAAATGTCCCAATCAGAAGGCCCATTGCTTAGAATTTTGGGGACTGGAATCAGAGGTGGTATTAAGCCGGTTCGTACCGGTTCAAGCGAACCGGTAGCGGAGATTGCCCTGGCTCTATGCTGTCCTATTTAGGCACGGTTTTGAGGCTGGGTGCATGCACAGAAGGCACGTGTGTGAGCAAAGCACAAACGCGGAAGGCCGGGTGCATGCATGGAAGGTGCGTGCATGCACAAAGCACACATGCAGCGAACCAGTGGTAACAAAATGTGAAATCCACTGCTGATTGGAATACTGAGTCAGGCTAAATTGTTTGGGATTTGTAGTCCTGACTTATGTAGATGCATCCTGGCTTGGGAAGAAGAAGAGGAAGGTAAAACATGAAAATTTCACACCAGCTCTTTAGATCAGAGATAGATTATTTTGCAATAGGCAGACCTTTCTACCACACTTCTCTGAAGTCCTGGATCACCTTGACAGTGATAGTATAGAGACATTTCAGTCTAAAACATCTGGTTCTTTATCCAGATGTCATCTTGGTCTGTCTTGGATCCCATCAAAGCAGATTGGGGGAAAGTGAAAAGCATACTTCTTAAATATTCCAAGATAAGATTGGTGAACTGGAAGCATTTAATCCTCCCTGTTCCCAACTATTCTACTTTGCTGAGATTCTCACCATAAGTCAACTGACTGTACAATAAATCCTCTTTTTCTCCTCCTTTTGGGGAAAAAGAGAAAAAAGATATGCCAGAGGAAATGCCTCCAGCACTACTTAGGTAGGAGGAAAATATTAGCAATCTAAATATACACTACATCCAAATAAAGTTTTGCTTATTAGGTCAAATCTGAAACAAAACAGAATTCTGAGCTGGCAGGGGACCTTAATATAACAGTTAAGTTGAAGAAAATGGCTTAGCTCTGCACTTAGGGCAATAAATATGTAGATGTTAAAGCTAGGTAAATATTGTGTGTTTTAAGGTAACCTGAAATTTAGGAAGTGATGATAGAATTTGGGAATATGTGTCTACTCACATAACTTTATCTTAAAAACAATAAGATCGGTAACACTTATTCAAAGTCATCTGCTCATCAGGTTCTATCAAGAATGAGGTGTTAATTGCTAAGTAAGCAAATAGACCCGAAAAGTATGAAATAAGACATGACAAAGTGTTTGAATTGTCTGTTCTAAAGCTTATGTTGTCTGTCTCAGATACCTTGGGTGAAGAATTGAAGTATTGGTATAGAAAGCTGTTATGGATATAACTGCAGACGCGATGCCACATTAAATTGTTTCTATATCATCTTCGTCTTCATAGGGGATGCGGTGGCTCAGTGGCTAAGATGCTGAGCTTGTCGATCGAAAGGTCAGCCGTTCAGCGGTTCGAATCCCTAGTGCCGCGTAATGGAATGAGCTCCTGTTACTTGTCCCAGCTTCTGCCAATCTAGAAGTTTGAAAGCATGTAAAAAATGCAAGTAGGAAAATAGGGACCACATTTGGTGGGAAGGTAACAGTGTTCCTTGCGCCTTTGATGTTGAGTCATGCCAGCCACATGACCACGGAGACGTCTTCGGACAGCGCTGGCTCTTTGGCTTTGAAACAGAGATGAGCACCGGCCCCTAGAGCCAGGAATGACTTGCGCATATGTGCGAGGAGAACCTTTACCTTTATATCATCTTCTTTCAGCCAACTTTACTTTGCAGAAGAAGTTCCTTTTTGTAAAAAGAAAGAACAATACATTATATTTCAGAGAACCTGCTAAGCTAAAACCAAAGCCCCACGAGACAATGTTCAACAGAGATCATGGAGTTTCCTTCAAAACCTGTTCCTATACCTTGCAAATGGCTTACCTGAAAGAGAGATGCGCCAGGCTGTGGTTGCTGTTTTTCAAATTTAGAGGAATTGCTCACAAACAGCAGGGATAGGTAAAGCTACATATGCTGTAAAAAACTGACTAGGAAGCTTAAGTAGCATCTCCCAGGCTAATGTTTTCAACTAGAACTCAATCCTCCCCAACAGTAGATGCACACACAAGTAGGAATAATAATAGGGTGGATACAACATTATACAACCTTCCTATTAAGGAAATTGTACAGATCTGTAGAATCCTTGGTGCTCTCTGAGCTTGGTGATTTTCTTGTGTTGGAACGGTGGTGGGTTGCCCCTGGTTCGCACCAGTTCTATAGAACTGGTAGTAAAGCCCCGCCCACCAACCCTGACATCATCAAAACGCTTCTGCACATGCGCGCGTGTGAAGCGAGCGCGCATGAGTGGCCCCACTACGAACCGGTAGTAAAGGTAAGTAGAATCCACCCCTGTGTTGGAAGAAATGTCCATCAGCTCCAAGTGGGGAGAAAGACACTGGATTCATGGAAGTTGCTTGGAAAGAAGATTTATTGATGAACAGGATCACATGGCTTGAGATCCTGGGCAGAAGAAAGGAAGAGATGCTGAGAGTGCCTGGGTTTTATGCTCTCTGCTGGGCTTTGAATTTAAGCTTCTGTTCTGATTGGTTGCCAGACTCCCATGGGGCCATGCAGGGGTAACTTTGTAGGTTGTCTTTTGAGTCCCAGGCTTGGTTGACTCTTGCTGGGTGATGATGTAATGAAAAGGCTTTGGGCAATTCCTACTATGGCTCTGCCTGAAGGAGGTAGATCTTTGTTATGTAGAATGGACTGGCCCAGGCCTTAATGACCCATTGACAAAAGGTGGTGGTGGGGTTGAGTTTCTGCCTCTCTTTTAGGGGAAATATTCTGCCCTTTTAATATTTCCTAAAATATCTCATTTTCTAGGAGAGGGGTGGGTTTTAACTTCCTATACTTGTAAATGTTTTGTTACTGAAGATGTCACCTAGTAGCGTAATGAATCATCTGCAAGAAAACCACCAAGCTCAGAGAAAACCAAAGACTCCCCAGTCCAATCTTGAACTTCTAATATTCTCGTCTATTGGGTGTTCAGATCTGCATGTACTAGCAGGCTTTTGGTACTGCAATAAGTTGCAGAATATTCTTAGAATTAAATTTATTTGTGAATATAGAATGGACTGGGTTTAGGCCCATCTCCTCATCCAAATCACGATGATGATGATAATGATGATGGTAACAACTTTCCCAGAGAGTTTGGCATGCGACTATGTTAGAAGTCAGCCAAAGGGTGTCTGTAGCAGTCCATATGACCATTCTTGCTGAAACAGTCTAAATTTGTCTTTCTCCCGTGTCTGTCCACCTAAATATCCATTCCTAACTCCTAAACCATTCTTCTACCTATGGAGAGCATAGGTTGAACATTAGCTAAAAGTAGACAGTATTGTAGCCCGTCAGCGGCCAGCAGAGCTGGCAGCAGATTCGGAAAGTGAGGAGGTTGGGGAGGAACATGGGCCAGTCTTGGAGTCTGGGAAGGCTCGGATGAGGGCTCTGAGTCAGAGGCAGAGAGGGAGCCGGGGCCATCTGGTAGTTCATGCTGCCTCCGGAGTCTGACATCAGCAGGGCAGAAGAACAGCGGGAGCCTGTTCCCAGAGTGCGCATGCGCAGAGCTGCCAGGAGACAGGAACAATTAAGGAAACAGGGTCGACTTGGGAGTAAGGCTTGGAGATGATTGGCCCCTCCCATAAGACATAAAAGAGAAGCGAACGGGACGTGAGCTTTTGCAGGAAGCAATTAGTTCATCTGGCCGATTCAAGGTTTGAAACTTCTGTTTGTGACTCTGTGCCAAGTTTGGCCTTGCCCTGCGTCTGGAAATTAGCTCTTTGGCAGCGTTCCACATGAGATAGGTGGGTGTTGATAACCTTCCTCTGAAAGACTGTTTATCAAGCCTTGTGGACTGTAAATGGAAGTAATTTACAGCCGTATGAATTAAAGAGGTTTGCTGGGATTAAGTTTGTGCTGTTTAATTTGTAAGGAAGCCTAGGTCAGAACAAGTATGGTCAAGGAAAATAGAACATAATAATTCACTTACTACCTCTGTTTATTTGTTTTTCATAAAGCAAGGCATACCAATATCAAAGTGACAGTTGTCTGTTAGGGGGAAAAGCCACACATTACAAAAACTAGTCCACAAGAATGTCCAAAGATGGCAACATTACAGACCAGTTCTTCAGTTCTGAGATGCTTCTTTTAGTGACACACAACCATGGAGGAAAAACATCCTCTTGTATGCTGCAGGGTCCTTTCAAACCCCACCGGAAGAGCTGTTTTAAAATCACAGAAGCATTTCAGAAGTCCAATATGTTGAGAAAATGGAAATGAGTGAAATAGATAGAGAGTCTGTTCAGGGAATTGAAGTGAGGTGAAGAGTGAATGAAGAGCATTAGGAGTGAATCAGGACGAGGATAAATCGGTGTAGGAAGGAATTAGCAGTTAATGAGAAACTGCCTATGAGTGCTTTAGATTGTTTGAATAGTTATTCTCAAGTGCTTTAATAACTAGAAAATATACTCATTCCACTGCATATGCCGTCTGTCCTAGTACCTGGTGTTTGAGAATTTATTTTATTTATTTATTAAATTTATGATGCCCATCTCCCCGATAATGTGACTCTGTATGTAGTATAGTCAATCATACATGGGAATATTGTAAAGTCAGTGTTTCAATTCCTCTAGAACATAGAATATAGAACATAGAATTTTAGAGTTAGAAGGAATCTTGGAGGGCTTCTCATCCAACCCCCTGCTCAAGTAGGAGACCCTATACCATTTCAGATAAATGGTTGTCCAGTCTTTTTTTTTGAAAGACTCCAGTGATGGAGCTCCCACAATTTCTGAAGGCAAGCTGTTCCATTGGTTGATTGCTCTCACTCTATTTTCTCTCTAATTGTCTGTCTGTCTGTCTACTACCTACCTATCTGGACATAGGCATCCATAAGAAGCCACAACAATATCAGCATTATGTCATTCCCATCATAGTGCTCCCATGATTTGCACAATGACATCCGGACATATATGATTGTCCTCCACAAGTGTCCTTGTAGTCAACTAATATTTCCAATTGCTGCAGTAATGATCTCAAAACAGTTTAATTTCATACAGGAGTGAAATCTACTTACCTTCCCTACTGGTTTGGAACTGCACGCGCAGTGCGTGTACCATCTTCACATCCAATTTTGGACCCTCTGCATGTGCACAAAGCCTTTTGCACATGCGCAGAGGGTTAAAAACAGGTTACTTCCTGGTT
Source organism: Pantherophis guttatus (assembly GCF_059756535.1). Taxonomy (NCBI): domain Eukaryota; kingdom Metazoa; phylum Chordata; class Lepidosauria; order Squamata; family Colubridae; genus Pantherophis; species Pantherophis guttatus. The sequence goes on along the minus strand of NC_142068.1, from coordinate 96,266,980 downwards.
AAAACCAGAAGTAACGACGTCTGGGCAGGTGGGAGCCTCATGCTGTCACCTCTACCGGTTCACTGAATCATGCGCCTCTGCGCTACCAGTTCGCCTTAACCGGAGTGAACCGGTAGCATTTCACCCCTGATTTCACAGCTGGAAAAAAAAGTAGGAGATTTGAGACTATTACCAGTGCTGTGTGCTTAGCAACAGCTAGCTGAAATCATCATCCAACACATTTCAAGCAGGAAGATTCCTTACCACACAAACAACTGATTCACTGGTGAGAGAAATCAAATAAGAATCCCTTCCAATTTTGAAACGGAGTCCCAGGGCCTCCAACCTGTCCCTATAAGCCAAGTGAGGAATCTTGTTCTGTCCCCCTTCCCCACACAGGCAAACAAACAACCAGGCACGCCTGCCAAGTTTTTATGAAGCAATCAGACTAGAAACCCTTGCAGATAAGAGTTTTGGCAGTAAACTGCGTAATGCCTGCCAAATCAGTTTTCACTCACAGTAAGCAAGAGAGAGTTTATCCTCAGTCCGATCCAGTAGCAAAAAGTAATCCACGAAGCAAGAGTTAGCCAAGGTCCAATCCAAATGTGTACAAGCCAGATTCTAGGTAACGCAATGTGACTCTCAGGTTTTTAACTTTGACCATCACAAAGCCTGAAGAGCAAGCACACCCACTTTTATTCCTTGTGGGGTGTGGCTCAGTGACTCAGCTCACTCTCTGGCCCTCCCACACCTTTTTCGTTGCTGCGCACACTTCTCCCTCCGATGCTGCCTGGGATCAAGCCAGGATTCATCATCCTCGCTCCCTATCTGTTGTTGTTCCAATATGCTTTCCTCCTGGCATATCCCAGGCTGTTCCTCTTGGCCTTCGGATGAAACCTGAGGCATTGCCAGAGAGGAGGGTCCTGGAGAGGGAGGCCTTGTCAGTTCCTCCCCATCACCCTCTTAGTCCTCTTCCTCTGTTAGGACAGGCTCGGGAGTCAGGGTCACAACAAATCTGTTCTCCAAAAACATTGGGTCAAAAATAAATCAGTTGAAGTCCTCTGCCACTTTCCAACCAGTGCAGAATCTTCATGTCTAAATAAATGCCCTGATTTTCAGCTCGCCAGCTTCTTCTTACATTGCACAGTTGTTCCCCCTTAGCACTCTTCACACTGCCTTGGGAGTTTGCACGGGTGCTGTGTCTTCAGTACATTTAGCAAATAGCACCATTAATTATCAGCCTCATCCAGATCAGTCCCTATTACTTGAGCAGTGTATTTCATATATCCCCCCCCACCCCCAAAGCCAACTGTGGAAGGAAGTGTCAATGGAGGGACTGAAGCCATTCTCCGAAACGAGGGCAGCATGAAAGCTCAGCCTAATTAGATTTATTTGAGTTGCAGATGAGCAGTTGACTTAAAAGGGGAGTTTTGTGCTTCTTGGAGGGTTTAACACAGCTCCGAGATCTTCTCTATCTTTCTTTTTCCCAAGGCGAAGCTGACACTCCACAGAGTTGCCTCTACAGAAATAAATGGGATGACAACTTCAAGTTTGATTTTGCTGCTCATTGATTTATCCTCGGAAATCTATACATAATATTTTATCTGCCTTTGGGCCTACTGGGTCCTTGCCGTGGGCTCTGGGACAGGGTTTAAAACTCATGATAATGTTAAATTTTTGACTTGTGATGACAGGGATTGCTTATTTTTAAGAAAATGTAATGTGGGCAGGATTATGCTCAGAGAGCTTCAGGGCAGAAAAAGAAGCAGGAGCAATTAGCATCAAATCCTGAGATGAGGAATTAGACATGATTTAACCTTGTTCTGACTCCCTTGTACTACTTACTCTTAACTTTAGTAATGCAAACTTGAACTTCTTTATTATCACTTTCAAAATCCACCGCTATTATAAAGTTTGATATTTTCAACATATTTTTGGAGATAAGTGGATGAGAGGTTTCTAGACCAGCCTTTCTTATTTAAAAAAGAAACCCTCCCTTTTAATGACCATTTTCCAGGTAGTGTTGGGGTGACTGGATGGAGTTGAGAATTTACTGACCGGATGCCCTTCCTGACACCATGTGGAGTTCACAGCAGATTTATTTTCTTTGCACCCTAGGAGAGAAACATTTGTAGCAACCTAAGATTGAACTCTCAACCAACGGAGTGGGAGGCAACTGTCTTCACCACCAAGCCACCACACTACTCATACAGTCTTATTATACCTCACTTGGAAATGGTGCTACCTCAAATGGTAGAGCACTTACGGAGGGACTCCATTGTTCTTAGAACATTTGTTGTAAGTCAGGAGAGTTGATAACCTGAGGGACTTTACAAGTTGGACATTTTCCTTGCATTTTTGAGAACATTAAAAGAGTTATGAGTTTGACGCATACTGGCTTATTCCCATTTATTCCATCATTGTGTGTCATATAAAGACCAACAAAATGTATCTGAGAAAAATGTAGCCATCCACTGGATAGCATCAATCTCCTGTTCCTTGCTGCCACCTAAAATGATTCAAATTGTTACAACCCAGATTTGATAGCTCTAAAAAATTTGGTTAATATTTAAAACTTTAGCTAACTAGCTACTGTACCTCTAGATAGTTTTTTATTTCCTATTAAATTATACCCATTCTAGTGATTCATTCAATTCTATTTTTTTGGGGGGGGGGTACCTTCTAGAACTGTGGGTTAGTGGTGAAATCCAATATTTTTTACTACAGGTTCTGTGGGCATGGCTTGGTGGGCATGGTGTGGCTTGGTGGGCATGGCTTGGTGGGCATGGCAGGGGAAAGATACTGCAAAATCTCCATTCCCACCCCACTCTGGGGACAGCCAGAGGTGGTATTTGCTGGTTCTCCAAACTGCTCAAAATTTCCGCTACCGGTTCTTCAGAACCTGTCAGAACCTGCTAGATTTCACCCCTGCTGTAGGTTCTAATCTGTTTTTCTCACTAGCTCTGCAAATATTCCTTTGCAGCAATTAAGCCAAGTCATTTTTCCATGCTTTCTGCTAATTGAGAGCTTTTATTTAGCATCTTACAATAAATGAAAACAATGAATTTAATTGTGGCATAATATTTTGTAGAGTTTCTATATGAAATGATCTTTTTTGCTGGCAAGGTGTGTTCAACTAGGTAAGCAGTAACTTTTCATACATTGATCCAAGGATTTGTGTTTGAATTAATCTTGTATTATGAACTGGACTATTATGGTTTATAAACAATGATGTACGGCTTCATCAAACGGGTGCACCCAGCCAATTTGCCTTATTCAATAAATCATAGTTATGGAACTTGGGCTTAGAATAATATGTGTTCATAGGTTCATGTGCTCAAGGAAATGCACAAGATTATGTTAGATGAGTTGTGATTTGGCACAACAAATATAAAATTTAAGAGAGAAAAATTAAGAGACAATATTCTCTTGTCTAGAAATAGACAAGAGAATATTGAGGTTTTTAGATAAGATGAGAGTGAAAAGCAAATGAAGAGAAATGGAAATGGGATTGTAAAAAAGAGATAAATGAGATAAATAACCAGAAAGAGAAGGAGAGGGAGAGGGAGAGAGAGAAAGACAGAAAGGCAGTGAATCTTATCCGAAGTGCCAAAATTGTGCTGGATTAGAAGCTAGAAGTCTCCAAGGCCAGAAGTTTCTCTGCCTTAGGCACCAAAACTGACTGTCTGCCTTTAGGCCAGTCAGTCTCTCCAACACCTGGGAAGAAAATATTGGCAAGCAATTTCCCAAACTGTTGTCAAGAGGACTGCAGAGACTTGGAATCAGGGTTGATTTGATGGACCATTAGAACAACAACAACAGTAATTTTGGAGAGAATCCCAAAGAAGAAAGAGAAACACTGAAACAAGCAAACGAGGTGAGAAATAATGGTATAACCCATGAGCAAAATATAATGGTATAACCCATGAGCAAAATTAGGCTCTGCAAACAATCCAGAACTATAATATATAATAATTTTGTATATAATATAATATACAAAAATATAGTAATATTTTTCTGAGTATAAGACACACCTTTTTCCCCCTAAAAAGAGGGTGAAAATCCGGTTGCATCTTATACTCTGAATGTAGTCCTGCCTGACTTCTCAAACGGAGGTTTCAGAGGCTGAAAAAAGCATCAGAAATGAAGCTTCAGAAAAGAAGCCCCCCAAACAGAGCTTCAGAGGCTTTTTTTTCTGAATCTCTGTTTTGGAGGCTTTCAGAGGGAGGAAAAAAAGTTTTTTCTGAAATGGAGTTTCAGAAGTTTCAGAGGCAGAAAAAAAAAGCAAGGCACAGAGCTCACAACCAAGGAACCTGTTGCTAAAATTCATCTCTGGGAACAGCTGAATGGGGGTATTCCGGGAGGCTTTTTTCTTATTTTCCTCCCCAAAAACTAAGGTGCGTCTTATACTCCGAAAAATACTGTAAGATAAGAAAAAGAACAGGTGCTCTAAATGTACAAATAGTTTATCAGAGGTATGTAAGACATTTCTTAACTCTTAGATTCTAATCAACAGCTCTCTGGTTTGCATATATTGATATTTATAAATGTACAGCAATGTGGATTTCAATGACCAGAGAGGACTATCTCATCTCTTCAGATCTCTTCTCTTCCTTTAGAGAAGGCCAATTTTGTGCGTGATGACACCTCAATCCATTGCAACAACCTTACAACTTCCCTTTGTATAAATCAAATTTCCTGATGAGCTGCAAAAGATGGCCCTCTTTCCCTTATAACCTGGAATATAGAGGGTTGGACTGTTCCATCAAAAGACCAACTCTTTTTTGTCTATATATCACAATTTGACATCCTCTTCTTACAGAGCTAATCAGTTTGTAAGGTACTTATACTGAGCCTAGGTGCTGCAATGGTTAGAGTGCAGCACTGCTGGCTGTTTCTGGTGCCTGCCAGCTGCCTGCAATTTAGCAGTTCAAATCCCACCAGGCTGAAGATTTACTCAGCCTTCCATCCTTCTGAGGTGGGTAAAATGAGGACCCAGATTGTTGGGGGCAAAAGGCTGACTCTGTAAACTGCTTAGAGAGGGCTGTAAAGCACTGTGAAGCGGTATATAAGTCTAAGTGCTATTGCTATTGCTATACTTTCTATCACTCATGATTTAAATATGAATAATGAAGTAACTCTTTGGACATCAGGTGGTATGGGGATTAGTCCTTCATCCAGGGAACTAGATCTCCCTCCAAACCATGGTGATAGGACCACTGCCCAATGACCAGGCTGAGGTGGAGCTTGCATAGAGTTCTTTCCCATGAATTAACATGGGACCCATATTCCAGTTCAGAATCAGTCTCCCACTGTTTGAGTTCTTCGTTTCATTGCATTATTTAGCTTGGGCCTCATTTAGCAATTTTTCAAGGGGAGAGAACCATATTGACTAACTGAACGAAGGGTTCTGCCCCAGCACCTATGATGATGATGGTGGTGATGATGATGATGAAGTTATCCATTCAATCATGTCCGACTCTTGGCGATTCTATGGGACAGGTCTTTCCATTTCTTACAATCTTGCACTACTTCTTTGAGTTGTTCTATACTCTGGCTGGTGTCAGCCTTGATGGTGTCCAGTCACCATGTTCTTTGGTGGCCTGGTTTCCTTTTATGGCTAACTCTTCCAAATAGAATTGCTTTCTCTAGCTCTTCTTATATCTGCTGATAATAGAAAGAGCTGTTGAAATAAGAAGAAGTGGAAACCGACTGCAACTTTATTGCTACTTAGATACAAACATCAACACTAATTGCTGATGAGGAATGGGGTGGTTGCCTAGTGAATATATACCCATTTTGTAATGCCCAAACATGGCTTATTTCTTGGTCTAGCTACCTTTTCTTTCTTCTCCTCCATCTTGAGTTTTGTTTCCCTGTTATCATTCTGAGAGCAGCTACCCCTTCCTCTTATCCCCTGTCCACTATTCCTTTCTTTTCTTCTTTTCCTGATAGAAGGAGGAAGATGTAACTTTGTGTAAAAGAATGGACTGCATATACAGAGCAAGGATCAATTTGTAAATTGGTTTGAGTTTAAAAAATGGGTGGGCATTTTTTTTTTAAAAAAAGTAGATTTCCTAAAAAGTTCTTGACTCAGGAATGTTATCTTGGACCAAAGGATGTAATCCATCATCTTGAACTCACTGTACCTAAAGACATTACAGGTGCTTGGACGCCAAAAGACTTATAGAACTAGGATTACTGCAATTTTCAGAAGAGTTTATTGCATTTTCAGTCTGCCATAGGCAACTGAGGAATGCCATAAATTTAATTTTGACTGCCCTTTTTATGCCTCACAATCAACATTAAAACAGAAAACAGCAAAGTAAACTGAAGCATTTGACAATTTGACTTTATATAACTTATTGGCATTTTTTGGTGAAAACTAAAGAAATATCCAAAAGTGACCTTGTTTAAGTGATATGAAGATATTTTGTTTTCATTTCTAAGAAAGAAAGAAAGAAAGAAAGAAAGAAAGAAAGAAAGAAAGAAAGAAAGAAAGAAAAGAAGAAGAAGAAGAAGAAGAAGAAGAAGAAGAAGAAGAAGAAGAAGAAGAAGAAGAAGAAGAAGGAGGAGGAAAGAAAAAAGAAAGAAAAAAGAAAGAAAGAAAGAAAGAAAGAAAGAAGAAAGAAGGAGAGTGGAGGGAGGGGAAGATAGGAAGGAAAGAAAGAAGGAAGGAAGATGGTAGGGAAGAAGGAAGGAAGGAAGGGATTTAGTTTATATTATATCAATTAAAAAAGCTTTGGAAAGAATTATTTAATCTCTGAACCTTATGGAAAGATTTAGCACTTTTTGTCATTAGGAAATTTACATTATTATAGTTGTTGTCTTGCTGAAATGATGGAAATTGTAATTTAATGGATCCAGAAGGAGCCAAGTTAGTGACTCTTGGCAAAAATACATTCTGTGTGAATTGTAAGTCATATATAGATCTTTGAAAGAAACGTGAAGTTATATTTAATTATCTTAATATCTGTCTCTGGGAGACAGTCATTGCCAAATGTGTCCCTGGCAAGAAATTCCTTTTTTCTTCAAAGTGGAGGATGGTGTAAGATCAACTGATACTACTCTATATACTAGCGTATAAGCTCATCCATGGACCAACTGACCCTAAAAGTTTTAACTAAAATACCATGAAAAACAGAGATAAGCCAAGTCTTCAAAATTTCCATAAGTTTTAATTTTCACAATTCACTTAAAAGGTTAGAGAAGAGCCTCAGAGCATCGGGGACTATCATTTCAGTCCAATGAAGAGAAATTGAAAGCAATGGCTAATAGCATTGGATTTCTTGAGAAGTCTGTAATGCTGGGAAAGAAAGGAAGAGGATGACCGCCAGCAAGGTGGTAGACTCAGTCTTGATGCATCCTTGGAAGACCTGAAGAGCCAACTTGTGACCAGATCTCTGTAACCACTAAGAGTTGACATAAAATTGATGGCACATAATCAATCAATAGCTTTAGGAAAATGTGATTGGGGACAATATAGTAACCTTTTTCAAATAAGTTAAAGAATATCATGTCTTGATGAAGGACATAGAGAAACGATTTTAAGCTGCAGGAAATCACTGAATGTGTTTAGAAAATATTTAAGAGTTAGATGTTCTGCAGATACTTTAGCCTGAATTCTTACACTGAGCAGGGAGTTGGGCAATAATGCCTCTTTCCCACTGTCTGATGCTAAGATATCATCATCATCATCATCATCACCACCACCATCAGCCATTCAGTCATGTCCAACCCTCGGCCACTCTATGGATCAGCACTCTCCATGCCCCTCTGTCTCACACTGCCTCCTTCAGCTCTGCCAGGGTCATCCCAGTCTCCAGCCAATGGGTACACCATTTAGCGCATCCAGCCAATGGGTACTAGGATGGCCCCTTCTCCTTTTTCAGCTGATTTTTCCCAGCTTGGGTGACTTTTCGAGTGTGTCATCTCACATGACATGACCAAAGTAGGATAGCCTTTCTTTGGCAATCTTGGCCTCAAGTGATATTTTTGGTGTGTTTATCCATGCCAGACATTGCAGCTCTTCCAAGTGCTACACGCCTTGTGATCTCAGGGCTGCAGTCACCATGTTGGTCTACCTTAGAAGCTAAGAAGATGAATTCATTTACTCTTTCATCTAAGGTATTTAATATCTTAGTGATATTAATCTGCAATGCACTTGTTATGTACAGAGCCAAGACAGACATTGTTTAATTGCACCAGCTGGTTCACACCAGTTCGGGTAAACTGGTAGCGGCGATCGTGGATGGGCCCGCCCACCTGCCCCGGCTCCAAGTCGTGCTATTTAGGCACTTTTTTGAGGCCGGGCGCATGTGCAGAAGGCACACGAGTGAGCAAAGCACATGCATGGAAGGCTGGGTGCATGCATGGACAGTGTGTGTGTGTGAAGCGAATGTGCATGCATGGGGGCGAACCAGTGGGAAAGGTAAGTGAAACCCACCTCTGCACCAGGCAGAGACTTTCCTGCCACTGGGAATTCTGTACCTATCCTTACTGTAAAAAAGGTTGATTGAGTCATATGATTTAATGCTAAAATGTTGACTGCAATGTGCGGTGATCTCCAACATCCAAGATTAACCAAGAAAGAGTTGCAGAGAGAATTGCATGCTCCCCCTCCCTCACCCACTCCAAAATAAGAAACCTTCAAAATGACTTGTGTTTTTTTTTTCTTGAGGGAGGGAGGGGGAGTTTCCCCTGATGACTAGTTGTAAATAATTGAAAGAGGGTGGGAGGAGACACACAACAGCAACAGAACTGTATGGCAACATCTGTTGGATATGTTTAATTTGCTTCCCTGATTATTTAGCAATGATGGAAAATGCTTTGCTCTGTGTTTTGTCTGTGCGGGAAAATTGGGCAAATTGAAATAAATGGTTTCAAATTGCTTTTGCGATTGGATCAAAATGTTTGTGAGGTAACATCTGGAAAGCTTTTTCTGGGGGGGGAGAGAGAAACCCAACTAACTGTAGGCATGGGATTTGGGGAAGGAAGGAAAGGCAGCTGTGGCTGCATCAATTCAGTTCAGGGCGCTATTTTCCATTCTTCAGAGGGATTTTCCAAGACAACCTTTTAATATATTCTTTTTAAAAAAAATATTGGTTCTTGATTTTGCACCCCATTGAGATTTAGAGCCCTTTGCTTCTACTTGTAAAACATCTGCACCTGATCTGCCCCAGATACAGATCCCAAGGAATGTAGCACACACAACCTATGAACAAAACTCAATTTACTTCCAAACATAGTTTTCTACAAATGCAGGCTGTTAATTAAAACATCCTTAACAACCTGCCAGAAATTCCACAGAAGGATAAAGTCTTATGAGAGTTGGCAAAAAGCGCAGAAGCAAGGTTTGCAAAGACAGTCCACATTCAATGACCAGCGAGCGAACATGCGTTGTTTCCTGCAACTTTTACAAGTTGTGTGCAAACTTAAATAGGCTAAGGGAGTGGCCAATTACCCCCAAGCCTTACTCTTGAGTATCCTTACTCAGTAAGGAGGAGCCTTACTCCTCCTAAGTAACCACTCCTGCCTTTTGGCAGCTCTGCGTGCTTGTGCATTGAGAAGAGGCTCCTCCACTTCATCCTCTTCACTTAAAGGAGCCTCTGGAGGTTCTGAAGGCCCTGGCTGAATCCCCGCCTCTGGCACCACATCTTCTCCAGCCTCCTCGCTGTCCGACTCAAGCACGGCTGCACAGGCTGCTGGCGTGACACCACACCAGCCTCCTCCTCGTCGGGATCAGCAACACTCCGCGCAGGCCGCTGGCGGGCCACAAAAGCACCAGGCTTGCCCTGACTGTAGTAAAGAGGTCCACAAATATTTTGTTTGTCATGAAATCTGCCCTAACACTTTGCACCAGATGATGACGGTGGTGGTGGTGATGATGATGATGATTTCCCCCCAACTCCATGGGTCACATATTTCATTTTATTTGAGTCAGGTTGACTCAGCCTTCCGTCCTTCTGAGGTGGGTAAAATGAGGAGCCAGATTGTTGGGGGAAAGAGGCTGACTCTGTAAACCGCTTAGAGAGGGCTGTAAAGCACTGTAAAGTGGTATATAAGTCTAAGTGCTATTGCTATTTGCTGGACCTCACATTTCCCTCAGGAGCTCAAGAATGGCAGTATATACAACCATTTTCTTTACAATGAGCAACCCTCAGCAAAGTAACTCATGTTTCCATGACACTGAGAATATGAGTGTATCCAAACTCTTCCAATTTGATATTCAATCTATTGTTGTTGTTGTTGTTGTTGTTGTTGTTGTTGTTGTTGTGTCACTAAGTCATGTCCAACTCTTCATGATTCCATGGACCATAGCACACCATCCCCTCTCCTCTGTCTTTCACTGTCTCCCAGAGTTTGCCCGAATTCATGTTTATTGCATTGATGACTCTACCTACCTCATCATCTGCTGTCCCCTTCTCCTTTTGTCCTCATTCCTTCCCAAAATCAGGGGTCTTTTCCAAAGAGTCCTCTCTTCTCATTAGGGGGTCAAAGTATTTGAGCTTTAGCTTCAGGATGCGTCCTGTTTCCTAATACGATTCGATTGCTTATTTGTTCCTTATGACTATCATTAACTGTTGTACCTTATGATTCTTGACGAATGTATCTTTTCTTTTATGTACACTGAGAGCCTATGCACCAAGACAAATTCCTTGTGCACACATGCCCAATAAAAAAATCTATTCTTTCAAAAATACAGTCAGGGTTGATGTCCTTATCCAATCTATATTTCTACTCAGTCCCAATTAAATGGATATACTTAGAGTTTGGTTCCTTTTCTTACCCATGGATGTTCATATTTCCCCAGTCACTTTGGGAAAAAAAGTGGACTAAAAGGGGTTTTCTGCTTTTAGTCTCTCAAGCACCGCCACTTTTTTAATCAGCATAAATCTTGGGGGTGAATAGATTTTCCAGCAGCAACTCTGGGGTGTAGCCAACACTGATCATTTAGACCAGGAATGTCAAACTGGATTTCTTTGAGGGCTGGATCAGCATTGTAGTGCTCCTCCTTGGATTGGCCAGGGGTGGGTGGTGGGGAGATGGGATGGACAGCCTCCTGCAACACCCTGCCAACCTCCTGTAGCACCCCTCGCATCCCGTTTTGGTTGGTGGGTTGCTGCAGGAGGCTGTCCAGGCTGAAAATGGGGCACAGGAAAGGTTACACGCAGCTCCCACACCCCATTTTGGCTGCCAGAGGCACCATGGGCCAGTCCTTTGCTATTTCCCAGCCGACCCCGCCCGCCAAATTTAAGCACTTGAGTTTGACACCTGATTTAGACACTGTTATATATACAGGGATGTGGTGGCTCAGTAGCTAAGACACTGAGCTTGTCGATTGAAAGGTTGGTAGTTAGGGTTAAGGTTAATGGGGCGAGCTCCTGTGACTTGTCCCAGCTTCTGCCAACCTAGCAGTTCTAAAGCACATAAAAAATGCAAGTAGAAAAATAGGGACCACCTTTGGTGGGAAGTTAACAGTGTTCCGTGCACCTTTGGTGTTTAGTCATGCCGGCTACATGACCACGGAGACGTCTCCGGACAGCTCTGGCTCTTCGGCTTTGAAACGGAGATGAGCACCACCCCCTAGAGTTGGGAACAACTAGCACATATGTGCGAGGGGAACCTTTACCTTTACCTTTATATATTCTGGGTAAGGACAACCATTAAGAAAAAAAAATGTAGTACAGATTTGTCAGGAACAGGCTTCCCTTTTTATTGGAAGATTTTAAAAAAAGAAACTTTTCAGAAACATTCTTATCAAAATGCAATCTGAGCAGGCATAGATAAATTGCTGTATGCTCACCCCACCTTATTTCTCCTTCTCTTTTCTTGACATTTCCATGATATCAATCCTTCTTCTCGGTTATCTATTTTTTTATTATTATTACAATTTTCATTTCCAGAACCGCATCTCCATTTTACAGATAAGAGCAGAAATTCTCTAGTCATCACAATCAGATCCATAAGGCAAAGTCAATGGCTTAATTGCGCATGCATTTGTTCGGCTAAGCAAATTGCAGATGCGATATGCAACAGTGATTAAAATTGGCAGTGGTTTTTGCTGCTGTCAGAAGGAGGGCAGTTTCCATGAGATTAGCCACAGCACTTCAGGGCTGGCTAATAGGTTGTCCAGTTCAACAGAGGACATTTGCTCTGCTCGTGGCAAATACTTTGCTGCTATGGGACAACCATGGTTGAAATCAATCAGCAGCTGGGAATATTGAAATATTGTTTACTAGCTGGACACCCGTGCTTTGCTATGAAACTATGTGATCGGGCATGATAAATTGACACTTAAAGCCTGAAACTTAATGTAGAATGTGTAACTCTGTAGCATCAGAGTGTGTTAATATAAGGCACCTGGCAGTTAGAACAGAGGGGGAGTTGAATGTCCCACCCAGGCCAGATGAGTGACGTGCTGGCCATGTCCATGCCCAGTTCAGTGAAGGGGTAGCATCAGAGCGTGTTAATATAAGGCAACTGGCAGTTGGGACAGAGTTCCTTTCAGGTGGGGAGGGGGAGTAGAAAATCTAACTCCTTAGCATCAGAGTGCCTGAATATAATACTGTATATGAAATACTAATGATCTGATGGTCATTTCAAAAAATCCTTTCTTAGTGAGCACCTAGAAGCCAAGAGGAACATAAGTGCCAAATTTCAAGTTTGTAGGCTTTACCATTCTGGAGATTTCACGATGAGTGAGTGGTATTTGGCTTATATATATATATATACAGATTTGTGTCCTGTTCATTTAAGTATGGCTGCTAATAACACTTACATTCTTGTCCTTGATAACACATACAACCAACACACACACACACACACACACACATGCACACACATCATGGTGTTGGGTCCTTAGATATATCACGTACCTGTAGTACTGTGAAGGATTATATGAAAGATAGAGCACATGAGACTCATTTAAAGCATCACACAAGGGACAGAAGTCATTCTGGAAGATTTCAACCTTTGTGGCCTGAAGAAAAATACAAGAATTTCAGCTGGTAACGAGATCATTTTCAAAGCAAGAGAGAGTTCTTGAGAGACGGCTCATCCATAAACTGGATACGGAGATGATTCACCTTTGGAACACTGTCCTTCCTCCCCCATGAGTCAAGATAGGTCCACAGGTTTCTGGCTTTTTAAAAAATATTTAAATACTTAGTCCTGCTATCTCACTTGGGGTTCGCAGAGGAGAATGTAGCCATGGGATTGGTTGGTGCACTGAAGCCCCTCTCCTGCCTTTTCATTAATATTTAACATTGAATTTTAACCATCCTTGCCCCTATTTTAATTTTTTTTTTTATATTCAGGTTTTATATTTTTAACTTTTTATTTGTATGCTACAGTGGTGGGTTTCAAAATTTTTTACTACCGGTTCTGTGGGCGTGGCTTGGTGGGTATGGCATGGTTTAGTGGGCGTGGCTTGGTGGGCATGGCAGGGGAAGGATACTGTAAAATCTCCATTCCCACCCCACTCCAGGGGAAGGTTACTGCAAAATCCCCATTTCCTCCCGATCAGCTGGGACTCGGGAAGCAGAGAATAGATGGGGGTGGGGCCAGTCAGAGGTGGTATTTACCGGTTCTCCGAACTACTCAAAATTTCGTCTACCGGTCCTTCAGAACTGGTCAGAACCTGCTGAAACCCACCTCTGGTATGCTACCCAGAGTTCTTCTGTGAGTAGATGGGCAGTTTCTAATGATGATGATTGATGATTGATGATGAGAGCGAGGGAGACACACACACACAGAGAAAGACAGATAAATACATGCAGTATATACATACAGACATACAAGGAGATAAGCAGCATGGAGCTATGACTGGCCAGGTTTTACGAGGTCTGTTAAAAAATGAGTGGGAAATGGGATACTTTTGAGCCATCACAATCAATGAAGTACCATGCATGATGGGTTCTCCACCTTACTTCTTCTGTAATTCAAATCTAGGCGGGCTCTGTGACTTTGAATTGTGTAGATGTAGCTAAGTATTCTATGCAGGGGTAGCATTCATTCACCTTTGCTACCGGTTCACAACTGTGAGCATGAGCAAATGTGAGGACCTTCCATGCATGTGCAGAGCGTCAAAAACGGGACGTGATGACGTCCAGGTGGGTGGGCGGAGCCTCCTGCCACTGCTACCAGTTCACCAACCGAACCAGATATACCACCGAATACCACCACTGATTCCACGAGTCCCTGAGCTTTAGTTCAGCAGGTGAACATTAAAAGCTGTAAATTATTTCTATGTTTCTTGAATTTTTGGAGGAACCAATAGAAGCAGTAGATGTTCTGCTGCCTTTGTGTGTGACAAAATAGCACAGGAAAGAAACAGGAAAAAAAAAGTGATGGTGCTGCCTTCAGGCACATATTGAACATGTTCTAAGAAGACCAAAGGGGAAAAGAAAGAGAGGACTTCATTTTGATGGCCAGGTGGACATCTCTGCACTCGGGGTACAACTTTGCTTCAGACCTTATGAAGACAGACTTGGTTTTTTCCCCTCACAATTTCCCGATAGAGATAAGAAGGGAAGGGCAATGGGAAGATACTCAGAGTGAGGAAAACAACAGCAACAGAGCAACGGGAGAATGGATGGCTGCACCCACTTTTGTTTTGGCCCCAGAGATCACTTGCTTCGTCTGTCTCCATCAGCAGCAGCAAATAATCTCGGAAAGTAATTGAAGGAAAAAAAGTCTTCCTACTTTTGATGGAGATCATGCTTAACCAAATGCTGCAGTAAGAAACCACAAGATCCCAGGGGACATGTTTGCAAGAGGGAACATTTAAGCAGGATCCTTTGGTATGGAAAATGTGAAGCAAAGGATTAGGGCCACAAGCTATTTTATCATTAAAGCTACTGAGATCTTGTCACGCTCCACAACTGAATGTGACATTGACCATTTTCTCACCACAAAAGGGGACTCACTTAGAAAAATGCAGTGGAAAAATGAGTGAGAAACCAAGGAGCTGCTGCTTCAGTTCTACAGAGGAATTATAGAGTTTGTCATCTGCACTGCTATAACTGTCTGGTTTGGCTCTGCAACCCAACAAGGCAGACACAGACTTCAGAGGATATTTAGAACTGCAGAAAAAACAATTACTACCAACCTGCCTTCCATTGAGGACCTGTATACTGCACGAGTCAAAAAGAGGGCTGCGGAAATATTTACAGACCCCTCACATCCTGGACATAAACTGTTTCAACTCCTACCCTCAAAACGATGCTATAGAGCACTGCACACCAGAACAAGACACAAGAACAGTTTTTCCCCAAACGCCATCACTCTGCTAAACAAATAATTCCCTCAACACTGTCAAACTAGTTACTAAGTCTGCACTACTATTAATCTTCTCATCGTTCCTATCACCCATCTCCTTCCACTTATGACTGTATGACTTAACCTTGTTGCTGGTATCCTTAAGATTTATATAGACTGTTTCCTAATATGATTTGATTGCTTATCTGTTCCCTATGACTATCATTAAGTGATGTACCTTATGATTCTTGATGAATGTATCTTTTCTTTTATGTACACTGAGAGCGTATGCACCAAAGACAAATTCCTTGTGTGTATAATCACACTTGGTCAATAAAGAATTCTTTCTTTCTTTCTTTCTTTCTTTCTTTCTTTCTTTCTTTCTTTCTTTCTTTCTTTCTTTCTTTCTTTCTTTCTCTCTCTCTCCCTCCCTCCCTCCCTCCCTCCCCCCCTCCCTCCCTCCCCCCTCCCTCCCCCCCTCTCTCTCTTAGAAAAATGCAGTGGAAGAATAAGTGAGAAATCATTCCCCCTCCTCCCCCACAAATCCTAAAGTCCTAGTCACCTCCAGTAAGAAGACATTTGTCCTTCAAAATTGTCCTTCTATTACACTTCATAAAATGTGTCCTTTGAAAAGAGATACATCGATCCAATTCAGTTACCTGTGCCCCGTAGACATACTGTACACAGTCTTTCGAATAGAGAGAAAACATAATTTGAATAGTTCCTTTCTGGTCCAGTGTTTCAAAAAATTAGCCATTCCCACAGGGTGGAAAAGCTATCAATTTTGCACTCTTCTGGTCGGGAAATACCTTATTTCATTCTTCTCTCTTTAGAATAACAGAGTTGGAAGGGACCTTGGAGGTCTTCTAGTCCAACCCCCTGCTTAGGCAGGAAACCCTACACCACTTCAGACAAATGGTTATCCAACAGCTTCTTAAAAACTTCGAGTGTTGGAGCATTTACAACTTCTGGAGGGAAGTTGTTCCACTGATTAATTGTTCTAACCGTCTTTGTTCGTTTTTACTTTATTTTTTTTTAATTTGGGCCCATTTTAATCCACAGATTCCCTGCTGCCATTAGAAGAAACTCTAATTAGAAGTTAGAAGGTTCACAAGTTTGGTCCTGATTAATACTTTGAGGAGAAGCCTCCAGATAAGGTTTCTTCCCTGCAGGTTTAGCTTCCCAATGGGAAGCTTTTTTAAAAAAGAAAGAGAAAAGGAAAAACAAGAAGGCAGCAATTATAAGACAGTTCTGCCCAGGAAAACAACACAGCGTCTGCCAAATCACTAAGAGTTGAACAAAGCTTGAAGAAGATCCTAGCTTTACTTATTCACCGAAGCTCCTTCCCATTCGATCAAGATTTCAGTGAGAGAACTTCTAGAGATCAAAAAATCTTCACGGTGATACCAGGCTGAATAACAAGATGTGGTTAGAATGCAGTATTGCAGGCTAACTCTGCCTAGGGCAGGGGTCAGCAATCTGCAGCTCTGGAGCCGCATGTGGCTCTTTCACCCCTCTGCTGTGGCTCCCTGTCACTCAAAATATGCATCACAACCGCCAATGTGCAACACCCACCGGCAGGCGATTTATTGAGCTTTTAAACCCCCAGTAGGCCAACCATGGATAAATCTGAGAAAAGAAAAGTTTCAGAACAAAACAGAACATTTAATTCAACTACATATGCCAGTTTTGTGGCTGTTCAAGAAATAGTCAGGCATGGGAAGGGTTTTGTGGCTCCCGGTGTTTTCTTTTCTGTGGGAAACGGACCCAGATTGTTTGGGGGCAATATGCTGACTCTGTAAAACCGCTTAGAGAGGGTTGTAAAAGCACTATATAAGTCTTAAATCCTATTGTATTGCTATGATGCCCTTTTCTGGAGATGGAATAGTTTGATAATCCTTCAAAGGAAGCCTATTTTAAATTGTTAGATTCAAATAATCCCTGTTGCCCAGGCCTTTTAATATTCCTTTGGAAGAACATTTTTATATCTTTGACTGTGAATGTGTGGAGAATATTGTTCATTATTTGTTATATTGCCCATTGGACAAGGACTCAAGAGGGAAGTTTCTGTCTGTTTTTTTAAAGTATGCTAAAGTTTTAATTGTCAAACTCCTAAGAGATGCTTATTTCTTATGTTAAGCTAATAATTGCTTTGTTCATCAGTCAAAAGACAAAAATCACAGCTGCTTTGTAACAAGTTCAAAAAGTTTTAGCCTGCCCCTTTTAAAAAAATATTCTGTGCCTGTGTGTTAGCTTTGGAAGCCATATTAATCTCGGAAGCTTCCACACTGCCACCTTCTTGTGGTTGGGAAAGTAGGAGGAGGGATTTAGTAGAGAGACTGTAGTTAGACATAATAGCATTCTTCTTTTCGGTCAAGGTCATGGTGCTCCTGCATCTGGAGGAGGAGTGGTTGCAGAGGTGTCTCAAGTTGGGATGGATGGTGATTGGGCCATGTGATGGACTGATGGGTGCAGGAGCTGGATATGGGGTTTTGATTTATTGAGGGAAAACCCTGAACTCTCACATTCGGGTTTTCCCAGATGTGCCAGTATATCTAGTCCAATAAATGAAGTTTTTGAGATGAAGCTTGTCTCAGAGTTTTTAACTGGAGTTGGGTTGTTCTGGAACACTGACACTGTGATTGCAGCCTATTCCCTCTTCCTGTTCAGGGTGCCATAGTACAGCCACACTTGGAATATTGCATCCAGTTCTGGTCACCATGATATAAAAAAGATGTTGAGACTCTGGAAAGAGTGCAGAGAAGAGCAACAAGGATGATTAGGGGACTGGAGACTAAAACATATGAAGAAAGGTTACAGGAATTGGGTATGACTACTCTAGTGAAAAGAAGGACCTGGGGCTACATGATAGCAGGATTTCAAAATTTGAGGGGCTCCTACAAAGATGAGGGGGTCAAAGTATTTTCCAAAGCACTAGAAGGCAAGACAAGAAACAATGGTTGGAAACTAACCAAGGAGAAAAGTAACATGGAACTAAGGAGAAATTTCCTAATGGTGAGAACAATCAACTAATGGAATAATTTGCCTTCAGAAGTATTGGGTGTGCCATCACTGGAGGCTTTCACAAAGAGGCTGGACAACTATTTATCTGAAACGGTATAGGGTCTCCTGCTTGAAGAAGAAGCTCTCTGATTGTTGTGGCCCACCAGTGGCCAGCAGAGCTGGCAGCAGATTCAGACAATGAAGAGGTTGGGGAGGAACGTGGGATAGTCCTGGAGTCTGGGGAAGGCTTGGACGATGGCTCTGAGTCGGAGGCAGAGAGGGGGCCAAGGCCATCTGGTAGTCCTTTGCTGCCTCCAGAGTCTCTGGAGTCTGACATCAGCAAGGCAGAAGAACAGCATGAGCCTGTTCCCAGAGTGCGCATGCACAGAGCTGCCAGGAGACAGGAACAATTAAGGAAACAGGGTCGATTTGGGAGTAAGGCTTGGAGATGATTGGCCCCTCCCATAAGACATAAAAGAGAAGCGAACGGGACGTGAGCTTTTGCAGGAAGCAATTAGTTCATCTGGCCGATTCAAGGTTTGAAACTTCTGTTTGTGACTCTGTGCCAAGTTTGGCCTTGCCCTGCGTCTGGAAATTAGCTCTCTGGCAGCGTTCTACATGAGATAGGTGGGTGTTGATAACCTTCCTCTGAAAGACTTGATCAAGCCTTGTGGACTGTAAATGGAAGTAATTTACAGCTGTATGAATTAAAGAGGTTTGCTGGGATTAAATTTGTGCTGTTTAATTTCTAAGGAAGCCTAGGTCAGAACACTGAGGTCCCTTCCAACTCTGTTATTATATGTTCCATGTGTGGGACCTTCCCATCTGATCTGTGGCTTCTTGTTTTCAATGAATGAATATTTATTTATTTATTTATTTATTTATTTATTTATTTATTTATTTATTATCGAATTTATAGACAGCCCTTCTCCCGAAGGACTCAGGGCGGTGTACAGCCAAATAAAAAACATAAATACAAATATTAAAAACAATTTTAAAAGATATATATAAATTTGGCCCCAAAACTAAAAAGCAATAACAAAACATATTAAAAAACATTTAAAAGCATTAAGCATTAAGAATATGGAGAATAGGTTCAGTAGAACATCGGTTTAATGGTTAGTTTTGGGAGATATCTCACTGGTGTCTCCTGTATGCATTTGTACTCTGAGCTAATCTGCATCCAATACACAGGATTGCTAAAAAGTAGGCATGTTTGCTATCTCAGTAGTATTTCAAGAACACATGACTGATGTTTTTTCAAGATGGAAATGCAGTTAATTTACTTGATCATGCAGCAGATGTTTAAGATCCTTCAGACACTGGACAGTCTAATTGGAATAGAAGAAGCCTTCGATTTGAGTGTTTACAAAGGCTGGGGGATTTATGATCAGCGAATGGGAGAAATAACCAGATGGCATCAAAGCTATCTTGTGTTTATATCACACACTCTTTCTTAGCTTTCCGAAAGATTCACTGGAGATGTTGATTCAACAGAGGGCAAAAGACACCCCTGGTTTGTTTTTCTCTCCATCCTTCCCCAGTTTGAACAACAGCTTCAAGAAAGAGGCAGCAGGGGCTGTTTGAGAGGGCAAACACTCCACAAATAATCCTTTCCCTTCATTTACAAAGCATTCCTTTCTTTTCATCAGCAGCCCTTTTGTGTTGGCAGCAGCCCCCATTGGGCCTATAGAAACTTCCATGGCCTCTGATGTAAAAAAGCTTGCAGTTAAGAATAAAGGCATTTGTGGGGAGCAAGTCCCCTGCAGCATGTAAGCAAAAAAGAAGGAACCAGAACTGAAGGACAATTGGAAACTGGCTTGGCTCACTAGTTTTGACTCCTTTTTTCTGCCCTCTTTCCTTTGCACTGATGGATGTTACCTAATTTGGATCGTGAAATGTTTGCAAGAAAACCACCAAGCTTAGGGAGCACCAAGCGTCCCTCATTTGAACCCTGAGCTACAAATTTAAAAACACCATAGCCTAGTGAAAAGAAGGACTAGGGGGTGGCATGATAGCAGTGTTCCAATGTTTGAGTGGCTGCCACAAAGAAAATGGGGTCAACCTATTCTCCAAAGACAGCAGACAAGACAAGCAACGGATAGAAATTAATCAAGGAGAAAATCAACCTAGAATTAAGGAGAAATTTCCTCACAGTCAGAATAATTAACCAGTGGAACAGGTTGCTTTCAGAAGTTGTGGGCGCTCCATCGCTGGAGGTTTTTAAGAAGAAACTGGACAGTCACTTGTCTGAAATGGTATAGGTGTCAGGTTTTGAGGTCGACTCAAATAAATTGCATTTCAAACAAAGTCTTTGAAGAAAAACTCCCATTTATTAAGCACAACATTCTAACTCCGACTCCATCTCAGCCAACACTGACTTCCAGACCCAAAACACTCCCTTTCCATTCCCCACTCCCCTGCACTCATTAGCCATCTTCCAAGTCACTCTACCCCTAATCTTCTGCTCCAGCTCAAAGGAATTTCCCCCCTCCCATCCCATCTCCTAGGGGATATTATCTCCAGGGAAAATAAGTAGGTGAAAAGTCAAATGTCCCTTTCCAGACGCCTCCGCTTCTCCTTCTTATGTCAGCACTAGAGTAAATGCAGCTTGATGGCTAACCTTTTCTGGACCGAGTGCCCAAAACATGTGCCCCCCGGCATGCTCCCCCTGCATGTGCCATCTCTGCATGCACCCCCTGCATATGTGCACCCCCCATATGCACCCCACCCCCTGCACATGCACAGGCAGCCCCCCGCACGTGCCCCACCTGTCTGTGCATGAGCAACAGAGACCCAAAGACCAGCTGGCTGGCAGGAGGTGTGAGCACAGGCCCAGCGGAGCTGAACTGGGGTGATGGCTTGTGTGCCCACAGAGAGGGCGCTGTGTGCCACCTGTGGCACGTGTGCCATAGGTTCGCCATCACGGGTCTAGGGTCTCCTGCTGCAGCAGGGGGTTTGATTATATGACTGCCAATATGTCTCTGTTATTCTGTTCAATTTTCTCCTTTACTGCTACCTCTTTCCTTTCTCAGCAGGACTCAGGTCCACAAGATGTCAGTAGTGGATCGAGAACAGCAAAGGGCAGACAGAACTCTCCATTGTCAACATCTCCAGAGTGTCAGTGCTGCTGACTCAGAAGGTAACACGTAGCATCGCAAACCAGCAACAATGTGATTCATTATTAATAATCCGTGGGCAAGGAAGATTTGAGAGCACCAGTATGCAGCTGATTTGGGTAGCCTGTGCAGCTGGCAGGGAGGCTGCAGGGTCCTAAGTAACAGAACCTCTGTCCTGTAAAATTGCTAGCAAGTAGATTAGGCCAGATGTTCCAGGGGTGTTGAGAGTGGACCTCCAGGGCCAACTCATTACACCAGATATCCCTTTGACCCTGGGAACCACATTTTACCATACATTTACAAATGTTCTCTCTCATATAAGGGATTCCCTTTCCTGTGCTTTGAATTTAGACCCAGCGGAATTTATCCCTTTGATTTCCCATTATGTTTTGTGTCAGCCTCAAAATGAGGTACTCTCCACCTCTGTATCTTAACCAGGGAACCTGTGCCTGTTCAATCCATCCCTCTGCAAGATTATTACCACCTCCTCCACCTCCTCCTCCTCCTCCTCCTCCTCCTCCTCCTCCTCCTCCTCCCTACTGATGTGTCAGTCAGGAACATAGCCAAAGCAGGGAGAGAGAGCTCTGAAGCAAAATGAATTTTTGGAAACAATGAATAGGCAAGAAAACAATAAAGGAAGGTTGCTGAATAAAATGCAATTTCCTGCCATCACCCTCTTCAGAGGCTGCCTGTTAGTGAAATATGAGTCAACTGTTTTTTTAAAAAAAGATGTACCAAAGATATGATGGTTATAAGGAAAAGAGTTGGCATGGCAGCTCACAAGTGAACAAACAAGAACATTTCACAGGCTACAGAGGAAAATTGATTCCAGTTGATTCTACATCTACCTCATTACTCTGCAAAATTTGAACTGCTTCTACTTATTTTCCATGGGAGCTTAGAACAATCCTCAGTGGTTCTTAGGCATGTGAACCTGAACCTGAATTCCTAACCATCCATGGTGACTTCTTTTCTGGAAGCTTATGGAGCACCATTCAGAGCCAGACACACAATTTATACTTGTTGTGTCAGTTGCCAAATCTGATCTAACTTAGAGTCCTTTAGTTAAACGTCTCTCCTGATTCGACTTTGTCTGGCACTGACTTACCTTTGTTTGCATCGTTATATTTTTGCCAGTGTTGAACTGTTGGGAGAAATATTGCCTGGCTATGTTAAACCACACTTTTTTCTACAAATAAATCATAAAGTATATTTTATCCAGTCCAGCTAGAGAGAACTGTTGTCAGGGTTCCAAGTAACACCCCCAATGAAAGAAGACTCCAAGGCTTGAAGTTCCTCAAAGTCCCATTTTATTAGAGATGTCATATTGGCACATCTGGGAAAACACAAATCTGAAAGCTTCCAGGTTTTCCTCACCCAAAGGAAAGTCCAAGTCCCTTCCTCCTGCACCCACATGTCCATCACATGGTCCAATCAAAGGACTATCCCAATTGGAGATGCCTCTCAGTTTCAACCCTCCAGGTGCAGGGCAAGATGTCCTTGACTCTCTGAGAAAGGAATGTTATTATGACTATATATCACCCCTGCTTCATACAATCCCCCCTCCCAGTTTTCCACAGCAGTAGATGTGGCAGGCCTGAAGGCCCAATGCAAAAGATGGCTTCCAGGCCTGACAATTGTGTTGTAGTAGGCCAATAACTGTTATCCAAATTAAACAAAACCAGTGAAAATAGGTATCTCAGCAGCTCCACCTCTTTGCCCCCTCCCTCACCCATATTCTTTTCAAGTACAAGAACAGTTTGTTTTTCTACTTGTTGAATCTAAATTAGGTATTTTATTCCCAAGAATGTCAGGAGCATGAGAAGCCTTCTGCTCATTTCAGCAAATTGCCTGCTGGTTACTTTACCCTTCATGAAATCTGAGAATTTTCTCAGATACTCCTTTTCATTTCCTCACATGTATTATATGGGTTCTAGCAACTGAGGAACAGAAGGTATCAAACTTATCTGTCCAAATCTATCTTTGAAGGCCCATCCCATCATTTCTCCTGCTTTCTAGCATCTCTTACAACAAACAGACTCCTAATGATATAAGTCACTGGTTGTATTTGCAGAAGTTGCAGAGAACTGGGACTTGTCCATTGGATGAAGCTAGCCACATGGTAACTGAATCACTGGTGCATTTCTGTTGCATTTGCATAGCACAAGAGGTTGCTGGGAAGACTGGCTCAACACAAGTTGAAGAGAACTGGGACTTTGTCCATTGGATCAAGCTAACTACATAGGAGCTGAATCACTGGTTGTATATGCATAGCACCAGAGGATGCTGGGAGGAGTGGCTCAACACAAATTGACTGATGAAACATGAAAATAAGAGATGGTGAGAAGAGACTACTCATATTAATTGAGATTTATTATGAATGAAATTAACTCAAATTTAATTTTAGACCCTTGCCTTACCAGCCATGTTTTAGAGTGCATTTTTCCTCTGGCGTATCATACAAAATATCAATATTGTCTTTGGTTTAAGAACATCTGTTTAAATCATATTTCTCTGTTTTAAATTGTGTGGGGACAATGTTTGTGACTGCCAACATTGCATGGATGATAGGTTTGGGGAAGAGTGTCCCTGTGGGCCCAATTCCTTCCCATTGAACCTGGCCACTCACCTCCCTTCAGTCTAAATTCAGCTGTGGTTGCGTGAGAAGAGCTGTGACTGTACACCACTCTCTGGAGATATGAGAAGAACATGTCTCTCTAGCTCTTTGCCACTGAGCGTTGATGGCCTGCTCAAGGAGTGAGTTGTTGATCCTGGAGGTGAGCAAATCTGCCAGCATCCAATGTGAATTTGAGACCGGAGGTGGCATGATTCAATTTGAATTTACCCTTTGAGATTTGAAGGCAGCAAGAATTGATTTGAACTGACTGGAGATTCGATATGATAAAATAGTCAGGAAAAAGTTACAATGGAGATACATCAAAATTGATGTAGCGGCTTTGTGCTTGTCAAGGTGGGATGAAAACACCTAAGATGGTAGACTCTTTAGAGGACATTAACTAGGTCATTTTCAGCTGAGTATCCAAATGACCTCTGCAACACTTCTTTTCTTTGTTTTTAATGTAACCTCTCTACAAATACAGTATCCGACAAGACAGAGAAAGTAATGAAAGTGGAACTACAAATGACAAGCATAGAAAATAATTTGGAAAAGGAGGCTTTCTGGATGCATCAAAGAGAATGACTGAAGTCTTAAAAATTAAAAGGGAAATACAAATGATAAACCAGGAGGTTGACCTTGGAAATGTTTTCTAACTGGATCTACAAAAGAAGCTTGTTAACACTTTAAAGAATATGAGATATGAAAGCCAGTTTCGTCCCGTGGCCAAAGACTCAGGCTAGAAACCAGGATACTGGGAATTCTAGTCCCACCTCAGGCATGAAAGCCAACTGGGTGACCTTGAGCCAATCACCAGGAGATGGTGACTTCTAGTCCTGCCTTAGGGTCCACCTCCATCAGCCCAACCCACCACACAGAGTTGTTAATAGGGAAAATAGGAAGAGGAATATGTTGGATATGTTCGATACTTTGAGTTATTTGTAAAAATAATTTTTGTTGTTGTTAGTTGCGAAGTTGTGTCCAGCCTGTTGCGACCCCATGGATAAGGTGACCAGACGTCCCGCTTTTGGCGGGACAGTCCCGCTTTTGAGCAATTTGTCCCGCGTCCCGCGGCGTTTCAAAAAAGTCCCGATTTTTCTTGAGCCCCAGCTGATGGCTAGAAGAAAAAAAACTGTTTAAACTCTTGCCCGGGGCTTCAAAGGGCCGCCCTACAGGCAATCAGTGTAAAGAGTTCCTGAAGCTAGCTAAGCTTCAGAAACGAAACCGAAACCAGGGTCTTTGGTGCCGCGTGACAAAATGAGGCAGAGAGAGATTTATTTTTATTTTTATTTTTCCTCCCCAAAAAAGGTAGGTGAAAAACTGCAAACAATGGGAAATTTAGGAGGAGAGTTCAAGATTTTAAAACACAAAGGAAAAAAAGCTGTATTTAACTAGGGAATTGTAATAATTGAGATACTATTAATTGTATATTGTGTTGAAAGCAGAAATGGTTAAGTTGTGGTTCGGAGGAATATATGGGAGAAATTATTTGGTTTATTATTATTGGTAAATATAATTAATTGATTTGTAAGAAATTGGATTGCATGGAAATAATTGGAATATTCATGTTCATATTGATTAATATACAAAAAAGATAGTTTTATAACTAATTGATTTATATTAAAATGTTGAATTTGTATTAAACAACTGTATTACATAATTACATAATTAAACAATGTGAGGATGGATATAAAAATAGATGACAATGGGAAGGGGTATAATATAGAATAGAAGGGAAAAATTGAATTTGATTAAGATTAGAGATGAGGATGAAGGGTAATATTGGTTTTTTTAAAAAATAGATGAGGAATAAATATGGCAAAAAGGAAATATAGAAATTGTAAATTTAATTGAAATGACTAAACGCTGTTTAAATTTGTGAACCAGCCAAATATTCTGTTCAAAGAAAATACATTGTATGTTTGTATGTGTGTTTCTAATTATTGCTATTTATTCATATTTGTTCTCTTTTATTCTTTAAAGTTTAACAATTCATTCTTTATCTTAATATCTTTATATTTGCTTGGGGTTGGCTTTCTTCCCTTTCATCTTTTTTATTGTACAGCAATCTTTCTCCTCAAACCTACCACCTCTCTCTTTTCTTTCCTTCTTACTTTCTCTTCCCCCCACCCTCTTTTTCTCCTCCCTACTTCCTCTTTCTTTCTCCTTCTCCTCCTCTCTTCCTCCCTCTCTTACCCTCACTCCTACTCTAATTTCCATTCCTTCATCCCTCTCTATTGCTGTAATCCTTTAATGCATATGGACTACTCAGAGGGCTGAAAAAGTTATTTTTGACTGGTCCTCACACTTTTGACCAGTCCTCGAACTTATGACTGTCCTCACATTTTACATTTTTGCCCTATCTTGTCATCATGGTGAAGAGAAGCAGTTGTGAAATGAGTGACATGGTTGTTAAGAATGCTGCATGGGCATAAATGTGAGGATGGTCATAAGTGTGAGGACCAGTCAAAAGTGCGAGGACCTGTCAGAAATGACTTTTTTCAGCTCTCTGGTTAGTCCTTTTGTGCATATGGACTACTCAGAGGGCTGAAAAAGTTATTTTTGACTGGTCCTCACACTTTTGACCAGTCCTCGAACTTACGACTGTCCTCACATTTTACATTTTTGCCCTATCTTGTCACCTTGTTGAAGAGAAGCAGTTGTGAAATGAGTGACATGGTTGTTAAGAATGCTGCACGGGCATAAATATGAGGATGGTCATAAGTGTGAGGACCAGTCAAAAGTGTGAGGACCTGTCAGAAATGACTTTTCAGCCCTCTGAGTAGTCCCTATACACATAGCCATGGCCACCCGGTCACATGACCAGGTAGCCACGCCCACCCAGTCACATGGCCTCCAAGCCACGCCCACACAATAAGCCACGCCCACAATGGTGTCCTTCTTACCAATGTTAAAATCTGTTCACCTTACTCTATAGACATAGCCATGGCCACCCGGTCACATGACCAGCTAGCCACGCCCACCCAGTCACATGACCAGCTAGCCACGCCCACAAAATAAGCCACGCCCACAATGTCCCTCTTTACCAATGTTAAAATCTGGTCACCTTACCCATGGACAACGTTCCTCCAGGCCTTCCTGTCCTCTACCATTCTCTGGAGACCATTTAAGATCATGTGGACTGCTTCAGTGACTCCATCCAGCCACCTCCTTCTCTGCCATCCCCTTCTTCTTTTGCCCTCAATCTTTCCCAGCATTAGGCTCTTCTCCAGGGAGTCCTTCCTTCTCATTAGGTGGCCAAAGTATTTGTGTTTCATCTTCAAGATCTGGCCTTCTAAAGAGCAGTCAGGGTTGATCTCCTCTAGGACTGACCGGTTTGATTGCCTTGCAGTCCAAATAGAAGTGGGTTATAAATAAATAAATACCGTGTTTCCCTGAAAATAAGACCTCCCCCGAAAATAAGCATTTCCCTGAAAATAAACCCTCCCCCCAAAATAAGCCCTCCCCAAAAATATTTAAACATATGTGCAGCTGGTCCTTGCCATTTCCTCTGATTAGGGTTAGGGAGACAGAGTTGGAAATCAGGTAAGATGACAAGAGGAGCCCCGTCTTGCTCCACACACCCCAAAATAATAAGACCTCCCCGAAAATAAGGCCAAGCGCTTATTTCGGGGTTCAAAAAATATAAGACAGGGTCTTATTTTCAGGGAAACACGGTATCTCTGGTTTATTTGATCAACTTTTTTTAGCAATGTTCTGGCAATCTTTATGGAGTTTTTGTTGATACTAGAGTTGAAAAGTTGTTTTATGGATTTTCTTACAGATAAAGGATGGGATCAGGGATAAAGAGATATCTGTTTATAACTATATAGAATGCAGAGAGTTTCTAAGTTTGTTTATATTTGTTTTGATAAAAGTTGAAGGTCATTTCTTTACAGTTTTTTCTTTATTATATTCCTTTTTTATTTTTCTTCTCTTTTTATATACTCTTTCTTCTTTTTTTCTTGTCTCTCTCTCTAAGTTTAGTTTGTATTATTGTATTGTATTGTATTATTGTAATCAAAATTCTTAGTACAAATTATGTTTGGAATATCTGTAAAGAAAAATAGGGGGAAAGAATAGCACAATAACTCTGAAATTGCAGGGATGAAACTGAAATCCGCAATAATATTTGAAGTTCTACAATGCCAGAAAAAGCTTGGAACCTTCTGTCGGTTTTCAGCTGCTTCAGAGGAATCTGAAAATGATTAGGATTCAAGGGTATTTTGATAGAAACTTTTTGATTCAAATCTAACATTTTGCAGTGTCTTCGTGGGTTCTGCATTAGGCTTCTCACAAAATCAGAAAATCCTTGTGCATCTGGTCTTTGTGAATCGTTTTAACATTCATATACTGCTTTCCTTGCAAGCAAATCAATGTTCCTAAGAATCAAGAAAATGAGTGGAACAGCTTCAAAGCACTGAGACAACAGAGCAAATAAAAGTGGAACAGGAAAGAACAGGAAAAAAGTAAGAAAAGATGAAACTCAATAAATTATAAAGAGGGAGCTGCTGCTCCTACCCGAGGCTCTACTGACTTGGAACTGCATGAGTGGTAGTCCAGTGCAAGAAAGTCAAACTTAAAATCATTTGATCAACTCCCGTCTTCCCAAAAGGAATTTAAGTCACTGGAAAGAAAGAAGAGAAAACTAATTACCTCCTTCTAAAAGCCAAACTGAAGCAGTGGTGTAGTTCTCCATAGTATTACAACGAGAGAGAGAGAGAGAGAGAGAGAGAGAGAGAGAGAGAGAGAGAGAGAGAGGGAGGGAGGGAGGGAGGGAGGGAGGGAGGGAGGGAGGGAGGGAGAGGGGAAGAGATGATAGATAGATAGATAGATAGATAGATAGATAGATAGATAGATAGATAGATAGATAGATAGATAGATAGATAGATAGATACTGTAGATGATAGATAGATCAGAGGTGGGTTTCAGCAGGTTCTGACCAGTTCTGGAGAACCGGTAGCGGAAATTTTGAGTAGTTCGGAGAACCGGTAGTAAAAATTCTGACTGGCCCCACCCCCATCTATTCTCTGCCTTCCAAGTCCCAGCTGATTGGGATGAAATGGGAATTTTGCAGTAACCTTCCCCTGGAGTGAGGTAGGAATAGAGATTTTGCAGTATCCTTCCCCTGCCATGCCCACCAAGCCATGCCCGCCATGCCACGCCCACCAAGCCACGCCCACCATGCCACGCCCACAGAACTGGTAGTAAAAATTTTTGAAACCCACCACTGAGATAATAGATAGATAATAGATAGAGGGATGATAGAGAGAGAGAGATAGGTGAGAGAGAGAGAGAGAGAGATGATAGATAGATAGATAGATAGATAGATAGATAGATAGATAGATAGATAGATAGATAGATACTGTAGATAGATGATACAGATAGATAGACAGACAGACAGACATATAGATGATAGATTGATATATGGATGGATGGATAATGCAGAATCAGATGTTCATGAGGACGATTTTTTTTTCTTTTAAGAAAGAACTAATAGTTTATCCAATCAGTTTATGAACAGTTGATGCTTTATTTGACACACTTTCTATATCAATTGTTTCCTGAATGGGTGAGCTTTGTCACATTGCATCCATGTAGCAATAATATAATGTTCACAACCCTCATATTTTGTTATCCTGGAATATAGAGACAAGCAGCTGATATCTATTTAAACTCTTGGTGCAACTATCTCCTTTCTCTCTATTGCCTTTCAAAAGTTCCTCATTGGTGGAAGAATCTTGACTATTATTGCAATTTTCTGGGAAGTTCACATTAGAAATAAAACCCAACAAATTCTCATTTCTTTTCAGCAACCAAATTCCCTCTGTGGAATACACCATACTCAATTTGTTTGGGTCAGAGCTGTTAAAGATGAGAATACTAAAAAAGAAAAAGAAGCAAAACATTGAGATAGAACCTTAATTACATGCCACAAATTGAGGTGAATATCATGGGGATTCAAGTCCAGATTTTTAACTGGTTAGCATTCTAAAATAAGCTGTATCTAAATGGATTTCTCAATTCACTAGGTTTTAAGGTATTCTCAAATGTTGATAAAAAATCTTATTTAGAAAGAAAAGTAAAAGAATTCCCCGCTTATTCCTACAACCAGCTATGAGTTTTTCCTGAATATATTAAAGATAACAGGAGTTGAATCTGTGGATTTACAAGCATAGAGCAAGGATTCTGCTCCTAGGGCTGTAACTTTACTACTGGTTCTGTGGGCGTGGCTTGGTGGGCATGGCAGGGGAAGGATACTGTAAAATCTCCATTCCAACCCCACTCCACGGAAGGATCAGTGGTAGGTTTCAAATTTTTTTTACTATCAGTTCTGTGGGCATGGCATGGTGGGGTGGCATGGCTTGGTGGGCGTGGCTTGGAAGGATACTGTAAAATCTCCATTCTCACCCCACTCCCTGGGAAGGTTACTGCAAAATCCCCATCAGTTGGGATTTGGGAGGCAAATGGGGATGGGGCCAGTCAGAGGTGGTATTTACTGGTTCTCTGAACTACTCAAAATTTCCACTACCGGTTCTCCAGAACTGGTCAGAACCTGTTGAAACCACCTCTGCTGTAATCCTTTTCCAAAACAGATGTTTTGTTGTCTAATGTTATCTAGTATGGCTTTCCAGATCCCTGCCAATATTTTCCCATAGACATCCACTCTACAAATGAATGACATTGATTACAACTGTCTCTTGCAAGGCCTTTTAGAGAAATTTACCTTCCACACACAAGAAGCAGAGGGTTTTTTTTTTTTTTTTACATTTATCCTGGATGTCTGCAGTTTGGCAAAATATATCGATAACAATAACTTTGCTAACTGAGGTAAAACTCTTGGCAAATTTCACTGAACTCTTCAATATCTTTTTGACCTCACCTTCAAGTATCTGAGAGGTAGAGAAGTAAACATTTCATTTGTAGAAACTTGAAGAAACACCATAAAAGAAGAAAGGAGAAGAGATATTACCCAAGAAAAGATTTTAATAATAATCCTGGGGAACATGATTTATTTTGTTCATCTAATTTCCAACTCACTCAGTTTCAGAAAATAACTTCAAACAAATTAAAAAACAGAACCCAAGGTCTGAAGGAACAGATATTTTTTTAAGGGCTTGCTTGAAGATAAGTAGTGTGAGGCAGTGGTGAAATTCAAAAATTTTCCCGGTTCTGTGGTCGTGGTTTGGTGGTCATGGCTTGGTGGTCATCTGACCGGGTGGGTGTGGCTTGGTGGTCATATGACCAGGCAGGCATGGCTTGGTGGTCATGTGACCGGGTGGGCGTGGCTGCACAACTGACTCACACACAATGTAAAAGCAGCTGGACTTCATACAAAATGGCCCCTGCAACAAGCAGGAACCTCACAGAGTCACAGAGAGCTCAAAAATCAACTATCACACTTTACACAAAAATAACACAAAAGCTGCACAACATTTAAGCAGTTTTTTATTACTGGTTCAGGTGAACGGTAGCAATTATTACTACCAGTTCAGGTGAACTGGCCACCCTTGGGGTGAGGTCCAAACAGACCTACTATTAGAAGCTATGACAGAGAAGGGCCACTTCTTGTAACCTGATTCGCAGCATTGCCAGTTGAAGATGGCAAAATGTTGTTCTTAGTAGACATGTCCCTATGATCACTTCAGAAACTGCAACATCTAATTTTGTCTTAGAGGGTGCACAGCTACAGGTAATCCTTGACTTACAACCACAATTGAGTCCAAAATTCCTGTTGCTAAGTGAGACAGTTGTTAGGTAAAGTTTGCTCCATTTTATGAACTTTATTTCACAATTGTGAAATCACTGAAGTTGTTAAGTTACCAACACAGTTATTAAGCGAATCTGGCTTCCCCACTGACTTTGTTGGCCAGAAAGTCACAAAAGGTGATCACATGACCCCAGGACACTGCAACTGTCACAAACATAAGTCAATTGCCAAGCTTCCCCATGACTCTGGAGATGCTGCAACACTTGTAAGTGTGAAAAACAATCATAAGTCACTTTTTTCAGTGCCATTGTAACTTTGATTAGTTACTAAACAAACTGTCGTAAGTTGAGGACTGTATGTACTATGTGAGATAGACGGTCCTCAGAAAGCTAGATCATAGGTCATGTAGGGTTTTATGAGTAATGCAAACCCAACTGCTATGAAACAGTCACAAAGAATCTTGTCAAAATTCCCGAGCTACAAAATGCAGCATTAAAAAGAAAAAGAAAGTAAAAATGGGGAAAATAGAACAGAACAGAACAGAACAGAACAGAACAGAATAGAATAGAATTCTTTATTGGCCAAGTGTGATTATACACACAAGGAATTTGTCTTTGGTGCATACGCTTTCAATGTACATAAAAAGAAAAGATACATTCATCAAGAATCATAAGGTACAACACTTAATGATAGTCATAGGGAACAAATAAGCAATCAAATCATATTAGGATTTGATTTCTTATTTGTTCCCTATGACGTTAAAAAGAAAAAGAAAGTAAAAATGGGGAAATAGAATAGAATAGAATAGAATAGAATAGAATAGAATAGAATAGAACAGAACAGAACAGAACAGAACAGAACAGAACAGAACAGAACAGAATAGAATAGAATTCTTTATTGACCAAGTGTGATTATACACACAAGGAATTTGTCTTTGGTGCATACGCTTTCAATGTACATAAAAAGAAAAGATACATTCATCAAGAATCATAAGGTACAACACTTAATGATAGTCATAGGGAACAAATAAGCAATCAAATCATATTAGGATTTGATTGCTTATTTGTTCCCTATGACGTTAAAAAGAAAAAGAAAGTAAAAATGGGGAAAAGACAGAGCAAACTTCTAAATTACATAAGAATAAATTTTCCAGAGCATTTCTTGGTGGAATAATGACCTCTGTCTCTATCTTCTGTATTAAAATTACTTTGTTCCATTTCAAGTCATCCAGCTTTGTTTAAATAAATATGGGGGTAATTAATCCATCAGTCTCCATCAGATATTGATAATATCCAATGGCAGGGAATTACAGAGCCTTGAAGTTAGCAACTACTATTAAAATCCCATTTTTTACTCATTTGGATGCTACATATATTATCAGCAGAGATTGTCACAAACTTTAATTCTTGGATGTATAAGCAACCTCAAGACACATCTTGCCATCAAGCAAATTCTTCTTGGACAATTCCTTTAGAACATAGAATCGTAAGATTGAAAGGGACTTTGGAAGTCTTCTAGTTCAACTCCATGGTCAAGGCTGGAGACCTTATACCAGGGGTCTCCAGCTTTGCTGGCTGAGGAATTCTGGGAGTTGAAGTTCACAAGTCTTAAAGTTGCCAAGGTTGGAGACCCCTGCCTTATACCATCCCAGTGAAACTGTTGTCCAGTCTGAAAACCTCTAGTGATGGAGCACCCACAATTCTGTGAGACAAACTGTTCCATTGATTAATTGTTCTCACTATCAGGAAATTTCTTCTACTTGTAAGAGCCGAGGTGGCACAGTGGTTAGAGTGCAGTACTGCAGCTACTTCAACTGACTGCTAGTTCAACAGATCAGCGGATCAAATCTCACAGGCTCAAGGTTGACTCAGCCTTCCATCCTTCCGAGGTGGGTAAAATGAGGACCCAGATTGTTGGGGGCAATATGCTATTTAGTATACTGTCTTTGGTGTAAGCCGCCCAGAGTCCTCGGGGAGTGGGCGGCATAGAAATATGAATTAAAAAATAAAATAAAAAATAAATACTGTCAGCTGCCAGCTTATATTTGCTTGTGCTTTGCTGCTATATGGTGACAGACTGCCATGAAGTATGGGGTAGGGGGAAGGGAGAAGGCTTGAGGGAAAATGAAAGTAAGTGTTGAATCTCCTCCAGACACTGCTTCAAGATTACCCAGCAAATCAGCTGCATACCAAACTGTGCTTGGACTGATTGTTATGAAAACATTTTGCCCTAACCTGGCTGGTTGCACGAGGGGGTGAGTGAAGGGAGGTAGCCAGGGGTGAAATCCAGCAAATTCTGACAGGTTCTGGAGAACCGGTAGTGGAAATTTTGAGCAGTTTGGAGAACCAGCAAATACCACCTCTGGCTGGCCCCAGAGTGGGGTGGGAATGGAGATTTTGCAATATCCTTCCCCCAGGAGTGGGGAGGGAATGGGGATTTTGCAGAATCCTTCCCCTGGAGTGGGGTGGGATTGGAGATTTTGTAGTATCCTCCCTCTGCCACGCCCACCAAGCCACACCATGCCCACCAAACCATGCCCACAGAACCAGTAGTAAAAAAAAAATGGATTTCACCACTGGAGGTAGCTAAGAGAGGGAAAAGTTGAATTTAGGGATTTTGGTGCACAATTTTCAGTTCTGGCTTTCCATTACTGCAATGCACTTGACTTCTAATAAAACTATACCTTTCTCAATAAATGGAGCCAAAGATCATTTCTGTTTAGAGGTTTAAGGCTGGATACTTTTTAATTCTAGGTTGGATCACTGTTCAGCAAAGCTTCCACCCATTACTTCTTGTCCTGTCCTCTGGTACTTTAGATCAATTTGATTGGTAAAGGCTAAACTGAACCTCATCTCTTTCTTGTCATCTGGAACAATCAACAAATAACATTTCTTAGAACAATGTTCCTCATTGTTATGGGTTAGATGACCATGTGCCCTTGGAGGGAAATGAAGATGCTTGGAAGGTGCTATCCATCTCTAACTCTTCTCTTCACAACCAGGGAATCTAGGATACCAGCTAGGAGTATCTGAGCTAGAAAGTGCATTTTCTACTTCCATGGAGAGAAACAGTTCATTTATCTTCATACAAACAAATGTGCCCAGTACATCCGGTGATTAGAACAGGTGACCCATGGCATTCCTGGGTCATTTTATCTCAGTATCTCTCAAAGCTATTATCGTAAGAATAAAAGGAGAAGGATTCTATACAAGCTGCATTGAGCTCTTTGGAGAAAAAGGTGTGATGAAGAAAAGAAAGAACACTTCTAAGAAAAAAAAAGAACACTTCAAAATCTATTCTCATTTTTCATTTCATGGTGGCATTGTTCCACCTCTTGGGACTGTTGTAGCATATAAATATAAATCTTTATATTTTTATTTATTTTAAATTGTAAAAGAAAAATGCTGTGTTGTGCATGATGTTTTCGGTCTGGTGATGCAGGTGGTAAATATCGTTCTTGAAACTACATTTCACTGGCTACCACACAGTGAAGATTGTCAATTCTTCTGCTTACATGACTGAAATACCTGATTAGAGGTAGGAACAGGTGCCAGAGAGGACACAGGCTGTATTCCTAGATGCTGATAAACAGTCAGATGTCCTGATAAACATGCATCCAAGACCTGAAAATTAATCAAGGGTTGAGGAGGAATGGGAAGATTCTGCTCCCTTCCTGCTGGCTATGCTAAAGGATGGGAAGTGGATACATGAGGAAATGCTTAATGTTTTGGCAACCATGGTTTGAAAAAAAACAATTGTAATTAATTTCTGAAAAAGGGATGCAGCTACTTAAAAGGTGTGTTTACCAGGTGGGTAAAATTAACCAGGTGAGACATAGTTAATACTTGAGAGGAAGTGTCAGGTGTGCCTCCTTTCAGTACTCAAGAAAGAAAACCCGCTGACTCCATTTTCATAGAGAAAGGTACTTTTACTGAGTATGAACTGAATGCAACCAAAGAAAAGCAAGGTCTGAGGCAATAGGCGCGAAAATCACATATAGAAAGCATCCTTAAACCCTCCACCCAATCGTCCAGTCAGGATTATCCAATCCACATCCCCCCAAGGGGTCATGTGGGGTGCAGCTTCCGATGGTGCCTCCTCCTGGTATGCCATGATGGTTGACCTTGAGTGATTATCAGTGTTCTTCCCAGCTGCAGAGAAAACGCTGAGGAAAACTTTCTCCCCTCTTCTCCACCAGCTCACTTCCCCTCTCCCAGACATTCAAACAGCTCCCCTCTCCCCCCACCACCGTTACAATGGCAACCGAGCAATCAAGTAATAAAAAGGCGGAGGCTGACAGGAAGGAAGGAAGGAAGGAAGGAAGGAAGGAAGGAAGGAAGGAAGGAAGGAAGGAAGGAAGGAAGATTGGTTTTGGGTCCAAGTAGATCAGTGTTTCTCAACCTTGGCCGCTGGACAATGTGTGGACTTCAACTCCCAGAATTCCCCAGCCAACAGAGCTCTAGTGTTGAGAAACACTGAGGTAGATGAAACTGCATTGGTCACCTACATAGATGTCCTGTAGAAGAGCATTGTGAAGGAAGAACAGCTATTATAGCCCTGTTGGAACTCTTGATATATTATTGTTACTCTTTGTATACATGCTCAAAGTCTTTTCAGAGTGAAGCAATATATACATTTTAAAGGTAAAACAAATTAATAAATAGATAATTTTAAGTTCACCTTTGCATTTCATGGGTGGAATTGCCCTGGGAGGAACAGGTATTTTAGAATATATATATATATATATTTTAAAAAAGATTCCCCAATCCCTTTTGTCTATACAAATAAAAACAGGCAAACAACAATAAAAAAAACCTTTATCTTGTTCACCCTTGGCATTTCATGCCATCCTCCTTTGAATATTTTCCAACAAACAGAATCACACAACAAGCTTTCTTTCAATTGCTGGCAGATTTTTCATCCCAGTAAGAACCTTTAGATAGGCTCCACAACCTGAATCCCAGAGGTTTCAGAACTTTGATTTAAAGCAGTATATTTCTGATGAAGGCTTGACCCAAACAACGCTTTTGAAGTCGTGAGTGTAAATATATTTCTATTTTGCTGAAAGTCTGTTTTGGATCAGACATTCAATGAAGAGGAAGTGAGACTTTACATTATTATATACACTGTTCTTTCTTTGAATTTGTCAACAGGAACCAGGGCTGACAATTCCAAGGTGATGACCCCAAAGCCTCCAGAGAGAGCTACCCATCAAAAAAAGGTACAAATATTGCCTTAGCAGAACATTGCTGAAAGATGAAAAGGAAGTCCAAAGTCTCTCAGAAAGTCAAATTGTGACATGGCAACTGTAGCCCACAGATATTCAATATTTCTCCGAGCAGCCTATCAAAAGCAGAATTTCAGCAAATACCAACATCCTTTTTGGAAAAACCAAAGCGGGAATTCTGATTTAGAAATTAAGAATCATATCCAACTCTAAAGAAAGTCTTTAAAATGATCTGAAAAATTCAATTGTACCAATAGAAGATAAAAGGTGTAGCTGTGGGGTTCAGCTGAGGAGTAACACCTAGTTGGGTAATGACATGTCTCCAAGAAACAACCAAATTTAGAGACCATCAAGAACCCCTGAATTCAATTGTGGAATTTGTTAGTTCTTCTCTGAGAACAGTTGATCCTTCTGATAGCCACATACTACAAGATTTCAGTTAGACTGAGATCCAGCAATTCAGGAAACAGAGCAATTCACAGGTAAGATTGGGGCAAATTGAAATCAGCCTCCCCAAGTTCAAAGATTTGTACTTCTGAAGAACTGTTAGGGGAAATACTGATACAGATTAATGGAGTTGGAAGGGACCTTGTAGGCTTCTAGTCCAACCCCCTGCTCAAGTAGGAAACCCTGCACCATTTCTGACAGATGGCAGTCCAGTCTTTTCTCAAAAGCCTCCAGTGAGGAAGCTCCAACAACTTCTGAAGGCAACTTCTGTTCCATTGGTTGATTGCTCTCACTGTCAGAAAATTTCTCCTTATTTCTAGGTTGAACCTAGGCTGAATCTACTAAAAAGATCATAGGGGACCTCTTCCCCCTTATGAAGAAAATGGATGATTTTATTATTATGGTTCATCACACAGTCAGCCAGATGTTCAGAGTGGATTGGGCATTTTTATCTGCCTATTGAGACCTTTCCAATGACCTGGGATAGGCAGATGTGGATGTTTGATGGTGTTATAGAGATCATGGCCAGAGGTACGTTGTTCCAAGTAAAGCTGCCTTTTGCAAAGGACTGATAGGGAATTTGTATTATTTTGTATTTTTTAGGCAGAACAATTTTTATAGGCGGTACAGAAGAGTTTCCAGATGTTCTGGCACTAGACTTATTCAGTTTTTGTTTTTTAAAATTTAAATTTAAAAATTTCAATAATTTTTGTTTGGCATAGAATTTGGACTCATAATTTCTTCTTGCACCTGTGTGGTTTGGATGGACAGTTTGTACCTCAAAGTATTTATCATGTAGTCCTTTTAAGGTCCTGATCTGTCATGGCCACTAGGAGATCTTGGTTGGGCTAGGCTGCAAAGAGGTTCTGCCCTATTAATTCTACAGCAAAGTGGTGTAAGAAAGCTGTTTATGCTTCACTTGAAATAAAGGAACCCATCATTAAAAAGGGGAAAAAAGGGGGCACCGATTTTTGCACTTGTAGTAATTTCAATAATAAGCAGCATTTTATAGTTTTCAAAGAAAGAATCCATGCATTGGGGGCATGCAGAATTCTTCCAATTTCAGCTCTCCCTCTGAATCTAATGCCAACTGTTAACAGCAGGTTCACTTTTAATGACAGCTGTTTTCAGCGAGTGGAACTAATTTCTGGGTTAGCTCCTTCTCTTTGTCAGCAGATAAGTTGGAGGTAATGCTAATAT
The DNA here is from genome assembly GCF_059756535.1 of Pantherophis guttatus. Taxonomy (NCBI): domain Eukaryota; kingdom Metazoa; phylum Chordata; class Lepidosauria; order Squamata; family Colubridae; genus Pantherophis; species Pantherophis guttatus. The sequence goes on along the minus strand of NC_142068.1, from coordinate 96,228,416 downwards.
CCAGATCACTAATGTCCCAATTTTCTTTTTTCTGTTTTTCCTCCTAATTAAATTTCAAAATTCCTCCCTGTCTTCTGTGAAAGAAAGAGAATATGAATTATTAAATCCCAATGAATGAAACATTTAACTTTGGTTTCAATGCTACAGACGTTTTATGGGATTAAAACATGAGAAGGTCATAACAAATTAATATTTGCAAAAGAACATTGCCTTATGAAGCTATGAAACTCCACCCTAATGCTACTTCATAGAAGGGGCTTGGATCTGGTAGAGATATATTAGTGCAATAGATCTTCAACTAAGGAAAATTACCATCATCAGTAGAAACAATAAGGATCCTAACTGGAAATGTCATATCTTCTTGTAGAACCAGTGAATGCAGTGTTACTCAATCCCTCCAAAGGGAAAATAAGCATTCGTGCTTTACATATCTTCAATAGCCAGTTGGCAATATTTTGTGCAGCTTCTGGAAAAACAATGTGTCCTGTGGTGGATGCTCATTCAATAAGAATGTCATTATTTTATATAAAAAAGATCTATACGCTCATTCAATCACGCTCCTCTTGATGAGATCAGATAATCACACCTACCATCTGTTCCTCTACATATGAAAGCCTTTTGTGATAGGTTGTGTAGGAGATGACCAGGCTGAGCCTGTGGGAGGGGTTAAATGCGTCATCAGTCTCAAGTCAATTTGCACCCACATGAGACTTATGTCCAGCCCACCTTGAATTCTGTTGACACTCATCTACTGCCAATTTGCTTTGACTGTTAGTAGTTCAGATTTTTGTAGAGAACATTAGCATACAATAAACTTTTAGTCATTTGTACTACCTGGACTTCTGATTTCCTGTGCTTGACAGGCATTCAAATTGCTTTGAATCCCAGATTGGTTAGTTAGCTAGTTAGGTAGTATTAAGTTGGACCAGTTCTTGGGAACTGCATATTTAAATGCTGTCCACTCTCACCTGTTCCCAGAGATAATTTGAAATTGCCTTCTACCATCTTATCTTTTGTCTTCTTCTATTTCACTCAACCTTGACAAACATAGTTGTTTTTTCTACTCCATCATCTCGTTGCACATAAACCCACAGTGTCAGCCTTAATTCGCTCCAGGACTGATTGATTGTTTCTTCTTACAGTCTGTGGTACTCTTAATAACTTTCTCAAAGTCCATAATTCAAAAGTGTCTATCTTCTTTCTCCTGCTTTTTCTTGGACCCAGATTTTAAAGCTGCAGATTAAAACTGGAAAAACAGTGCTTGATTGATGGTAATATTTATGCTAATTGAAATGTCCTTCATGTTTAGGATCCTCTTTTAAATTTTCCACTGCACTCTACCATAGGAATCATCTTTGTTTCCCCTCCATCTTGATCTTGTCTTGCAGAAAGAAAAAAGAAAAGAATCTACAACCTTCCCTCTTTTTTTGCATTTGGTGGAATGTGTGGTTTTGTTTTAAGTCTTCTTTAAGCCATCTAGGACAGTGATGGCTAACCTTTTTGCCATCGCATGCCAAAAGCGGGGGAGCGCAGGGGGTCACGAGTGCGCATCCCCACACCCATAATTCTATGTGCTCCGCCCCCTGCTTGCATACATGACACCCCCCCCATGCTCCCCCTGCTTTTGGTTTGCTGACTTCCGGTAGAACAGGAAGGCCTGTTTTTCACTCTCCCCAGGCTCCTGAGCCATTCTAGGAATGGCTTCTCCACACCCCCAGAGGCCAGAAACAGTGTGTTTCCTGACTTCCGGTGGGCCCAGAAGGCCCGAATATCAGCTGGCCGACACATACATGTGCGCCGGAGCTGAGCTTGCGTGCCCACCGATATGGCTCCGCGTGCCACCTGTGGCACATGTGCCATAGGTTCGCCATCACAGACCTAGGATCTTTAGATGAGATAGATAGTGTTATAAGTCCTTTAATTAGCTAGCTAATAAAGTAAATAGCTAAATAAACAATCAAGCCAGGAATTCATTAAATATGTTGTTTGACATAATCTGTGTCTATTTAATATTTAGCACTAACCTAGATTGGTAGGTGTCCTTGAGAACTGGGTGATGGTGATGGTGGAATTGTCTAGGGTTCTGGAATGAAATGCACACTCATGAATGGAAACATCAGGATGGTTTTTGAGGACCTCTGCATTATTATAGCTAAATACTCAAGATGATCCTTTGTAGAGCCAGAAGGCATGAAGTACCCCTCCCACGAATTTCACGCTAGCAATCTGTCCTATTCATTTTTTTTTCATTTTTAGACAGAAAAACTATCAGAGATTTTGAATAATCCATAATTCAGGTTAGACAACGTTAAATGTGCATGCAAAAAAAATAAACAAGTGTGAACTTGAATTAGAAACATTAAAGTTGTGATGTGACCAGATTTGGTCTTCTCAACTCAAGAACGGTTCTATCTTTGTTCGGCCTTTGCTCCTTCTCTCTGAGGCTGGTTCCCCCATTTTTTTGAGAAGCTAATTTTGAGCTTGCTGAGGGATCCCCAAAGTATACCTCGCTTTCCTACTTGGTGCTTTTTCCTACATTTCTCTATCAGCATTACTCTAATTTCAATTATCAAGCTGAAAGAGGCCATCAACCTGTCTACAGATTATAACTTATTCTCCAAGGATATCCTTATGACTCCCAAACCTGCACAAAACGTTTTTCTTGCATCCACTGAACGTGAAGGAGGAGAGAATATCTGAGTTTAAAGTTCTACATTTTATTGAATCTCTTCCTCTGTGACAAGCAATTCTGGGATATGATAAATATCAGTTCCTCGGGGTGCCGTCCTAAAGTAATAACAATGTTCCCTGCTTCTGTTCAAACATTTTCTTCCTTTTCTATATGATTCCTGAGCAGCAACCTGTGGCTACAGTTCCATTGTTTCTAAAAAGGTCTTTCTGTAGAGAAGAGTATTGGACACCCAAAGAAAGGATCCCATGGCGATGAATTTAAGAAGCCATAAGAGAAAACAACTCTGACCTCATTAAACTCTTTTCTGTTTGAAAATTTCAAATATTTTTAAGAAAGGGAGGAAAAGGGAATATAGACTCTGGTGAGGTGGCAAGGTTGGGTAAGTCATAATATTCCTTTTATTTGAATATGGAATGGAAAGCGTGCAATTTTGTGGGAAATGAATTAAGGCCACTCACTTGGAGATGTTCGGTAGGGACACCTAGTTTTCCAGAAAGAAATGGCTGCTGAGACAGAGTAAGGTAAAGTGCTGTTTCAATGAACAACCTCTTCAGCACCTTTTTCAAAAATTTGTTATAAAAATGGCAATCTATTCTATTCTATTCTATTCTATTCTATTCTATTCTATTCTATTCTATTCTATTCTATTCTATTCTATTCTATTCTACTCTACTCTACTCTACTCTACTCTACTCTACTCTACCCTACCCTACCCTACCCTACCCTACCCTATCCTATCCTATTCTCCTCCTCTTCCTCCTCCTCCTCCTCCCCCTCCTCCTCCTCCTCCTCCTCCTCCTCCTCCTCCTCCTCCTCCTCCTCCTCCTCCTCCTCCTCCTCCTCCTTTCTCATCAGCAACAGGAAGCACCCTTTCTCCAAACAAACAATACAGCATTTTTGAAGTCATAAAGAAAAAGTTTTCTTGCTAAACTTGATATTAGATAACTCACTTAAATAATAGTTTGCACACATCAGTTGCCAAATGAAAGATTACACTAAAGAGATTTATTACTTCTTGATATAGGACAAGATGTTTCCAGGCCTTTCCTTAAGAACCTGTTTTCTTCAGCACATAGTTTGAATCTGTAATTGAAGCCACAGAAAGATGGACAACCCTCAACCATATATAGAGTTAATTTTCTTTTGATTTCAGGATGCTTGTATCAAATCACACTCAGAATTAAGACTTCACATCTTTTATTCCCCCCCCCCTTTTTTTTTTTGCTTTGATGTGATATATTGAAACTGATTCGTCTGGAGTCAGTGAACTTTCCCTTTCAATAATCTGCATTTTAATGCTCCCTGAAATAAATACTGCTTTATTGTTGTTGCACTTTGAGAGTTATTAAGGTTGTTATAGCCTAGCATTATGTTTCATAAAAGAGACTAGGTGACAGCTTTTCAGGTGGGAGAAAGATGAAAAGATGGAAATACAGAGATAAAGGGAAAATATGAGCCAAAGAGACAGAAGGTTGAACAAAGAGCCTAGGAATAGGATGTATGGTGGAGAAGAAGCCAAAACAGGTCAACTGCAGCCGTTCCTGGTCCCTCATCTTGTCAGGAAGAAGGATAGCAATGCAGAAAAATGGAGGCAGGCAGGAAGAGAAGCAAGATTTCACAAATAGATAGGAAAATAGGATATTACAAATACTATAACACTCTGGGTCATTCCGATGCTTTCCAGACATGTTGGAATGCAAATTCGATACATACTGTCCCATATCCCTGCTGCAGTGGAGTACCCCAAGGCTCTGTTTTAGGCCCTTCAACATCTTGTTGAAGTGATTTGGACAAGGGGATAGATGGGGAACTCATCAAATTTGCAGATGACACCAAGCTGGCAGGAATAGCCAACACTTCAGAAGATAGGCTTAAGATACAGAAGGATCTTGACAGACTTGAACATTGGGAGCTATCTAACAAAATGAAATTCAATGGTGAAAAAAGTAAGGCTCTACATTTAGGCAACAAAAACAAAATGCACAGGTGCAGTATATGTAGTACCTCACTCAATAGTTCTAACTGTGAAAGTTATCCTGGAGTCCTAGTGGACAACCATTTAAATATGAGCCAGCAGTGTGCAACAGCTGCCAAAAAAGTCGACACAGTTCTAGGCTGCATAAACAGAGGGATAGAATCAAGATCACGTGAAGTGTTAATACCACTTTATAATGCCTTGGAAAGGCCACACTTGGAATATGGCATCCAGTTTTGGTCGCCATGATGTAAAAAAGATGTTGAGACTCTAGAAAGAGTGCAGAGAAGAGCAACAAAGAGGATTAGGGGACTGGAGGCTAAAACATATGAAGAACAGTTGCAGGAACTGGGCATGGCTAGTTTAATGAAAAGAAGAACCACAGGACACATGATAGCAGTGTTCCAATATCTCAGGCGTTGCCACAAAGAAGAGGGAGTCAAGCTATTCTCCAAAGCACCTGAGGGCAGGACAAGAAGCAATGGGTGGAAACTAACCAAGGAGAGAAGCAACCTAGAACTAAGAAGACATTTCCTGACACTGAGAACAATCAGTCTGTGGAAGAGCTTGTCTCTAGAGGTTGTGGGAAGAAACTGGACAGCTGCCAGAACTGCCATCATATGCTGAGCTTTGCATTTGCTAGCTGCCAGGCTGCTATGAACTATGGGGGGAGAGAGCCGGACAGGGTGGGGGAAAGGCTAACAGTACCTTCCAGGGGTAGCATCTCAAGGTCAAAGCCCTGGGAATGGAAAGGAATGGCTACTAACCAGCCTGCCATTGAAGAGATTGTTCCCAAAACAAATTATTCAAATATAATTAGACAATAAGGGACCAGCAGCGGGGAGGAACTGGATGGGGAAAGTTAACTGGGAAACTTTGATATGCAAACTTCAGTTCTAGCTTTGCTATACTGTATTACACTTGGCTTTTAGTAAAGTATATCTGACGCGATGGCTCAGTGGGTAAGATGCTGAGCTTGTCTATCAAAAGGTCGGCAGTTCAGTGGTTCGAATCCCTAGTGCCGCGTAATGGGGTGAGCTCCCGTGACTTGTCCCAGCTTCTGCCAACCTAGCAGTTTGAAAGTACATAAAAAATGCAAGTAGAAAAAATAGGGACCACCTTTGGTGGGATGGTAACCGCATTCTGTGCGCCTTTGGCATTTAGTCATGCTGGCCACATGACCACGGAAACGTCTTTGGACAGCACTGCCTCTTCGGCTTTGAAACGGAGATGACCACCACCCCCTAGAGTCGGGAATGACTAGCACATATGTTTGAGGGGAACCTTTATCATTTATCTTTCAACATGAATGGAGTTGAGAGTCTTTTCTTGCCTAAAGGATCAAGTTGCACCAGGTTTGAAAAAAGGCACTTGTCTGGAATGATATGGGGTCTCCTGCTTGAGCAGGCGATTGGTCTAGAAGATCTCCAAGATCTCTTCCACATCTGTTATTCTGTTATTCTGTAATGGATAAATAGATGATTAGGGATTGTGAGAATTGAGTCGAGTTACCTGGTGGTTACCAGACCTAGGACAGTGGTGGTAACTCAACTATAGAAAATGAACCAAAGGACCTCTTGAAGCCTATAAAGAGGCACAATGGAATCATCATCAATGATGGTTCTTTTTTCAGCTCCCTTACCCTACATTTAAACTGGGATCCAGGAAGAGCAGAAGGCAAGAAATATAACTCTACAGATAAATGAAAAAATGGGATGTGAGGTGGCAAATAATTTATATTAGGGAAAAGATCAAGGGTGTTTTTTTCTTCCCCATGTAAAATTTCAACATTTTCCAAAACGAGTTCGGAGCTATTGCAACTCATGCAGAAGTGAACTGGGTAAACTCACTCAAAGTTCAAAGTTCAGGATTTGGGTTTCAACATATAATGTTTCTTTAATCCATGCATTACTTGCAGCATTCTTGGGTTTTCTTTTCTTCCTGGTACATTTATGGTGCTTTAGCCCACAATCTGGGAATGAATTTGCTACACAACTGCCGCTTCAGAGGTTCGAGATGGCTGTGCTTAAATTAGCAATTCTATTGAGCCTGACTTGCAGGATAGTTATTTCTTCTACCTACTGGCAGTTGAAAAGAAAAGGAAAATTGAATTTATTTTCCAGCAGGACAGTTATTCAAGAGTAACAACTCTTTGTTCTTTGACTTGTATTTAAAAATTCTGGTGCTGTTTTCTGTTATGTTTATCTAATGTCACTCAGTCCTGCTAAATAAGAAACAAACCAATAAAAAGGCCCAGAATGCAACATGATTCCTCCCTCCTTCTGTCTTTTTCTTTCTTTCCTTCCTTCCTTCCTTCCTTCCTTCCTTCCTTCCTTCCTTCCTTCCTTCCTTCCTTCCTTCCTCCCTCCCTCCCTCCCTCCCTCCCTCCCTCCCTCCCTCCCTCCCTCCTTCAATTTTATTTACCTTTTCAACATGGGACTTTTTTGATAGCTAAAACTGTGCTGGAAGGAGACATCTGGTGAATTTTAAGTAGCATTTCTCTTTTTTTCTTTTTGGAAAAAAAAGAAAGATTGTGGTCTGGCTGCAGGTAATCAGGGCAACTGCACTGTGCTATGTCTTCTTGAAAAGAAGAGCAACATATCTTATTTTATACTCCATCTACCCTGTTCTTAATTGAAAAAAGAATGCCCAGTCAGAGGTGGATAAGTGGTTCTCATCAGGGTCTGTTTCCTACATAATCATAAGCTTCTTTTGTTGCTATTCCTGCATCAATCTTCATTTTCCCCTAACATTTGCATCTTTATATATACCTTTCCATAATGTATGCAGGTTTGTATGTCGTTTTCCATAATATATTGATTTACGTACACAGGATAGCCTGGAGGAGCACAATGACTAGATATTTACACAGAGGAGACAACAAAAAGAGACAGAAGCAGGGATTAGCAAACTAGGAGCGAAAAGGAAATGAATAATTATTTCAGTTACATATTCTGAAGTTTAAATTACAGGAATAACTTATAAATAGGACTTAAGCCATGCAGAAATATACTCCCCCCCCCAAAAAAATACACTTGTTCCTTAATTCTAACTGGAATATTACAATCAGTCTTGAGTTTTATCTTTACTTGTTGTATGGGTATCTGCTTTTCCTCTGGAAGTAAGGTGACAAATATGGATCTTCCTGCTCATGTTGTTCTTCACCGTTGAACTGTGAAGTTGAAATGTTGAAATGAGGTAAATTGTGTAGAGAATGAATGATTGGTCCAAAGTCACATCATTTGCCTCATGGATGAATGGAAACTGGGATCTGGAAGACCAAAATTTTAACCTCTTTTATTTTTTTTATTTTATCTTATACATCCAACAAACATTAAATCTATAGCGATCTACGTCAAAACGCGAGAAGGAAATAAACTTGTCCCATTACATACTGTATATAGGGTAACCTACAAAAGTCTATTACATATACCAATTGACATGCTTATCCAATACTTCTATTTGTAGCTCGATTTGACATCCAATTATACCATTGACTCCAAGATATATAGTAATCTGTGTCCCCCCGTCCTTTCAGTATCATAGTAAGCCGATCTGATTCCGCACAATTCATTATTTTCTGAATTACTACTTGTTCGGGTGGGCTAACATCCATCTTACAGTATTGGGCCCATGCCAATCTTGCAGCTGTTGTTATATGTAGCAGGTTACCATTTTAACCTCTTTGTTGTGACAATGATGTTCCTCTGAAGCACACAAAAAACTATGCTCTCCTCAAACTACAATCTGAATGAAGAGCATGGCATGGGATTTAGCAACTGCAAGACCGGTGGTAGACCTTGTAGTGCAGGGATGTCAAAATCAAAGTCTGGGGGCTGGATCTGGCTTGTGGGGTGCTTAGATCTGGCCCATGGGGCCACCCTGGAAACAGCAAAGGACCGGCCCATGGTGCCTCTGCATGACACTCCCAAGCTCCGTTTTAGGCCAAGGCAGCCGCCTGCAGCCCTCTGCCAGTGAAAACAGAGCTCGGGGAGGCTGCATGGAGCCTGCCTGGACTCCATTTTTGACCGCAACAGCCTTGCAATCCTCTACCAGTGAAAACGGAGCCCAGGAAGTCACGCACAATCCCCCGAGCCCTGTTTTTACTGGCAGAGAGCTGCAGAAGGCAATCATGGCCAAAAACGGAGCCTCGATGAATGACATTGAGCTGGCCACCCCCACCCAGGCCACCCCCCCAAGGTCAAACCCAACCCTGATGCAGCCCTCAATGAAATTGAGTTTGACATCCCTGTCCTAGTGGGTATATTCACATTTGGGTGCAAAAATAAAAGGGGAAGCATCTCACTGTTTCATTCCAGAAACAGTGCATCTGGAATAACAGACTCACAGAACTGGAAGGGATCTTGGAGATCTTCTAGTCCACCCCTTTGCCCAAGCAGGAGATCCTATACCATTTCAGACAAATGATTGTCCAAACTTTTCTTAAAAACCTCCAGTGATGGAGTCCCCACAGATCAATTGGCTATTCTGCTCATCCACTGAATTGAGAGTTGAGGTCCACAGAACTTAAAGTTGCCATGGTTGAGAAACACTGATAATGAACAGCATTCAATGAGTTCAGCTATGTTCAGCTGTTCAATTTTGAAGCCACTTGGGCAGTTTAGGACAATTTATTGTCTTTCTTCCCTTTCGTTTACTTTTTACATTTGCTTTAATCCTCCCATATTCACCGGGTCTTTTTCGTACCCTTTGTAAGGCCACTGCCTTTGTTTGGTTTCCCCACTTTCCATTTGTCCTAGTCCTTTTAGCTACTGACCCAGATAGCACCTGATGGACATACATGATTTACTGAGATCAACCAAAACGTTTATGTAATAAGGAGATTCTGAGTCAGCTATATAATAATAATAATAACAACAACAACAACAACAACAACAACAACAACAACAACAACACACCTGACATAACAATAGTTGAAAAGAAAAAAGTATGGCTCATTGACATTGTGATACCTGGTGATGCACGGATTGAAGATAAGCAGCAAGAAAAAATCACAAAGTACCGGGACTTGCAAATTGAAGTTGAGTGACTGTGGAAAAAGAAATTGTGTGTTCTCCTGATTGTAATTGGAGCCCTTGGAGCAATACCCAAAGAGTTACCTTGCTGTTTAGACATTCTAAATTTACCGGACTTGAACATTTTGCCTCTACAAAAAACCACTTTACTCGGAACAGCTTACATCCTCCGACGATACCTTAACAGTTACGAGGTCCTTGGTTAGGGCTCGAGCTGCTGAGCTATTAACCAGCCTCAAAGGCTGTGAATCTCACTAAAGATTAACCAATAATAATAATAATAATAGATGGAATAATAGATGGAACATAGATGGAAAACCAAAGCTTTGCATGGACAGCACTTGAAAAACATTGAAGGAAAATGTGATGACAACTTGACATGGGCAAGTTGTCAAGAAACGAACGGAAGGTTTAATACTGGCTGCTCAAGAACAAGCACTACAAACTAATGCCATGAAAGCGAAGATACAAAAATCCACCGACAATCCAAACTGCCGACTTTGCAACAACAAAGTCAAAACTGTTTCACATTTAATATGTGAATGCAGCAAAATTGCACAAACTGATTACAAAGCTAGACACGACCGAGTTGCTAAATTAATCCACTGGTCGTTGTGTAAAAAATACGACTTTCCTGTATCCAAAAAGTCATGGGAACATAAAGTGAAAAAAGTTATTGAAAATGAGAAGGTGAAGATATGGTGGGACTTTCGAATACAGACAGATCATCACTTGGAACACAACACGCCAGATATCACAGTTGTCGAAAACTGAAATGTACAATTTATTGACATCGCGGTACCAGGAGATGCCAGAGTCAAAGAAAAAGAACTGGAAAAAATCATGAAATATTGTGACCTGGCCATCGAAACTACATGGCTACGGATGAAACATGTAACAGTGATACCCATTGTCATCGGGGCACTTGGTACCATGTCCAAGAATTTTATAACATACGTCAGCAAATTGCAGCTTCCTGCAATAACACCAGCGAAACTGCAAAAAACTGTGCTACTTGGAACATCATACATCTTAAGAAGGTACTTGGTTGATACCTAGGACGCTGGCAGCAACCCGTATCAACCATTAGCACCAATCAATGGTATTTGTGATGCATTTTTTAATGTTCAGTTGACTGAGTTTCATATTTAATGAATAAAGATAACAGCAACAACAACAACAACATTCTCTTCCAGGCTGCTTCTCCCCATCTGACCTACTTTTCTTCTTCTATCTCCATCTGCTTCTTCGCTGCTTCTTTGGATCTACTATTAAAGAGGAATTTCCCTTCAACATGCAAATGCCTTCATGCTTGAAGTGCTGAATCCACCAAGCTGTTCGTGCCTGTGAAACCAATTCTTGTCAGTCCATTTTAAACCGGAAATCTACCCAAACAATTAATTTTGCCATTTTCCACCTCCTCTTGGAAATTTCAAGGGAGGTTGATTCTGTTTATCATGAAAGCAGCTCCTTTGCTCCAGTACAGCTCTTGCCACTTAACCAGATGGAACCTCGGAGAGGTCTCTGAACGGTTGGTGTTTAATTAAGCAACGTAAGGTATGACTGATCAACCTTTGGGAGCTGGCGATGCTATGCACAGGTTTTTCTTTTTAAAAAAAAATATGCAAAGAGCTTTTGCACTTAGCCAAAATGCAAAATTCGGGACAAGAGCAGGATATATTATTTCTGGATAACTGAAGGCATGGATTTCAAAGCTCTGAGGATGACGAAACCTCAGGATTCAGTCCTTTATCTTTAGAGCTAGTTCTCTGTAGATCTCCCCATCATTTTCACTCTTATAAGAGTAAAGCATTCACATTGCACATTTAGGAATCAGTGGAGGAATTAAAATGTTACAAAAATCCATTAAAAACCATGGAGATTGTGACGAGCAAAGGACATGGAGTATAGTTGGTGTGTTTGAATAGCTGAGAGTCAGAAGTCCTTCCTGATCTATGTGAAATGAGCCAGAATAACAAAATAAAAGAGTTGGAAGGAGCATCAGAAGCGTCCTCTGCTCTAGCAGGAGACCCTAAACCACCCCAGACAAGGGGCTGTCCAGTCTCTTCTTAAAAGCTTCCAGTGATGAAGCACCCACAACTTCTGAAGGCAATATGATTTATGGTTCTCAATGTTGGGAAATTACTCTTTAGTTCTAGGTTGCTTCTCTCCTTGATTAATTTCCATCCGTTGCTTCTTATCTTGCCTTCTGGTGCTTTGGAGGATAGGGTGACCTCCTCTTCTTCGTGGCAGCCCTTTAGATATTGGAATATGGCTATCATGCCATAAATCTACATGCTTCTTCACTGCTTGCTGTATGAACTATTCCCACATAAAGCCTACTTAGTGGAGGAGTGTTTTCTGAACTGCTCTAGACAGAGCAGGAAGCAGTGGCCAGATGTGGACCCAACTCATTTAATTAAAAAAACTACGTGAAATTCAAATTAATTTCTTCTGTTGAGGAGTAAGCACCATCTACAAGTTCAATTATTTACCCTCTTATTTGGTTGTGGAACAGTTGACTCTTAACTCAAAATTCAATGTTCAGAAATGTGTCAGGTTATTTTTTGATTAAGAGCCTTCATTTTCTTCTCTACGATCCTTTTTGTAAAAGGATTACAAAACACCATTGTATACAAATTACTGAGCGGATTCTACCGTTTGTAACAGGCAGATGAATTCTTTGTTTTCTGCTTGCATCATAGGTACTAAGCATCCTGTCAGATGAATTTTATTCTTTTTAAACCTCCTGATCTATATATGCTATGATTGCTCCTATTTACATTTTGACTAAGAGCCGTAATGGCACAGTGGTTAGAATGCAGTACTGCAGGCTAACTCCCTGCTCACTCCAGGATTTCAATTCTGAGCAGCTCAAGGTTAACTCAGCCTTCCATCCTTCCGAGGTCAGTAAAATGAGGACCCAGATTGTTAATATACTGACTCTGAAAACTGTTTAGAAAGGGCTTTAAGCACTGTGAGGTGGTATATAAGTTTAAGTGCTGTTGCTATTGCTATTACATTTATAACCCATGTCACTCCAGAAGTTCTAGGTCAGTGATGGCTAAACTTTTTGTCATCATGTGCCGGGGGAGGGGGTCATGCACGCGCGTGCCCTCACCCATAATTATATGCGACCCGTCCCCATGCGCACGACCCTCCCGCTCACCCCACTCCTGGCACGCAGTGGCCCGGTAGGCCCATTTTTCTCTCTTACCTGGTTCCAGAGCCTTTCTAGCAGTCTGGGGAGGGCAGAAACGGCCTTCCCCACTCCACCTGGAGGTTCTCTGGAGGCCGAAAATGGCCCATTTGCCAACTTCTGCTCTCCCCAAGCGCTGGAACTGAGCTAGAATGCCCACTGATATGGCTATGTGTGCCACCTGTGGCACGCGTGCCATAGGTTCTCCATCAGGGTTCTAGGTGGTATACAAATAACATTGGTATTTTAATATGACCATACTTGGTAGCACACTTGGACTATACCTTAATAAGATCACACTTGGAATATTGCATCCAGTTCTGCCCACCACAATATATATATTCATTCATTCATTTATTCATTAATTTATGTATGTATTTATGTATGTATGTATGTATGTATGTATGTATGTATGTATGTATGTATGTATGTATTTACTTACTTACTTACTTACTTACTTACTTACTTACTTACTTACTTACGTACTTACTTACTTACTTACATTTTTATACCACCCTTCTCCCAAGGGACTCAGGGCGGTGCACAGCCACCAATAAAACACATATATCCATAAAATTTAAAAACAGTTTAAAACATATTAAATAATTTGGCTCCAATATTATTAAAAACTAAAACAAACCATTAAAATTCATGTGTAAGCCAGCCCAGCTTGTTGAAACAATAATGTCTTGAGGGCATGGCAAAAGGTGCATAGGTCAGGGATCATACGTATCTCCGGGGGCAATTCATTCCAGAGGGCAGGTGCCCCCACCGAGAAGGCTCTCCCCCTGGGGGTCACCAGTCAACATTGTTTGACTGATGGCACCTTGAGGAGTCCCTCTCTGTGGGAGGGTATTGGTCGGAAGGGGGGCTATCGGTGGCAGAAGGCGATCTCGTAAGTATCCAGGTCCTAAGCCATGGAGTGCTTTAAAGATGGTAACCAGCACCTTGAATCGCACCCAGAAGACCACCGGGAGCCAGTGCAGCTCGCGTAGGAGAGGTGTTACATGGGTGTGCTGTGTCGCTCACATAATCACCCGCGCGGCCACATTCTGGACCAGTTTTATATATATAAAAAAGATGTTTAGACTCTGGAAAGAGTGCAGAGAAGATCAACAAAGATGATTAGGGGGCTGGAGGTGAAAACATATGAAGAATGGTTGCAGGAATTGGGTATGTTTAGTCTAATGAGAAGAAGGACTAGGGGTGACAGGATAGCAGTGTTCTGATATTTTAGGGGCTGCTACAAAGAAGAGGGAGTCAACTTATTTTCCAAAGCACCAGAAGGCAATACAAAAACAATGGATGGAAACTAATCAAGGAGAGAAGCAACCTAAAACTAAGGAGAAATATCCTGACAGTGAGAACAATCAGCTTTCCTCCAGAAGTTTTGGGTGCTGCATCACTTGAAGGTTTCAAAAAGAGACTGGGCAGCCATTTGCGTGAAATGCTATGGAGGTTGGACAAGAAGACCTCAATGGTCCTTTCCAACTCTGTTATTCTATGTTCTAATACAATCACAATATTACAGGTTTTTTTTAAAAAAAGGAACAGGTTTTTCTACCACCCAGATATTTCTTAGTAGTCTCCCGTCCAAGTATTAATCAGACTTCCATTGCCTTAGTTTAGACAGGTGCTGCAGCTGTCAAAAGTAATTTGCTCTTTCATCTAGTTGTTTCTTCACTCTCAGCTTGACAACAATCGGGAGGTGGGTGGTTAGAATGTCGGGGTGGGAATGGAGCGCCTAGACTCTGTCTGCAGATTGTGAGACCCTGTTGCCAGCCCCAAGGTCACACAGCACAGGTGTTTGAATGGTCCAGACTGTTCCCATAACAAAAGAAGCGGATGTAATTGGACAAAGCAATGGACTGAGGGGGATGGCCAAAGGGAAAAAGCAAGTTTAACTATGTGGGATTTTGTGCGGTAAAACCAGAGCTGGTCTCGCTTCTTCTGTGCCAATGTAGCGTATTCAATAAAGTTTTACTTTTGGGAAACACAATGTCCCAGGATTTCTGTTTTGGGATTCTCTAGTTGGACAGCTGAGAACCACTTATGGTGACTTTTGTGCTATGGAAATGAACAGACACAAAATTCATCTGTAAAAGAATCCCCATTACAAACCAGCATGGAAAGCCATAGAGATAGCAGCAGAGACTTCAAAGTCTGGGTCACAGGGAATGAGGCCAAGTACTTTTAAATATTTGATCAGCTAGAACAGAGAGATGTCTTCCATTGGGGATTTACCTAATCTGTTTCACTTCACTTGCATGCCAAAGTGCCAATACTTGCTCCAAATGAGGTTCTTCTGATTAGATCAAACACATTCACTAGTCCTTCAGTTAAAGTGAAATCTTGGAATAACTAATAGCTTACTTGACAAAAGATGGCTTTTCATGGGAAAGTATCAAGTACTGAAGTCCGGTCCAATTCACTTGTAATGATCAAGAAATTTGAGAAGAAGGGAACAAGAATGCTGCTCATAAATATCTGATCATAGCCTTTTATAGTACGAGTGGAGCGGTGGCAATCAGGACGCTGTGAGTTCGATCCTAGGTTGAGGCAGATATTTTTCTCTCTGGGCATGATGAGAATATATCTGCTGAATATAGTTCCACATTGGCGACAGGAAGGGCATCCGGCTAGTAAACACTCAGCTCCATTCAGTTGCCCAGACTCCACCCCTGCAAGGGATTATGGGGTCATTAAAAGATGATGATAGCCTTCTTTGGTACAATAAGACTTTAAACGAAATTTAAATTATAATAACCAGTTCCAGTCATGGTGAGGATCCATCTACGTGGTCACTAGAAGCTGAAAATGACTTGATAGTGTATCATCAATCAGTTCCAAATATAAACACTGAGATCCATTAACAATATTTTAGGGTTGATTTTATTGACCCCATGCCTAATCAAGGCATATCCTGATTCTCTTTTCTTTGGTGTTGCAATTCCCTCTCTCCTTTCCAGATGAATTTTGGGTTGTAAATAATACACATTTCTCCATATGGATTTCCATGATATGAGGCCAACTTATTGTAGTTTCACCTCTAGCCTTCTGAAGGTCAAGAATCAAATGATATTTGCTATATACCGTAGTACATTTTCATCAGAAAGTTTTTCCCTGAAATTCTTTGCCTTTTTCTTGATTGAATGGATGGATTTTATTGTTCTTTTGTTTTCTCTGCTCCTACTATTTAATTTAATATTGAAGGAAGTATACTTTGCTTGGACTTCTCTCAGTTGCATTGACTGGCAGAAATAAAAATGTTGTCTTTTATGTATTGAGAAAAACCGAATTGAATTTCTGGGCTATGCTCTGGTCCTTTGATTTGGGCAATATTGTCTACTATTGATCTCTGGGTTTACTAGAGGAAAAGAGAAAGTTCAAAGAAATGCTAGAATCTTCCTTATTATTTATTTATGCTGATCTTATCAAACAGTTAGAAATGCAGCCTGCTGATCTTCAATTTTATTCATTTATTTCAAAATTTTCTACACCCCAGTTTACAAATTGGGGTAAGCCATATTTTTAAAAGTCAATATAAAAAAATAAAATGAGGAGGAGGAGGAGGGTAAGGAAGACACCTAATGATTATAAACTTAATTTCAGCCTTTGAAATCAGTTGTTATAACAGCATCTCTTCTAAAAAGTCTTTTAAAAATATCTTTTAAATTGCAGCTGTTCTACGCATTCTCTGTGCTGAGATATGTATGTTCCCATATCAAATTAGCATTCTGCTGATTTGTACAGTTTCCTAAGTCCAATTTAGAAGTTATTTCCAGGGGTGTAATTTTGAGCAAAAGAGGAGAAATAATTCCTCCATAGCATGTATTTTACTGGAGTTGGGGGGCAGGGCACTGGAAGAGAAGTCACTTCTGGTTTTGCATAAATATTTTGGGTGTGGGACCACGTGGGGCCAGCAAGCGTGTCACATAACATGAATGCATCACCGTGACTTCAAGCTTCTGAAAAGTCTTCTTTCTAAAGAAACCAGTTAGGGATTTGCTTGTGGTAGCGGTAGAGATGGGTTGCTGGCTCTTTTACAGTAGTGGCCAGCATTGTGGAAACCTTTTGGGAAAAGTGTATTTTTGAGGTTTGATGGCTAGTAACACCACTTTTTTTTTTTTTTTTTAGTTTCAAGATAATCATATTCCATTGCTGGAATGGCCTGAGAATAGCCCAGACCTTAACCCAATTGAAAATCGATGGAGCCGACTGAAGAAATTTGTTAGTCAGAAGTGACCCAGCAATAAAACCCAGTTCATAGAAGCCATCATTCAATCTTGGTTTCACATTAGAACAGCTGCAGAACTAAAAGACTTGGTTCACTCCACGGGAAGACGTTGTGAAGGTTAACCAACTAAGTATTTACTGACATGGTGATAATTTTTGTATATCTCATTTTTTTCTACGTGTTTCTCTTTTCTTCTTTATACTGTAACTGCTATTCAAATAGCAAATCCTTCATAAAAGTTATTGCATTACATTCTTGATTAAATGATCTTTCCATTGATATATAACTTTATGGTACTACTGCAAAAAAAAAAAAAAAGTGGTGTTATTAAGCTAGTTTTAGAAAATACACTTTTCCCAAAAGGTTTCCACAATTTTGGTCACTACTGTAAAATTGTAATACTTAGAGTACTCTCGGAGAAATCTTTGATCTTCTATTCATATATCACCAGCAGTCACTTGTCTAGGAAGATTCTCCATAGCCATCCAGGTCATGGTTGTCCCAAAGGTGCTTTTTCCAAATGGCAACTGGGCGTCTTGTTTTTTTCCCCTTGAAAACGTTTTGCTTCTCATCCAAGAAGCTTCTTCAGTTCACTTCAGAACTGCAGTGGTTGTAGGCACAAGGACTGGTTTTACAGATTAGATTACAGATTAACAGAGTTGGAAGGGACCTTGTAGGTCATCTAGTCCAACCCCCACCCAAGCAGGAAACCCTACACCATTTCTGATACAGATGGCAGTCCAGTCTCCTCTTGAAAGTCTCAAGTGATGAAGCCCCTACAACTTCTGAAGACAACTTCTGCTCCACTTCTGTTGACTGTTCTCACTGTCAGAAAATTTCTTCTTATTTCCAGGTTGAATCTCTCCCTGTTCAGTTTCCATCCATTATTACTTGTCTGGCCTTCAGGTGCTTTGGAAAATAGCTGGCCCCCCTCCTCTCTGTGGCAGCTACTCAAATATTGGAAGACAGCTATCTTGTCTCCCCTGGTCCTTCTCTTCCCTAGCCTAGCCATGCCCAGTTCCTGCAACCATCCATCATATGTTTCAGCCTCCAGTCCCCTAATCATCCTTGTTGCTCTTCTCTGTACTTTTTCTAGAGTCTCAACATCTTTTTTTATAATGTGCTGACCAAAATGGGATGCAGTACTCTAGGTGTGGCCTTACAAGGCTTTATAGAGTAGTATAAAGTAACTGAGTGGGATGGAAATTTGGCTGTATTTTTTCTTTGCTCAGAAGAACATTTTTCATGGATTTGATGACAAATCATTCTTTATCATCAATTTTCTTGAGAGACTGTATTTATACACACAGCTTTATTTAATGTCCCAAACCTGGAGGGGAGACAGGGAAGAAAGTCCCTCAAATTTTGGAAGACTGCTATCATGTCTCCCCTAGTCCTTCTCTTCACTAGACTGGTCTTAAGTAACTTTTTTTCAGTGCTGTTGTAACTTTGAACGTCCATTAAAATAATGGTTGTAAGTCGAGGAGTATCTGTACTGGCTAGTTTTCAGGAGTATCTGAATATAGCTGCCTGTCTGAATCTGCATCATTGTTCCTTAAGATTCTAAAACTCAGACACAGTCTCGTTTCTCTGACCTGTGTGCTATTCTTTACGAGGAAGTAAATTTATCCTCCCTGCATGCAAATTTAATAAACAGTGTCATTCTCCATAAATGTCAAAATTACCCCTGTCGGTAGCAAGAAATCACTCAAAGGATATAATTTACAGAATGCTGTTAAATTATTCTACCTGGACCTGCTAGGTTCATAAAATACAGCCTTTCGGGGCATTAAAAATCCCCTTAGGAGACAAGAATAGAATCACTTCTCTAAATCAACAAAGTCCCCATCCTAGACAATTCTTCTCATCCCAAGGAGAAAACGTTTAAACCTGTCTTTTATGGGAATTGGCATTTTAGAGGACTTGGGCAGAAACAGTTGACTTAATATGGCTATGATATTCATAGCACACACCAGATTTGTGTTCTGCAAAGTATAATCTCAGGAGGACTGTTATTGTGTATTTCTCAGCTGTCAGATGCTTTGCAATCTGACTGAACTTATTCATTCACATCCACCGCTTCCTTTTATGACTAATGCTTTCCTTACGCATCATTATTACCATTTGAACTTTCTTTCAGGGCTTCATGGCCTAGAAACGTATTATTTGCTTTTCAATTTTCCAGCAGAAAGGAAGACAGACATGTTCCAATCTCTGATTTTGGTTGTATTTAAGTGGAAACCTTTCCTGCCAATGAACATTTTAGTGTCACAAAGGTAAAACGCTGGAAACTTTTAAGGCTTCCCCTTGGTCTGATGGAGTGAAAATACTACCCAAAGGAGCAGGGAGAAAAGGGTAATGAAAGAAAAGTTTGTGACAAAGATGAAAAAAGGTTTGTACCTTACCTTCTGTTTATTCACCTTTCGTTTGGAGGCAACAAGAAAAGGTGTTTTGAAAGAACTGGATGGGGGCATTACTTAGTTCTCTTTTCCACTTCACTTCATTCTCAAGAATCTTTCTCATTTTATTTATTTTTCTCAAGTAAGCAGTTTCTGGGAACAGGAGATGGCCTCTTGAATCAAATGGAGAGAAAATGTTATGTTTTTGTTTTAACGGAGTGTGACATTATGTGCAAATGGGAACAATTTCTCCTGATTCAACCTAGCCTTCATCCGTAGAAGAGAAGGTTATTGGTTTTTCTTTTTCTCCTGAATTCAGAAACTCTCCTTGTACAAGAGGTGAAAATCCCAAATTCAATGAAGGAAAACAAAGGGGGTGAAGAAAGTAATGGTCTACGAGGAGGAAGTCCATGTCCTCGTGAGCTTTGTGTAACAACCTTTGAGGTTGTAGCAGTGTGTTTGTGACATGGTCTCCGTTTATGCTATTCCACCATCAAGAATGTCAGCGGGTCCTTTCAATTAAACTGTTCAGCTACTCACTCATCTATATTCTTGCAACGGCACTGAATAACAAACATTTCGCCTTGGGGGCTTTGTGGGTAATTCGGATGCACGTCTCTTTGTCTGCAATCATCAGAATCAGCAGCGGCATCTTAATATGGAAAAGATGATAAAGATTTACAGACTGCAGGGGCACCGGCTCACAAAATGAAAACTATTGTCAGCATGCAAATACCATGGGGATATCCTTCCATGCGATGCTGATTCTGGAGAAAACAAGATGGATTATGGAATGACAACATCTAATTCCTTCATTAGAGGGATGGCAGCCTAACCTATGGGAGTATGCATCAATGTCAGAAAATAACTTCAAACATGAAAGACAAGTCTCATATTATTTTCAGCCTAGCCTGGAAACCATTTATGGATTATAATTCTGTATGTAGCTCACTGCCACATCTGAGACTTCAGTTCTCTTAAAATAATAGCAATAGCATTTAGGCAATTAAGTCTCTGGGCAGTTTACAAAAAAGAAGCATTATTTGCATACTCATTTTATTGGTCTTGGAAGGATGGAAGGTTGAGTCAACCTTGTGTCAGTGAGAATCAAACTCCAGGCTGTGGGCAGAGTTTGCTTGCAGAGTTACACTTAACCACTGCACCACCAATAAGGTTTCTAAACTATTCAAACACATTTATTTATTGTCGTTATACAGATGTCTTAGCTAATCTTGAATTTGACTTTTGTAATTGCCTGGAATGTGTTCAAGTCTTAAACCGTTGTGAAATTGTCTTTCTGTTTGTTCTAATCCAAGTTGGGGGGAAAAAAGAAGAGCTGATGAAGTCTGAAGAAATCCACAAAATTGATTTGTGTAAATTGTGTTTAGGAATGAAGGCTGCAAAGAATGAACCAGGAAATGCAAGGCCCAAACTCATCCTCACCTTATTCTGTCATTCTTTTCTCTGAAGCCCATCTTCCTTTTCTATTTCATTGGGATTGGAAAGAAGAGAGCAATCATATACCATCTGGGATTAGATGCCTCCTTCCAAAAATGTATTATTGCATTGCCAGCCAGTCCTAGAGGAGATCAACCCTGACTGCTCTTTAGAAGGACAGATCCTGAAGATGAAACTCAAATACTTTGGCTACCTAATGAGAAGGAAGGACTCACTGGAGAAGAGCCTAATGCTGGGAATGATGGAGGGCAAAAGAAGAAGGGGACGGCAGAGAACGAGGTGACTGGATGGAGTCACTGAAGCAGTAGGCGTGAGCTTAAATGGACTCCAGAGGATGGTAGAGGACAGGAAGGCCTGGAGGAACATTGTCCATGGGGTCACGATGGGTGAGATATGACTTCGCAACTAACAACAACAACAAAAGCTTTCCAAAGCACCCTTGTTCTGTTGCAATGTGTGGTACCTAGCAATCCTGACTTATAAATTGGCTTTATGGCTCAGATTAAAGTCTTGCATTATCAAAATATACACTACAATGAAAAATGAAAAAAAAAAAAAAGGGAAAGTAGGGGAAAAAAAAGGGAAGAGGACAACATGTAGGGTAAAAGGGCCTGGTGGCTCAGCAGACTGATAGCATTGTGATTAACACCAGCTGTCTGCAATTACTGTAAATTCGAATCTCCCCAGGCTCAAGGTTGACTCAGCCTTCCATCCTTTCTAAGGTAGGTAAATTGAGGACCCAGTTGTGGGGGCAATAAGCTGACTTTGTATAAATATACAAAAGAATGAAGGCTATTGCTTAGCACATTGTAAGCCACCCTGAGTCTCCGGAGAAGGGCGACATATAAATCAAATTTAAAAGAAAAAAAAAAAGAAAAAAAAAAAAAGAAAAACACTGACTGCCAACTCTTTTTAGCGCAATGGAAGATGGTAATAACATATGTTAGATCAGGCGCAGGAAATGAAGACGTGACCAGCTCGATACATTCAGTAATTTTATTTGTTACAAAAGTATAAGACAAGACTGCTGGCGCGCTGCCGGAGCTCTCCTTATATTCGCTCCTGGCAGACGCACCGCCCCTTGACAGGGATTCAAATCTCCCGCCCGATGGCTAGCAGCCAATCAGGGCGGATGTCCTTATAAGGACATAACACTCCTCCCCCCTTAGTCCGAACTGTCAAATCTCGTCCACAAAAGTCACGTAATCGCGCAGGTACGTGGGACCCCTCGGCACCCTAGCTGACCTGCGCAGTCTCACTTCTTCTCCGTCTCCGGCCTGGATGGACGGGGCTCCTTCGTCTCCTGGTTCCCTCTCCGGAACCGGGCTCGGTTCGGCTGTTGAGTGAGCGGGGTCACCCCCAGCGCCTCCGGCCGGACCTCAGACCTTGGATGGCTGGTTCTGTTGGTCTTCCTCCTGGCCTGTGGATCTATTGCCTCGTCTCGGTTGCTCGGTTCCGACCCGGGAAGAGCGTCTGAGTCTCGGTAAGCCTGTCGCTTGCTCCTCCCTGGTCTCCCGGGCACTGCGGTTCGGTCGCGGTTCGGCCTGCTGCTGGTTGGGTGGTGGTTCCGCTCGGTGCCCTCGGGTCCGGTCCGCCGGCCGCGGGTGGTGCTGGCTTGCGTTGTGCTGTCCGACCTCGCAGGGGTGGCGTTGGTCCCCTCGGTTGGGCTGGCATTGGTCTACCCCATCTGGTTGGTGGTGGTCGACCTGGTTGGGATGTTGTTGCGGGACTACCTCTGCGGGGCAGCGGAGGTTTCCCCTGCCGGGGTGGTGTAGGTCTCCCTGGCCGGGTTGTTGTCGGCTTTCCCTTCCCCCTAGTCCCTGGTCTACCGTCGGGTGGTGCCTGGGGTCATCCGGGTCGGGTTGTTGTTCGCTGGCTGTCCTCTGAGATGGGCGGGGGTCCCTCTCGCCGGGGAGTCGTGTGCCACCCTCGCCCATGGGTAGTGGGGTGCCCGTCTTGGCTGGGTCCCGGTCTACTCGCCTGGAACTGCGGTCTCCCTGGCTGGGCTGGTGTAGGCTGCCATCACTGGTGGGGTGCGCTGCTCCTCCTCTGGGCAGGTCCCGGTCTACTTGCGGGCTGGGTTGGTGGTCCCTGGCCCTGTTGTGCCGGGTGCCCACCTGGCTGGGTTGGTGTTGCCATCTCCCGTGCGGTTGGCCCCGGTTTACCTCGCTGGACTGCCGACGTGACAGTACCTGGTAGTGTGCCGGGCCGACCTCGTCGGGATGGCGTTGCTCTGCCTCGCAGGGGTGTGGTAGGCCTACATCATTGGGGTGTGGTAGGCCTACCTCGCCGGGGTGTCGTAGGCCTACCTCGTCTGGGTGTGGTAGGTCTACCTCGCCGGGGTGTTGTAGGCCTACCTCGTCTGGGTGTTGTAGGCCTCCCTCGTCAGGCTGTTTTTCGTATGCCCCCCCACCTTTTCCGGAGTTGGTCGATGTGACGTCTACAGACCTGTCCATCTTCCAACTCGACGGTGTAGGATTTGGGGCCGGTTGTGCTGGCAATCTTCCCCTTCAGCCACTTAGGAGAGCCGTTGAAATTCAGCGCGAAAACTGAATCTCCCTTGCTGAAGGTGCGAAGCGGGCGACTGGCGGTTGCGGTCACTTCCGGGCTGTATTGGGGGTGCAGCCGGTCCAAGGGTGACCTCAACCTTCTGCCCATTAGTAGTTTGGCCGGGCTCTTGTGGGTGGTGGCATGTGGCGTGATGTGCTGAGTGAGGAGGAAGTTATCTATGCGTTCTTGCCAGTCTCCCGGGCCCATCTTGGTGAGGGCTTCTTTGGTGAGTCTGACCATGCGTTCAGCTTGTCCGTTTCCGGCCGGCCTGTACGGGGCGGACAGGGCGTGGCAGATGCCCCGTTCTGCCAGGAAGGACTCCATGGCCAGGGATGTGAGCTGGGGGCCATTGTCCGAGACCAGCATGTCCGGTAGTCCATGTGTGGCGAACAGACGGCGCAGGGCTTGGATCGTCGCTTCTGTTGTGGTAGATGCCATGGGTACCACCTCGAGCCACTTGGAGAAGGCATCTACCACGATGAGGAGGTGTCGCCCCTGCATCGGACCCGCGAAGTCGATGTGGATCCTCGACCAGGGGTTGCTGGGGGTCTCCCACTTCGCGACTTCGGATTGCGGCGGCGCTGGGCGAACTTCTTGGCACGGGTCACATCTGGAGACCCATTGCTCAATGTCTCTGTCCATGGAGGGCCACCAGACGTAACTTTGTGCCAGGGCCTTCATGCGGACGATGCCCGGATGCCCTTTGTGCAGAGTCTCTAATGTTCGCCGTTGCAGAGTGCTTGGAATCAGCACCCTGTCTCCCCATAACAGACAGCCCCTGATGGTGGACAGCTCCTTCTGTTTCCTGGTGAACGGGCTGGACCTCTCCTCTGTCTTTTCCGATGGCCACCCTCTGAGGATCCAGGACTTCACTTGGCGGAGTGTGGGGTCCTTTTGGGTGTGAACGGCCACATCTGCGGATGAGACTGGACAGCTGGCGTCGTTCTCTATGTGGAATAGGTGGAGCGTGGGGGCTGGGTCTTCGACTGGATTCTTCGATGGGCATCTGCTGAGTGCGTCGGCATTTCCTATGGTTGTGCCTGGCTGGTGCACGAGCCTATAGGAGTAGCCGGCTAGGAAGATGGCCCATCTCGTCATCCGCGGGTACATGAAGGTCGGGGTGGGTTGGTCGCCTGCGAGGAGTCCCAGGAGTGGCTTGTGGTCGGTGACTACGGTGAAGCGTCTTCCGTAGATGTATTCGTGGAAACGCTTCACTCCTGCCACGATGGCCAGGGCTTCTTTGTCCAGCTGGCTGTAGTTCCGTTCTGCGCCGGACATGGTCTTCGAAAAGTAAGCGATCGGGGCTTCTGAGCCGTTGGGCAGTTCGTGGCTGAGAACTGCCCCCACCCCGTAAGGCGATGCATCACAGGTCAGCTTGATGGGGAGCGTCTCGCTGTATTGGATGAGGACGCTCTTGGACGTCAATAGTCCTTTGATGGCCCGGAATGCTGCTTCCTCTTCCTGGCCCCACTTCCAGGAAGCCGCTTTCCCCAGCAGGCGGTGGAGTGGCTCAGCAACTGTGGCTTTCTGTTTTAAGAAAATGGCGTAGAAGTTGAGCAACCCAAGGAAAGCCTGAAGCTCCGTTTTGTTTTTTGGGCTTGGAGCTTCATGGATTGCTTCCACTTTTGATTTGGTGGGGTGGATGCCAGTGCTATCAATGAGATAGCCCAGGAACTCGACTTCCTGTACTCCTATGATGCACTTGTCCCGCCTGACCCTCAAGCCCTTGGCCTTGAACCGCTGCAGGACAAGCCTGAGCCTTTCAAGGAGTTGAGCTCTTGAGTCACCGGAGATGAGCACATCGTCGAAGTAAGGCACCACCCCTGGAACGCCTTGGAGAAGGCGTTCCATCATAGATTGGAAAATGCCGGGGGCAGCACTGACTCCAAATTGGAGGCGGTTACATTTGAATGCCCCCCTGTGCGTGACAATTGTTTGTGCCTCCGCCGTTTTTTCATCCACTGGCAGTTGCTGGTAAGCCTGGGCCAGGTCCAGTTTCGCGAAAATTGAGTCAGATCCCAGGGAATGCAGCAAGTGTTGCACTACTGGGACTGGGTATGCGCTCTGTGCCAATGCCTTGTTGATGGTACAACGGTAGTCGGCGCAGATGCGCACAGACCCATCATGCTTCAGTGGGGTCACAATGGGGGTCTCCCATGAGGCATGATCGATCGGTTCCAGGACGCCCTGGGCGATCAGCTTATCCAGCTGCTCGTCTACTTTAGGCCGCAGGGCAAACGGAACTCGGCGGGGCTTGAGCCTGATTGGGGTGATTCCCTTGTCCAGATTGAAGGAAATTGGCCTCCCCACAAATTTCCCCAGCTTACCATCGAAGACTTCTTTGAACTCTTCGAGGATGGTGTCGAGTTCGTCCCTATGGATTTCGTGGATGCCCTCAATGGAAAGCCCCAGCGGCTTAAACCACTCCACTCCTAACAGGTTCGGTCAGCTGTTCTCCACGATGGTGATGGGCAGCTCTCCGTTAAAGTCCTTGTATTTGATGTGGATGGTGGTTCTGCCCAGGATTCCAATGGAATTACCGTTGAAGTCCACAAGCCTCGACTTCGGGGTTTTCAGCTGGGTCTTCTTGCAGGATGGCTTCAGCTGCTGTAGGTGCTGCCAGTCCATGATGGAGTAGGCGGATCCGGAGTCTACCTCCATCTTGCACAGTGACCCTTCCGCCATCAGCGTCATGTGGAACTTGGTGGTCCCCTCGTCACTTGTGTGAGCGATGGTTGTCTGGTGCACCGTTCTGCTGCGGGGATAGTCGTCCTCCCTGCGCCGGGACTGGTTCGAGGACCGTTTGGATGTCCTCTGGTTGTCTTTGCGATTCTCGCGGAATCGTGGTCTGGGCGGTTACGGGGCTGGATCTGCTGCTCTGCAGACCTCGGCGATGTGCCCCCTCTTCAGGCATCGGCGGCAGGTCACGTCCCTCCATCTGCAGGTTGCCCTGGGGTGGTCGCCTTTGCAGCTGCCGCATCGTTCTCCCCGGTTGCCCTGCTGTGGGTTTTCCTGCCTGGGGGGACGGGAAACCTTGTGTACGGCCCTTTCCTCATCAGACTCGGATTGCGTGGTTGAATCGTCTGATGAGGTCAGACCCGACTTGTGGATCTTGTGGATCCCTCTAGCTTTCACCATCGCGGCGGCTGCCTTCTCGGATGTTTCAGCCGCTGTTGCTTCGTCGAGGACGTCTTTGAGTGGGATCCTCTTTCGGCTGAGGAACTTCTTTTGCAGACCCACATCTCGCATTCCAAAAACAACGCGGTCTCGGATGGCGTTGTCCACGTTATCGAACTCGCAGTTGGCAGCGATTTGGCGAAGCGCTGCCACGAATTCTTTGATGGATTCACCTTCCCGCTGATTTCTCTGCTGGAAGGTGAACCTGTTTGCGATTGGGGTGCCTGTGGGTGCGTAATGCTCCTGCAGGGCTTCTTGCAGGTCGTTCCAGGACATCTCCTCAATGTCCCTGGGTGCCACGAGGTCAATCGCCATTTCCAAGATGTCCGATCCGCAGTGAGCCAGGAAGAGGGCTCTTTTCCGCTCATCATCGAGGTTCTGGTAGCCATTGCCTCGCAGGAACTGCCGAAATCGGACCATGTACAACCTCCACTTCTCTCGGGATGGGTCGAATGGGTTCAGTGCGGCAATCGGAGCTTGCGGAGTTGCCATTCTGAGAGTCGCTGTGGTTTAGTGCCTTCAGCTGGTTGGGCGATCGTGCCACGAGTCTTGTTCAGGTTCTCTTCTCTAGTCCTTCGTCGCCAGTGTTAGATCAGGCGCAGGAAATGAAGACGTGACCAGCTCGATATATTCAGTAATTTTATTTGTTACAAAAGTATAAGACAAGACTGCTGGCGCGCTGCCGGAGCTCTCCTTATATTCGCTCCTGGCAGACGCACCGCCCCTTGACAGGGATTCAAATCTCCCACCCGATGGCTAGCAGCCAATCAGGGCGGATGTCCTTATAAGGACATAACAACATACAACCTCAACTTTTTACTTTTACATAATAATATATACTAGCCATTTCTATAACAAAATCTACCGGTATCTGATTGGTAAAACCCAAAATCAAAGTTTATTATTTTTTTTCATCCTCTAGCACAAAGTCCGGAAGTGGTTTCCAAGTAGAAACAAAGCTAGTCATATTTTGTTCTTTAATTAAAGCTACCAATTTAGTCATCTCTGCTAACTCCATCAGCTTTTGTGGCCAGTCATCCATTGTGGGAATTAAAATGTAAGAATTTCTATACTGACTACAATAAAAATAATCCTTTGGGCTCCTTCTTTTCTGAAGGTAGATGGAGAATTTGGACCTTCTCTTCCTGTTTGTTGGCTGATTTTATTTTCCTGGCAACATCTAATTTGTGCAGATTCATTTTTTTTTCTGTACAGGACGTTAACATTTCAGATGTTTAATTGTACTTTGCCATATGACAAGAACGTTTTCTGTCTAGGCCAGTATTTATTTGATCAGATGGATACATTTTACCCAGTATCTTTATTTTGTCTGCTATTTCAGTCTGGTTTTTTTCACACATTTGAATATTTGTTGTCTCTCTTGTTGGCCAAGCTCAGTGATGCATAACCAACAGAAGGGGGAATAAATTGTCATTTTCCTAATTTCTCTGCAAATAATTTTCCCCACCCTTACTTTTCTAGATTGAGGTATGGTTTTCAAAAAGACTACAAAAATATATGTTTCGACTGGCTATTTTTTTTTCCAACATGCGTATTTTAGAATACATGTTCTCTCAGCATCACATTAGCAAGTTTCCACATAGGAATTTTTATGTTTCTGTGTATATTTGAGCTATGAGCAGCACTGCAGTATTTGGAGAAGTGCAAAACCCCGTGAATAGCTACATTCTAATCTGCATAAGAGAATCTGGATATATAAGTTCAGTAGTGCAAAACAAATTAGTTCATATTGGGATGAGCAGAGACGGGGTTCCTCAAATCCTACTGCCTGTCTTCTTAATTCTTTATAAATTCCTCTTTGTTTACACCGTCAGGCATCTAATTTAAAGTAGAACGTCATATTTCTGAGGTCCCATTTCTGTAAGTCTTCAACTTATAAACCATTTGTTTAGCAACCATTTAAAATGGCCGTGCTGCTATCTCCTTCTTAGCTTGCTTCAACTACAATTCCACATTTTATTTGTTTAAGAAATGTGTGATCACTGCCTCAGTCAAAGGGTAGTTCCTGAACTAGTTATTTCACATCCTCGTGGTATGTTTATCATCAAGTTCTCATAAAACAGAGGTGTCAAACTCAATTTCATTCATTACACACAGAAAAGGGTTGTGTTTGACCTTGGGAGGGGGGGCAGAGGGCGTGGCTAGGATAGGCGTGGCCAGCTTGATGTCACTTGTGTCGGGGGGGCGCCTGTGGTGGCTTGAGTGCTCTGCCAGTGAAAACAGGCTCCCAAGTTCCGTTTTTGGCTGCGACAGCCTCCTGCAACCCTCTGCCAGTGAAAACAGAGCTCGGGAGGCCTCCGAGCTCCATTTTTGCTGGCAGAGGGTTGCAAGAAGCTGTCACAGCCAAAAACAGAGCTCAGGAGCCCGTTTTCACTGGCAGAGGCACTGTGGGCCGGTCCTTCGTTGTTTCCAGGATGGTTCTGCAGGCCAGATCTAAGCACCTTGCAGGCCAGATCTGCCCCCCGGGTCCTTGAGTTTG
The DNA here is from genome assembly GCF_059756535.1 of Pantherophis guttatus. Classification (NCBI taxonomy): domain Eukaryota; kingdom Metazoa; phylum Chordata; class Lepidosauria; order Squamata; family Colubridae; genus Pantherophis; species Pantherophis guttatus. Next base: position 96,199,193 of record NC_142068.1, on the reverse strand, counting down.
ACACCCCTGCCATAAAATATACGAACCATACACATGTTTACAGTATCTCTAAATAAAGCACATAAGACCTTCATCTGTGTTGGCTGGAGGAGACCTAACATTTAAAATGGCTTATGTCTTGCCAGCCTCTGTATATGGCTGGTTCAAAGATACCTTTCTAACTCAGGTAACCAAGCCACCATGGGACAGTTAAATGAATTGGTTCTAGGAAAGGGTCTGTATCCTCAGACAAACCAGGAAGGAGATAAATGCATTTCTTCCCATCTACTTTCTAGCAAAGGTGTCAAAATAATATATATTTAAATGTATATATAAAGTGAAAACATTCTGAGAATTCTGTAGTTCCTATATCATAAGCAAAAGGAAGGTCTACAATTTAAAATGTTTTCAGAAAATGGTGAATCATCATCATCATCATCATCATCATCATCATCATCATCATCATCATCTTACATCCTCCGACGATATCTTAACCGTTCCTAGCTCCTTGGTTAGGACTCGAGCTGCTAAGCTATTAACCAGCCTCAAAGGCTGTGAATCTCACTAAAGATTAACTAATAATATTAAAGCAAGGAATGGCATTCAAAAATGTGCCAATGAAAGTGGAAGAGACTATTCGGGCAAGTGTATCTCTACCTATACATGGTTAAATTATGAGCAATGACCTAAAGCAGATATTGGAATTCAGGGAGTTGAGTCCACAAGTCTTAAAGGTGCCAAGGTTGGAGACCCCTGACCTCAAGCACTGAGTGGAGAGGGTTTTGATCCATCTCCAAAACCTTTCATTATATGAGCTGTAGTAATCTCTAAAATCTAAATAAGACTTGATCCCTTTGGGGAGGGATATCTTGGACAGAAAATCCACAGCTTTCAGTAAAACACTAACATTTCTTTTGTTTGAAAAATGGGATTAATCACAACTGCAATGGCTACATTTTGATGCCCAATAGAATAAATAGTCTTCATTTAAAAAAAAAACCCTGAAAAGGAAGTGTGTTGAATGGATGGGGAGGAATATTATTTTTCTCTTTAAAAAACCTACAAAGCACTGTCCTCACCCAGTTATACCATATGTAGTACTTATTTTTCCAACTATGTGCAACAAGGAAGAGCTATTGTGAGTCACTAAATAATCCACATTCTGCTCTGAACCTTGACACTTACTCAGAGGATAGTTATCTTTCTCCATTTCCCCTTAACTATAGTTCTTGAATTCTTTTTTTTTATTGAAAAAGTTTTACAAACATCAATTTCCATTCCCATCCCTCCCTAACCCTCCCAAACCCTCCCTCCCCATGACTTCCCCAAGGTGAAATCCATCCACATTATATTATATCATACTTTACCACCCTTCTATTGTCCCCCCTGTGCACTATACAATTCTGCTTAGCAGTAAACTATTTTGCCCCCTATAAACTATACATTTCTAAACAACATTTGGCTAAAAGCTATTTGATACTTCCTAGTTTGATATTTATTCTGCACATAATCTATCCATTTCTTCCACTCCCATACATAAGTCTCTTGAGTCCGGTGTTCTTGAATTCTTTATTGGCCAAGTGTGATTGGACGCACAAGGAATTTGTCTCCGGTGCATAGCTCTCAGTGTACATACCAACAACAATGTGATAGGTCATAGATCCTAAATCATAAGATACAATCATAAGATACAAACAACAAGTGATAAACCATAAGATACCAATAGAAGAAGGTAATAGGAAAGATGAGAAGGTGAAAAAGATGAGAAAATGAGAAGGATAATAGCAATGGGTAAATATCTTCAGGCATAAGACAGTGCTGTGGGAATTAGGTGTTCAGCAGAGTGATGGTACTAGGGAAGGAACTATCTTTGTATCCAGTTGTTTTGGCATGCAATGCCCTATAGTGACATCCTGAGGGGAGAAATTGAAACAGTTTAGAAAACTGGACTAGACTAGACTAGACTAGACTAGACTAGACTAGACCAGACCAGACCAGACCAGACCAGAACAGAACAGAACAGAACAGAACAGAACAGAACAGAACAGAACAACAGAGTTGGAAGGGACCTTGGAAGTCTTCTAGTTCAACCCCCTGCTTAGGTAGGAAACTGTATACCAGTGATGGTTAACCTTTTCAGGACCAAGTGCCCAAAGCACACACCCAAAACTCCAAAATGCAATGCGTGTGCAGCCCCCGCATATGCGTCCCACCCCCAGCACATGTGTGTGCCCCCATGCATGCACCCTGTGCCCCCACGCATGCACACATGGTGCCCAACACACACCCACGCCCACTGCACATGTGCATATGGGCCCCCGCACACGCCCCACCCCTGCGCATGTGCGGCAGAGACCCAAACACCAGCTGGCCGATGGGAGGCGCACTTGCATGCATGGCAGAGCTGAACTGAGCTGAACAGTGCCATCAGAGACGCCGCTGAGTCCCTATACCATTTCAGACAAATGGTTATCCAATTGCTTCTTAAAAACTTCCAGTGCTGGAGCATTTACAACTTCTGGAGGCAAGTCATTGCACTGATTAATTGTTCTAACTGCCAGGAAATTTCTCCTTAGTTCTAAGTTGCTTCTCTCCTTCATTAGTTTCCACCCATTGCTTCTTGCCCTGCCCTCAGGTGTTTTGGAGAATAGTTTGACTTCTTCTTCTTTGTGGCAGCCCCTGAGATATTGGAACACTGCTATCATGTGTCCTGTGGTCCTTCTTTTCATTAAACTAGCCATGCCCAGTTCCAGCAACTGTTCTTCATATGTTTTAGCCTCCAGTCCCCTAACCCTCTTTGTTGCTCTTCTCTGCACTCTTTCTAGAGTCTCAACATCTTTTTTACATCATGGCAACCAAAACTGGATGCAGTATTCCAAGTGTGGCCTTACCAAGGCATTATAAAGTGGTATTAACACTTCACGTGATCTTGATTCTATCCCTCTGTTTATGCAGCCTAGAACTGTGTCGACTTTTTTGGCAGCTGCTGCACACTGCTGGCTCATATTTAAATGGTTGTCCACTAGGACTCCAGGATCCCTCTCACAGTTAGAACTATTGAGTGAGGTACTACATATATTGTACCTGTGCATTTTGTTTTTGTTGCCTAAATGTAGAACCTTATTTTTTTCACCATTGAATTTCATTTTGTTAGATAACGCCCAATGTTCAAGTCTGTCAAGATCCTTCTGTATCTTAAGCCTTTATCTTCTGGAGTGTTGGCTATTCCTGCCAGCTAGGTATCATCTGCAAATTTGATGAGTTCACCATCTATCCCCTCATACCCCTCAAAGTGGTGCCAGATTCTATTATTTCATTGAGAGATTGTGACTGAATGTGCACCTGGAGAAGGAGTGGAGAGGAATCTTGGCAGGGGCACTTCCCAGAGAGATGTCAGAACATTCCAGAGAGTGGCCCAAAATAAGAGACAGCACAGTCCTGAACTAAGATGGGGGAGGGAGGAAAAGGTTCAAGGTAGCTACACCCTAGAAATTCTCAGGTTACATCTATTAGGTTAGAAGGCTATCGCTTTACTCTGGCAAGATTCTAGTAGGTGTAAGCAAATACAGGGTTGGACTTGATTGGAATTCACTGTGTCATCTTTGGACTTGAACCGACAGAGATGTCCTTCCAATGAATTCATGAAAAGATCTGCAGGTTTAGTAGCAGAATGGGTTTTTATGTAGCATATGGGTTTAATCAGAGGCAGAAGTATATGAACAACTCTTAACCAGTTGGTTCCTGGAAGGTCCATTGCCTTTTTGTTGAATCCACTTTCTAAACAATCGCAAATTTTAAGTAAAAAATTAGAGATTATTTTAACCTGAAGATAAGCCATCAGCATAGTGAATATGCTGCACAAACAGCCAATGCATATGAGCTATAAAATCATCTCCTTTCTCATTTTGATGGGTTAGTTCCTGGACATTAGGAACTTCATAAGCTACAGGTAGCATGGAACAGTAGAGTAGAAATTCTTGGTGCCTTCCAATAAAACTGATGTTACCTTCTTAGTTGATGGAAGTCAACTATTGAAGACAGTCCATCCTGAATATAGAATCTTTCTGTCCATGTAGATGGAGTGTATTGGGAAAAAATGCATTTTTAATGTTCTGGGATGATGATGGACATGCACACACCATCTCCTCTCACTAAGAACTTTGTGAGAAATTTATGTGGAAATAGTAGAAGATACAGTAGTAGTATAGTTAAAAAGTTAAGTTAACTAACCTTAATTATTATCTCATAAATTCCTCAGGATTTTATTCACTGTTTGCTTCAGAGCCCATTTTCTTTTATCTCTGCATTTTCGGCTTGAATTAAACTCCAACACACATCAGTCTCTGTTGCTGTAAGAGGTTAAGAGAGGGCACAGGAGATAAAGATATTATAATGCATCGCTCAGGCCAGGCAGAACCTGATTTTTTTTTTCAATCAAAAGCCACGTTTACATTTTCAGAAGAAAAGCAATGTACAAAAGCAAATGAATTATTTTTTTCCCCCCTTTAGGAAGGCAGCCGAATATGAATTACAAATTAAGAGGTGCATTTGTACAGGCAAACAATGTATTGTTGTTGTTTTCTTTTTGTCCTCCATATAATATTGATAAGTGTTTACATTCCCTGGTGAACATATTTCTCAGAAAGTTGAATATATTGTGTATCCCGAAGTCCCCTGATTGCTCTGTAAATATACAGCAAATAACCTAATTACAAAATATTAAAGTATTGTAGCAGAAGCGTACTGCTGGAACATTTTTATGAGATAACTTTTCCACAAGTAAGAAAAACAAGTTATCTGCTCTTGTTGGCATGAAAGCCATCAATTTATTCAGTTTCCATGACTCGAGATCCCTGCAATGTTAAACTGTTTTCCACAAACAAATAAAACAACAAACTGAGCAACAGATATAGCTTTATTTCCATTTAAGTGGACAATCCAATTAAGTAGCTAGTAGCATCTTTATTAATTTAATTAAGTAGCTAGTCGCATCTTTATTAATTTAATTAAGTAGCTAGTAGCATCAAAGGGACACAGTGGCGCAGTGACTAAGACACTGAGCTTGTCGATAGAAAGGTTGGCAGTTCAGCGGTTCGAATCCCTAGTGCCACGTAATGGGGTGAGCTCCCGTTACTTGTCCCATCTATGATGATTCATGAAGCAACTTCAGATCAGTGCATTGTTCAAATCATTGATGAAAGGAAATCCATTCCCTCTCCTTCTTTTGGGTCTGTTTATTTAGATTCATATATTGAATGAGGGACATGGTGGCTCAGTGGCTAGGACGCTGAACTTGTTGGTTGAAAGGTCGGCAGTTTAGTGGTTCAAATCCCTAGTGCTGCGTAATGGGGGTGAGCTCCCATTACCTGTCCCAGCTTCTGCCAACCTAGCAGTTCGAAAGCACATAAAAAATGCAAGTAGAAAAATAGGGACCACCTTTGGTGGGAAGGTAACAGTGTTTCGTGAGCCTTTGGTATTTAGTCATAAATTTGGTATTTTGGTATTTAGTCATGACAGCCACGTGACCACAGAGAGTCTTTGGACTCTTCGGCTTTGAAATGGAGATGAGCACCGCCCCCTAGAGTCAGGAACGACTAGCACATATGTGCGAGGGGAACCTTAACCCTTACCTTTTTATATTGAATAGGATGCTGTCAGGAGGATGCAATCTCAGGTCCCAAAGTGATAGGCGTGAATTAAATACTGTAACCTAATACTGTGCTTAAATCTACTGTGTCCTTCAGTTTCTCCAAAGCCTTCTCCACCTTTGTGTTCTCAAAATGTTTCAGAATTTCTTTAGAAATTGTTTTCATGGTGTTTTTAGGGCTACCCTATTATTGCAAAGTGGGCAAAGTTATCTCTGTTTCTCAGGTTGCCCCCCTCATGGGAGCAGAAAATCCCCAAATTGCTGTAGATTTTTGGAGAGGCTGCTAAACCATAAAACATTGAGACACTTTCTTTTGACCATCATGTAACTAATTTATTTTACCGTGTTTCCACTTATTTTCTTCTCAATCAGAAATGTTATGAAAACAATTTTTACTTTGCCATATTAAATAAGAATTGGGGAAGGAAGGAAGGAAGGAAGGAAGGAAGGAAGGAAGGAGAGGGAGAAAAAGAAAGAAAAAAGAAAGGGAGAGAGGGAGGGAGAAGGAGGGAGGGAGGGAGGGAGGGAGGAAGGAAAGAAGGAAGGAAGGAAGGAAGGAAGGAAGGAAGGAAGGAAGGAAGGATCTTTTTGGCACATGATTAGAAAAGATTTTTTAAAATATAGGAAAATGCTGAAAAGTTGCACTGTCAATAACTGTGAGAATCAGTAAATAAAAGAGAAAATATCCCTTGATAAATCATATACCTTCATTATATCTGGCACTTGGGGGATTAGGGGTCATATCATTGTTCATTTCTTTTCTCGAGTTATTTTAACTGGTCATTTGAGTTGCAGCAAATAAATAGTGGCTGTTTACAAATGTCTAGGGGTACTTAGGATGTATGAAGGGTGAGGAACTCTTCCTTTTTTCTTCTTGGCATTTGTTTCTCACATCCAAGATCTGATGCCAACCTACCTGGGAGTGAAGCTCAGTTCAAGAGGGCTTCTGTCTGAATAGACTTTGAATCCTGGATGGGTGATTCAGGTGAATAAAGACAGTCACAATGCATAATTAAAACAGCTGGAAATAAGTGCACACCGTGAAGGGTATTTGTTGATTAAACGAC